>NC_137075.1:79182790-79674615 GCF_951640355.1 Cnephaeus nilssonii
TAATGTTTATCATAAAACTATATATACCACAAAACAATGAATATGCCAACGTTTACTGATTATGTCATAGTTTAAAATATGGGTTTTTGGAACTCTACAGACTAGCTCTAGCCATTTACTAATGCATTTATTGGGACTCTAAATAACGGAAATCTTGAGGGGGAAAAAAGATATAAGGATACAGAGAATCTCACAGAACCCTAAGGCAAAATGAGGCTAAGCTTTAAGAAGAAACTGGAACTATAAACAGGACAGTCATAGGACCATCTCTTCTTTTGATATATTTGCTTCATTCTTTTCTGCAGACTAGCTTCTCTGCTCTTCAGTCCACATGGTAGATGGTTTCTGAATGTACTTCTTCATTGAGGAACCCTGCCCAAACTCAGTACCTATTCTCAAATCCTGGGGGACGAGATTATATACAGAAAGTATTGGCTGCCCTATGAGTGAGGGAGCTTATAGAGGGCTGTCAGCGAGGCAGACTCCCCAAATGGTGCCCATTTCTTCAGGTGTGGAAACATGGGCCAGTTTCATAATCTCATGGCATCACAAGTTCCTCATCTCTATATGGAGATAATATCTACACTAAGGACACCCAATAGTGTAAAAACTATTTTGTAGGAATATAAAAAATTGTATTCATAAGAATGTTTCTAGAAATTTTTGCTGATTGGAAAATTTATGACATGTATTAGAGTTTCTCCAGAGAAACAGAACCATTGAAGTTAGTAAAAGTAAAAAAAATGACTTGCAATTAACTTGACTAACTTCAATAGGATGTATGTATATATATACACACACACACACACACACACACACACAGAGGCCCGGTGCATGGATTCGTGAACTGGTGGGGTCCCTCAGCCTGGCCTGTGCCTTCTCTCAATCCGGGACCCCTCAGGGGATGTCCAACTGCCGGTTTCGGCCCAATCCCCGCAGGCCAGGCAGTAGCAGTGCGGGAAGTGGCAGGCGGCCGGGGGAGGAGCCCGAGCCCCAGCCAGGCGCCCTGCCACTCCCGCTCATCCTGGCCCCACTGCGCCTGCTGCTGCCGCTGCCTGGTAGCTCTGCACAGAAGCAGGAGAGGCTCGCGTTGCTGCAGCTGTGCTTGCCAGCTGTGAGCCCAGTGCCTGGCTTTGGTCAACTGAACGGCGCTCCTGCTGTGGGAGTGCACTGACCACCAGGAGGCAGCTCCTGCATTGAGCGTCTGCCCCCTGGTGGTCAGTGCGCATCACAGTGACCAGTCACTTAGGCTTTTATATATAGACATAGAGATTTATCATAAGGAATTGGCATATCAGGAGGATGTCCCAACCAACTGAACTACCTGGCAGGACCTAAAATACAGCTTCTAAAATAAAAGTGGACCATGGGGCCATGGTGGGCGGTTGGCCATGAAGGATGGGGGTGAGAGGTGGGGCACTTCACCAGCCACCTCTGGAATCAGGAAATCTAAAGTGGAGAGAATACTTGACCAGGCTCCCTGAAGTATGGAAGGTTAGAACGTTGACCAAGGAAGAAGCAGATGATGCTAATACAGAAAGCTAAATTAAGATGCACAGAATTACAGAAAGGAATTGAAGAACTCAAATTAAAACCTGTTGCTGCTAGAGCAACTGATAGTCTTTAATAAAAACTGCAGGCAGCTCTCTCTCTCTATGGAGTATGCCCAGGGGTGCTCTCTCTCTCCTTTCTGGAGCAGACCTGCACCTCTCCTCCCTCTTTCATCTCTCAAGGCACATCTCTCTCCCTCTTTCCCATAAGCTCCAAGGACCTTGCTTTTGCCTCTGTAACTTATTTTCTGAGTCCATTTCTTCTACAGCTCATTTCTTCTACCTCTAAGACTTTATAAATAAACTTTCTCTTATAAAAAAGAAAGAAGAAAGAAAGGAGGGGGGAGAGAGGAAGGAAGGAAGGCAGGAAGAAGGAAGAAAGGAAGAAATTTCAGTCACAGGCAAGTGACAAGTGAGGCAGGCAACTTTTCATGGAGGAGAGAGAAATAATTGCTATAAACAACTACAGCACATCTAGCAGCGCTTTCTGCAGAGCAAGACACCAGGTTGTTTTGAGATTCGTTATAGAGATACCAAATTCAGCAAAGGGCAAACACCTGGAGATTCCAGACTGCAAAAAGCTGATCACCAGGCAGGAATCTAAGCAGATGACTAAAGACGGAGCAAATCCATGTAGCTGGTGAAGAGCTGACAGTAACTCAAAGTACCCATAAAGCAATTGCAAATCAAGAAGAACTAACTGCATTGGACAACCTGACATAAGACTGGTTAAAAATATTAAAGAATGAGCCCTGGGGAGAAACCAAGATGGCGGCATAGGTAAACACCTAAACTGCTGCCTCGCACAAAATTTTAAAACTACAACTAAAAGACAAAACGGACATCATCCAGAACCACAGAAAGGCTGGATGAGTGGAATTTCTACAACTAGAAGGAAAGAGAAAAGCACACTGAGACTCAGAGGAGGTGCAGAAGGCAGAGGTACTGAGACGCGCGCGCGGAGAGGACTGGCAACTTAGTGCGCGGCTGGCTTTCTCAAGCGGGAGGGAGACAAAAGCTCCCGACGGCTCTGAACTCCCGTTCCGGGCGAGACTCTAGGGACCCAGACTCATATGGGGTGAAACTGGACTGTCAGGAAAGAGAAAAGCACACTGAGACTAGAGGAACTGCGGAAGGCAGAGGTACCGAGGCGTGCGCGCGGTGAGGGTCGGCAACTTAGTACGCGGCTGGCTTTCTCAAGCAGGAGGAAGACAAAAGCTCCCGACTGCACTGAACTCCAATTCCGGGTGAGATCTGGGGACCCAGACTCATTCGGGGAGAAATTGGACTGTCTGGCAGAGGGCGGAACTCCAGGGCGGCTTTCTCTCAGAGGTGCTTGCAGTGATTACCACAGGACACTGAGACACAGGGGCCTATTAGGGCAGGGCTGACGGGAAACCAATGCTGTCTGCTCCGCCCTGAGACTCCGCCCCATCCAAGCTGAGCACAGAGGCTTTTGCAAGTCTTGTCTCATAAGGGTGTCTCCAGCATAGAAGTTCTCCCAGCGTAGACACAGCTGATCCTCACAGCCAATTGGCCTGGAGGTCAATTCCTCCCAGTGATACCAACAACTATCAAGGCTTAACTACAACAAGACTGTGCACACAGCCCACAAAGGGGTGCACCAAGAGTGTCCACCTCAGGTAACTGGGGATGCCGACCCACTGGGCTCTATAGGACACCTAGCACACAAAGCCACTCTATCAACTCAGGGAAGCAGCCAAAATGCGGAGACAAAGAAACAGATCACAAATGAAAGAAATGGAGGAAAGCAAACAACTGGATATAGAGTTCAAAACCACAGTTATAAGGTTTTTCAAGAATTTCCTAGAAAAGGCCGATAAATTTAGCGAGACCCTCGAGGATATGAAAAAGGACCAACTAGAAATTAAGCATACACTGACTGAAATAAAAAATATTATACGGAGATCTAACAGCAGACTAGAGGATTGCAAGAATCAAGTCAAAGATTTGAAATACAAATAAGCAAAAAACACTCAACCGGAAAAGCAAAAAGAAAAAAGAATCCAAAAATATGAAGATAGTGTAAGGAGCCTCTGGGACAATTTCAAATGTACCAACATCAGAATTATGGGGGTGCCAGAAGAAGAGAGAGAGCAAGACGCTGAAAACCTATTTGAAGAAATAATGACCGAAAACTTCCCTCACCTGGTGAAAGAAATAGACTTATAAGTCCTGGAAGCACACAGAACCCCAAACAAGAGGAATCCAAAGAGGACCACACCAAAACACATCATAATTAAAATGCCAAGAGCAAAAGACAAAGAGAGAATCTTAAAAGCAGCAAGAGAAAAACAGTTAGTTACCTACAAGGGAGCACCCATATGACTGTCAGCTGATTTATCAACAGAAACTATGCAGGCCAGACGGGAGTGGCAAGAAATATTTAAAGTGATGAGTAGCAAGAACCTACAACCAAGATTACTCTACCCAGCAAAGCTATCATTCAGAATTGAAGGGCAGATAAAGAGCTTCACAAATAAGAAAAAAGCTAGAGGAGTTCATCACCACCAAACCAGTATTATATGAAATGCTGAAAGGTATTCTTTAAGAAGAGGAAGAGGAAGAAAAAGGTAAAGATAAAAAAAATTATGAACAACAAATACATATCTATCAACAAGTGACTCTAATAATCCAGTGAATAAAAAAATCTGATGAACAGAATAAACTGGTGAATATAATAGAATCATGGGCATAGAAAGGTAATAGACTGACAATTCTCAGGGGGAAAGTGGTGTGGGGGGTGCGGGAAGAGACTGGACAAAAATCGTGCACCTATGGATGAGGACAGTGAAGGGGGGGTAAGGGGAGAGGGGGGGGTGGGAACCAGGTGGAGGGGAGCTATGGGGGAAAAAAGAGGAACAATTGTAATAATCTGAACAATAAAGATTTATTAAAAAGAATGAGCCCTGGTCGGTGTTACTCATTTGGCATTTAAAAAATAAAATAAAATAAAATAATAAAATAAAATAAAATAAAGTTCCAGGAGGGGAGGGTATGGGGGAAAAGAGGAGAAAAAATATTTCTAAAAATAATGTTTGAACATTATACAAAACTAATGCAAGTTTTACAACATATGTAGATGTAAAACATCTGATGATTAATTCTAAGAAGGGGAGAGGGAAAAATGAAAGTATACTGTTGCAGTATATGTTATATATTAAGTCCTCAGTTAATACTGTAGATAAAGTCTTAGAAAGTGCAACTTTAAGTAAAATGAGACATAACAAAAGCAACTTTACCATAGGTTAATTGATAACAAGAATTAGGTTTCTACAGCATATTTCTGGTCAGAAAAACATCATCAAACTTCTAAATAAAGACTCAAGCCCAGCCAGTGTGGCTCAATCGTTGCATGTCGACCCATGAACCAAGAGGTGATGGTTCAATTCCAGGTCAGGACACAAGCCTGGGTTGCAAGCTCAAACCTCAGCATGCACAAGGCAGTCGACTGATGATTCTCTCTCATCATTGATGTTTCTATCTCTCCCTTTCCCTTCATCTCTCTGAAACCAATAACTTATATATATGACTCAAAACACTCTAGTATTAAACATTGAAATAAATGTGAGCTATACATACATTTAAGAAAGATTAATTTTAAAAGTAAGATAATTACTGTATTTTTCAGCGTATAAGACGACTTTTTAACCTAGGAAAATCTTCTATATGCCCAGTCGTCTTATACGCCGGAAAATACGGTACTTTCCAACCTGCTATTCCAGTTCAAGATTGCAGTTCGTCAGAGCCTCTGCAGGCAGCTCAGGGGGAACCCCTGGACAGGATGCCTTTCTATCACCAAAGGTGTGTGTCTGTCTGTCTGTCTGTCTGTCTGTCTCTCTCTCTCTCTCATTTAGACCGGAGGCCATTTAGACACACCAGTTAGCCTATTATGGACATTTCTGGGAAGTGGAAAGAAAGCCAGAGTACCCAGAGAAAATCCATGCAGAAATGGGGAAAACATGCAAACTTCACATTATGACAGTGGTCTGGCCAGAAATTGATTTTTCCCCCCATCAACACTGTACCAAAACAACGCTGAATGAAATGTTATTGAGGATCTACTATACTTGAAGTGGTATAACATTATTTGAAGGTAGAGCAACCACTAAAACAAATAAAAATATCAGAAGTATAGTTAAAAAATATTAGTAGGTAAAATACCAACAATCTAATAGAAAAAAAAATAGAGGAGACTCTAAAAAGGCAGTCTTGGAACAGTCCACTTATTAAATAAATTATGCTATATTAATATAGTGGAACATCATGCAAATGTGAAAAAATTAGCCCTATACATACAGTTGTGCACCACTTAATGAGAGGGATATGTTGAGAAATGAGAAATGCGCCGTAATGCATCTTTTTCTATTTTTTATTAATTTCAGAGATGAAGGGAGAGGGAGAGAGAAATATCCTATATAATAAAAGTCTAATATGCAAATTGTTTGACCGGGAGTTCGACCGCTTGCTATGATGTGCACTGACCACCAGGGGATGGCGCGGAACATGGCAGGTGTCAGCGATGCTGCACTGGCAGCGGGCGGCAGTGGAGGCGCTGCCGGCCCTGATGAGCCCCGACGAGAGCAGGACCATAGCAGGATGGTGAAGCAGATGAGCGGGCGGCGCCAGGCCAAGGGGGTGCGAGCAGGGGCCCGATCGAGCCCTGCCGATCATCCCACAGATCAGCAGCAGGGCAGGGGGTGGGCCGTTGCCCAGCTCCCAGGCACTGAGGGAGCTGGGCATCCCCTCCCCTCCCCCCTTCCCCGCCACGACTGATCGCCCCGCAGATGGTGACCCGCAGGCCCTGATCACCCTTTTGGGGGCCGGTCCCTACGCTGGGATGGGGAACTGGGGATGGGTGGCAGTGACCAACCTCCCGCGGTGCCTGGGCGGGGGGCTGCGACCTCTCACCGGCTACCTGGGGACGGGGGTGACAGGGACAGAGGTGCAGCGAGAATGCGGCGTGTCCGCAGAGCTCGCTCTCACTCCCCCTGCTACCCTCCCCCAAGATGCCAGGGAAGCCCCCAACGCTCAGGTGCCGGGTGCCCGGGAGGAGCCCACCCTACACCCACACGGACCTCAGGGGCGGGGCGGGCTCCCCGTGGGTTCCCTCAGGAGCCGGTCTGCGAGGCCAGCCAGCAGAGAGTGCGCTGCCTGCCCGGCTTCCATGCAGCGCTGCTGGGCAGCCCAGAGGCCCACACTGCACTCCGGCCAGCGGCATCGGCTGCATTCACATCTCCACCTGGGGACTCGGGCGCCGTGACTCAGGTGGAGAGGGGTGTGCGGGGGCCCAGGGGCCCAGGTGCTGCCCAGGGCCCAGAGGTCAGCTGGGATCTGCCCTTCCATGCCAGATGCTCGAGCTTCGATCGCCAGCCAGGCCTAGGGTTGGCACCCGTGCATGAATTTTGTGCACCAGGCCTCTAGTCAATAATAAGAGGGAATCATTGATCGGCTGCCTCCTGCATGGTCCCTACTGGGGATCAAGCCCACAACCTGAGCATGTGCCCTTGACCGGAATTGAACCTGGGACCCTTCAGTTCACAGGCTGACACTCTATCCACTGAGCCAAGCCAGCTAGGGCTGTAATGTGTCTTTAGGTGATTTCTGGTTGTGCAAACATCAGAGTGCACCTACACAAATGTAGATGGTACAGCCTACTACACACCTAGCTTTCCAGGAGGAATAATTTCCCCTCTATTCTCCTGGGTTCTTGGATGAGACATCACAGGAATAAAAGACATATTAATAGGAGAAAAACAAACAGAAGTTTAGTAACACCTCCTGTATACACTGAGTGGCCAGATTATTATGATCTCTGATCACATAATAATCTGGCCACTCAGTGTATATCCTATATAATAAAAGACTAATATGCAAATTGTCCCCTCAACCAGGAGTTCGACCAGCAGGCAGGCCGGCCAACCACCCATGTCCCCTCCCCTTCGCTAGGCTGGCTGGACCCTACCCATACACGAATTCATGCACTGGGCCTCTAACATACACACACACACACACACACACACACACACACACACACACACACACACACTGAGTGGCCAGATTATTATGCATTCAGAGATCTTAATAATCTGGCCACTCAGTGTATATGGGAGAGACGCAGGAAAACTGATTTATCTCACCAAATGGCTGAGACCACCACCTTAAAATACCATCTTCAGTAGAAGATAGAAGATGTTTCAGGTGGAAGGATTCAGTGAAGAGAGGTTACTAAGAAAGAACAGTAAACAAGGGTAAGGTTGTTATGCAGATTTATGTCTTTTCATCTGCACTGAGAAGATAGGTCAGCACACTGTTCCACACACAAAGGGCAAATTCTACTTGATTTTAGAGCTTCTCCCATGTGTGCCATTTATTTTTAAAATATCTTTATTGATTTCAGAGAGGAGAGGAGAGGAAGAGATAGAAACATCAATGATGAGTGAGAATCATTGATCGGCTGCCTCCTACACGCTTCACTCTGGGGATCGAGCCAGCAACCCAGGCATGTTTCCTGACTGGGAATCGAACCATGACCTCCTGGTTCATAGGTCGATGCTCAACCACTGAGCCATGCCAGCTGGGCGATTTCTTAAAATTAACCAGCCCAAAACAGCTTTCTGTCAAAAAGACATATTTTGGGGTGACATACTGTTTCCCTACAGCTCCTAGGTCCACTACAATCCTATACAGCATGTTACTGTACTGAATACAGAAGGCAATTGTGACATAATAGAAAGTACTTGTGTAATACTTTGCACTACTACATGAGAACAGCTACCATATCACTAGGCAATAGGAATTTTTCAGCTCCATTATTATTTTATGGGACCAACTTTATAAATGTGGTCCTTCCTTGGTGGAAATGTCATTATTTGGCACATGATTGTAATACAGAGGATACTACTATGGACAGGCAGTATAACAGCAGCATAGTGTCATTTTGCAGCCAAACTTCCTGGGTTTGAATCCAGGCTCTGTTATGTACTTGCTGAGTCATCTTGCACAAGTTGCTTAACTTCCTTCTGCCTCAGTTTCTTCTACAAAGAAGTGATAATTCTCATAGGGTTTTATGGCAATTAGAAAAGTTAAGTGATTTAAGGCATTGAAAACAATCCCAAGCACAATATTAGTACTTATTAATTTCTGAGTTAAGAAAAGGAAAATCTCCACAGTACATTTCTACATGGAAAAAAAAAAAACAAGGCCCAGAACAGTATGGTATGTTACCATCTGTGTAAATATATAAACTATATAAATATATGTCCATAAAAGTAAAGACTATCTGTAGAAGGCTAAACAAGAAATATAAAACAATAAATCCTTCTGGAAAAGAGATCCTGCTATCTTTGAAACAGAAGAGAAATATACTCTTCTCTTTGTATTTTTTTAAAATATTTTTTTATTGATTTCAGAGAGGAAGGGAGAGGGAGAGAGAGATAGAAACATCAATGATGAGAGGGAATCATTGATTGGCTGCCTCCTGCATGCCCCACACTGGGGATAGAGCCGGCAACCCAGGCATGTGCCCTGACAGGGAATCAAACTGTGACTCCTGGTTCATAGGTTGGCACTCAACCACTCAGCCATGCCAGTCGGGCTCTTCTCTTTGTATTTTTACGTAAATGTTGAATTTTCCATTCAAATCAGTAAAATTAATTTTAAATCAGTAATTAACAATAAGCATTTTTAAAAATCATGAAAATGTGCATTTTAAATGCTAGGTAAAAAAAAAAAAAAGTAGCAAACCAATTTTATTTTCCATAAACTGTTTCTTGCCAGGATTACCACAGTGACCAGCTTCCCTTGGCTCCTGAAGCAATTTCTGGTCTTTGTCTTTTGTGACCAACTTTTGTACGTTTTACTTCTTGCCTTCCTTCCTCTTATCTTTTCATGATTTCACAGATGTCATCCTTTATTATCCAAAATAAACTATACTTTGATAGAATATCTTCTTACGTACTTTTCTTTTCCAAAGCTCTTATGTCGATTAAATTTATTTATTTATGTCAGGAATATAGAGGAAAAGGGTGATCAAATCTGCATTAGATCTCAGTAAAGGTCATTTTGTTTAGAACACAAATATTTGTGGATATTGCATATATGTGTGCATACACATTATCTTCTCAAGGCATATATAGCTTATTTTTATGTTTTAAGAACAATGCTATCTTTTTTAAAAAAAAATCAAACCTTGATCTCTTGGTTCTTGGGTCAACGCTCAACCACTAAGCCACACCACCAGGTGGAAACTGGTTTTATTAAACACGATCTTGAGTGAATGTCATTTTTAAGCGACACCTGCATAGACTGTGGATGTCACCAGAAAGCTTTAAGGAATTAAGATTGACTTTGGTCCTGGACAGGTAGCTCAGCTGGTTAGAGGGTTGTCCCAATACACCAAGGTTGCAGGCTCAACCCCCTATCAGGGTACATACAAGAATCATCCAATGAATGCCTAAATACGTGGAACAACAAATCAATGTTTCTCTCTCTCCCTTCCTGTCTCTCTGATTAATTAAAAAAAAAAAAAAGATTGACTTTGGAAGCCGATAAAAGCCCCTTGGAAAAACTGTTTGGTACCCTGCTTATTTACATGGTTCATAGTGGTCTTCTCCAGGTGAAAAATGAAGGTGGCTTTCCTGGGAGATGGCAAAGAAAGAACCTCAAAGCATTCTGGGGTACCTCGAGAACTTGAGGAATTCACCCAAATCTATGGGAAAGTCAGATGGCAACTATGTGGCGTGGCTTCTTCACCCTGAGAGGCTATTGAAAGTTCAATCTGGAGATTCCTTGTGAGACTCAGATTTAAGAGAGTCTATAGGATCAATTACTATTCTTGTTGAATTTTTGCAAATAATCAAGCCAAATTTATTGAAACTATACTTAGGCAGTAAGTGACCATCTTTGAGAAAAATTAGGGTGATTTTAGGGAGAGAAATTGTGTTTCCATAGAATCTAAACAGGGTTGGGCAAATGTAGGTTTAAGTTGTTCATATGGAAAATAATACAATAATTAATAAGTAATAATACATGATAAACTCTGTTTTGCATACTCCTACTTTTGCCATACCCTGCATAATACACAGTTATGGATATTAGACTCTAGTGCAGTTAATTGTATTTAAGGTTTAATTTTCACCTATATACTGGACTGGCTCCTGAATTTTTCTAATTTTCTTAAATATTTGGCTATAACCCTCCAAACTTTTCATTTTCCTACTATCCTTTGACATGGAATTACTAAGAACTTAAATTTTTCTGAGTCCTGCAATTCCAAATGGCAGCTAAAGCACATAATATAGACTTGAGAAAAATCGCCACAACAGCTCATACTTAAACAGTCTCAGTGACTGATGCTCTGTAAGCCATGCAGAATCCACCAGAGCACCGGATGACATTGTCAGAGACATTAAACAAGGCAGACAAGTAAGATCAGACAGTCACTGCCTACCTTCATTCCAGCAAAAGAAACTTTGTGGCTTACATCCAGAAATTTTCTTGACTGACATCCTTACAAACTCAGGAACTGGTTTATAATTTGCTCTGATCATTACCCTTTTTTTCTTCTGTATTCATAGACATACTCCTTATTAAATACCTGACTGCTTGCATACACAATATAGGCCTCACTTTGGGAACCTATGTGCATCACAGCCTCCTGAAATGAAACTCAACACATTTAACTGAACTGAATTATTCTCGAAACTGCATGACTCAATCAATGAAATACGGAGGAAGCTACCAACTTACTGGTTGCTTCTAGAATGTGTAAAGTTTATTATTTAAAACTAGAGGCCTGGTGCACGAAATTCGTGCACTTGGGGGGGTGTCCCTCAGCCTGGCCTGCGCCCTCTAGCTTCCGGGAGCCCTGGGAGGATGTCCGACTGACGGCTTAGTGGGCCTAAGCCGTCAGTCAGACATCCTTAGCATTGCCACGGAGGCAGGAGAGGCTCCCCCGCTGTGCTCGCCAGCCATGAGTCCGGCTTCTGGCTGAGCGGTGCTCCTCCTGTGGGAGCACACTGACCACCAGGGGGCAGCTCCTGCGTTGAGTGTCTGCCCCTGGTGGTCGGCATGCATCACAGTGACTGATCATTCCACCATCCGGTCGTTTGCATATTAGCCTTTTATTATGTAGGATTTCAAAGGCAAGACTAAAGGGACAAAAATTATGCCAACCTGAAGCTGCTTTTTGGATATTGACTTTAAGCCACTTATTAAGAAACAAAAAACTCAGAACCTTAGACTATCCCCTCCCCCTCCTTTCCTGCCTAAGAGATACAGATAGAGAAAAACATGCTCCAGGAAAGGTATTTTAGGATACTGCCTTGCCCTAATTTGAATTAAATATGGTAAATAAGAGGGCTTCAGGCACCTGCCTGTTGTCTGGATATCCACTGTGTCCCATTGTTTATGAGGGGCCTTGGGGGACGGTCCTGCCCAGTATGTTCTGCCCTTTTTCACCTGGCCCATTCTCACTTCTAAAATACCCCTTTCTCCAAAACCGGTTTGGCTCAGCGGATAGAGCGTTGGCCTGCGGACTCAAGGGTCCCAGGTTCGATTCCGGTCAAGGGCATGTACCTTGGTTGCGGGCACATCCCCAGTAGGGGGTGTGCAAGAGGCAGCTGATCGACGTTTCTAACTCTCTATCCCTCTCTCTTCCTCTCTGTAAAAAATCAATAAAATATATTTTTTAAAAATAATAATAAATAAATAAATAAAATACCCCTTTTCCCGCCTTCCCCTTTTTCCTTTGTTTAGTTTTATATACCCAGTGTTGGCTCACTGTCTTTGAGAATTTTCATGGATTTACCATGTCTGTGTGAGTCCCCATGCATACGTATTAAACTTTTATTTTTTCAAATTTAAAAAAAAAGGTCACCCTGGCTGGGTAGCTCAGTTGGTTCGAGTGTCATCCTGATACACCAAGGTTGCAGGTTAGATCCCTGGCCAGGGCACATGCAGGAGTCAACCAATGAATGCGTAAGTCGGTGGAACAACAAATCTCTCTCTCTCTCTCTCTCTCCCCCGCTTCCTTTCTAAAAATCAATAAAAAATATCATTTTTTATTTTTGTACTGAATTATTACAGTCAAACAATTATAAACATAAAACTTTCATAAAAGGGAGCCTTTCTTTCAAAACAACTAACCAAAAGATAAACAATTATTCAAATTTAGACATATAGTAAAAAATGTAAAATAAGAAATTTAAATTAATTATATAAGATGAATTTGAACGTAACTGGTGTTTCCACATGTGTAAAATGACAGTTTGCAACTAGGAAATTTCTAAAATCCTGTACAGCTCAAATTCTAAAATTGTATACAAATTTCTCAAACTTTGAATTAAATATATTAGATTGTTCAAACTTCCTGTTAGCATGTTCTGAAAGAATGATGAGTAATAAATAACTATTTTCTCTTACTTGGACTGCTAATATTAATAGCATGCAACATAACTACTCATTGAGGAGGAGTTACATGATTATAGATTCCTGAAAGTCTCATGAATATATGAAAAACATTAGCTAAACAGTGAATACCATGCCAAACATAACTGAATACAGCACCTTAACTTGTGAAATATTTAGATTAAATAAAATTTGAGATATTTATCTGTACACATGACAGGCGGCGCCACTTTATAATCTGAATATTACTGTAAATCTCCTTTAGTTAAAAAGGAAAAAAGCCCGTCCTTGGTACCCTTCCCTCGAAGTTCTGTCATTCTTAGTATGCACATTGCGTATTTTCCATGTACTGTAAGAGAGATGCACTGCACAGAAGTGTCCGTGGGAACAAGATTTTATCTATAATGAAACTAAATCTGGAAGAAGTAAGCTTATCATAAAGGAGTGTTACACAGAATGTGTATTTCTCAGTGTAAGATGATTTTATGCTTTAACGGAAAAAACCTGGAGAAAGTCTGACTCCTTAGATCCCCCATAAATATTAACTTTCTTCTTAAATTAAGGGACTGGTCTTACAATTTAAAACACTGATAAAACAAGACAGCAGTCTAAGAATAACTTTTGCATCTTTAAGAAAGAGTTTTTAAGCTTAACTTATGGACCAGCCCCGTGGTCGGCAAACTGCGGCTCGCGAGCCACATGCGGCTCTTTGGCCCCTTGAGTGTGGCTCTTCCACAAAATACCACGGCCTGGGCCAGTCTATTTTGAAGAAGTGGCATTAGAAGAAGTTTAAAAAATTTGGCTCTCAAAAGAAATTTCAATCGTTGTACTGTTGATATTTGGCTCTGTTGACTAATGAAGAAGTGGGCAAAATATAAAAAGTTTACCAGTAAATACTCTTCTCAAATTGTCAGGCTTACCCTGCTTGCCATTTTTACAAACCCACTAATCTGATCAAGAACTCTCCTTTTAAGAATAAAACCACACTTTTTTTTTTAAGCTAATGCAACAAGCCTAATGCAGGAGCTCAACAACTGATACTACAGATTAGTGATCCAGAAGATAAAATCTGCTACATCAGCAAATTTGCAACCACACCCCTTAAAAAGAGAACTCAGGCTGTTTGTGCTCCATTAACTTCCATAACGGGTAGCTCTTTCGTTTAAAAGTCATTACTTCATTGCCTGGTCTGACCATGTTTGTTTTTGGAATTATACTGTTTTAAACACTGTCTCAGAGTAAAGCTAAAAACTGGACCTACGCCTGAAACGATCCGTTTGCGGGACGACACCATACACCACGGTGAAAACGTCATCTTGGCTACCGGACAACTCAATGATAAGGACATTTTCATTAATCACAACTATATCCCTGTGCATCACAAGGATTCCACCCGTCTAAAAACTCAATCAAAGCCCAATGGTCATGTACGGCTTCAAAAACAGCGTTTCCTCTGGGTCCTAAGAAAGGCGCTGCTGTTACAACACGGTTTGACGGCCAAGTCTCCAGGTCTCCCCCGATCACTTGCTTTCTCAAACCTAGGCACGGGCCTGCGTTTGTGGGCACTGTGAACCCCCGCAGAAAAGAGAAGTTCGGGAGGGGAACGAGCTGCCACCTGAAAATAATAACCGTGGACCGCGGAGAGAACTCCTGGTTCCTGGACGCCCGCAGGCTGAGCGGGGCGGGGAGCGAGAAGGGACCTTACCTGCCAGCGGCCATAGGTGAGGAGGACGATGGAGATGGGGATGGCGGTGCCGGACATGGCGTGGGTGGAGGGCATGCTGTACTCGGAGTTGTAGAAGACCTCCAGCTTGACCACGGGCGGCGAGGCGGGCCGCGGCCAGCGGATGATGTCCTTGGTGCACTGGCCCAGGTACATGACCAGCACCCAGACGATCACCAGCCTCCGGCCCACCAGGGCGTCCAGGTTCCAGATCCAGAAGGGGAAGAACAGGATGTAAAAGAGCTCGTTGCCCAGCTCCGTGCCGAAGCAGAACAGGTAGTAGAGCGGCCAGTTGCTCACGTGGGCCAGCTCGCCCTCCTCGCCCGTCAGCGAGTTTCGCCGCAGGGCGCCCGCTCGCCGCGGCGAGGCCGGGCCCAGCTCGGCGGCCAGCCCGTTCCGCACGCCGTTGGGGGCGCCGCCGCCGCCGCCGCCGCCGCCGCCCGGCTTGGCCGGGCACTGATTGCGGTCGCTCCCGGGGGGCTGGGGGCCTCCGCACGCCCCAGGCTGTCGCTCTCGGCACCGGGCGTCCCCGGAGAGCGGCGCCTCCGCCTTCTCGCCCTCCCTCGGAACGGCGGCGGCCGCGGCGGAGCGGCTCAGCGGCGCTCCCACCCCGCACAGCCGCTGGAAACGGGCCACTTTCTGCGGGTCCTGCAGACGGGCAGCCAGCCGAGCCAGGCGCTGCCTCAGCGACATGGTAACGGGACCCGCGCGGTCCGCGAACCGGAGGACGACGACGACGACGGCGGCGGGAGGGGCGGGCCGGCCCCCGGCGCAGCCCCGAGTCGTTCCCGCGCGCCGGGCCGGCGGCAGCAGTGGCGAGCAGCGGCGCCGCGCTCCACCCGCCGGGTTCTGCTGGGTGACGGCGCCACAGGCCGCAGCAGCCACCGCGCGCCCCTCCCTCGCCGGCGCGCGCTCCGCCACCGCCCGCGGCCTCCACGCGCCGGCGCGCGCCGGGCCCCGCCCCCTTCCCCCCCCCCCCCCCGCCCCGTCCTGCCGCCTCTCCGGGGGGAGCGCGGCCGCCCGAGCGCGGCCGGCGGCGTCTAGGTGCTGAGGCTCGGCTCCGCCGCGCCCTCGGGTTCGCCTTACTCGCCACCGGGCGTCGCGGCGCTCGGCGAGCGGAGGGCTGCGCGTCCTCCCTCCCTCCCTCCCCAGCTTCAGCCCCGCTTCCTCGCGGGCTGGTGCTGCCGGCGGCCTTCCGTCCAGCGCTGGCCCGGAGAGGCCACGATCCTGGGGCTCGCTTCGGCGGTGCCGGGGGCCGAGCACCCGGATATCCTGCTGGCACCGAATCAAAGGGTGGACGAAGGCGAAGTCACCACCACGCGCCCCGAGTCGTTCGACTAAAAAATCATCACAAGTAATCACAGAGCTGTCTCTGGGGTAGATGCCCTGCGAGCCACGTGCCCGTTGACCCGCGGTGACAGGACCAGATAGGTAGATCCCAGGACAATACTGTGCCACTGACCAAGTGTTGTAATAGAAATACCGAGATCGCAGGTATTTTTGACTCACGTGGAGAAGTTCCTTTTAATACATTCCACTAGCTGCGGGGCTGGCACAGAAATGGATGGCTGGATGCAGTGTGTAGTTTTTGTTTGTTTGTTTGATTTGGTGTCTGTCTCACAAGTTACAGATCTGACTTCTAGAAAGAATCGTTTTTATTAGAAAGTCTCAGATCTTCAGGAAGTTATTTTGGGTAAGGTGAATGCCTATAATGAAAGAATTTGGACCTCTTCCAAGAAACAGGCTGGACAATTCCCCTGCGGCTCTGTCATTGGAAATGTTTTCTGCTTTCCCAGGTAGAGTTCTCCTCCCACTGCAGTTGTTAAGCAGTGACCATCCCTGCCCTCGAGATGCTCACAGTATAAAGGGGAGACAGAGTTGGGCCCACTGTAGAGAACAGAGAAAAGTCTAAAATGGAGACGGTACAACATGCTCTGGGAAGAAGAAACAAGTTCACCAGGACAGCAGGGAAGGTGTGAAGAGGTGATGCTGTTCAGATGGATTGTCATTAAAGAGCAGGGTACCCATAGACAGAGGAGCCTATTTTAGGAAGAGAGAAAAAGGAATAAAGCGGGGATGGAAATGAGTAAAGATGTATTTAGTGAACAACAGCTCATAGAGTACAGGGTAGGAAGGTGGTTGGAATGAAGTTAGAAAGGGAAGATAGGATCAAATTGTAAAGGCCTTGCATGCTGAGCTGGGGATTATATTTTGTAGGCCGTAGGGAGTGATGCAAGGCTTTTAAGCAAAGGAGAGACAACATCAAAACTGCTTTAAAAAGATAACTGGGGGGAAAAATCTAAGATAAGTTGCCAGCCTTCTGAGACCAAAGGCCAGATTTATAAAATGTCTTTGGAATATTTTCAAATGTATATTTTTAAACAACCTATCCTTTTAGAGGCCAGTTTTTATTGTCAAAAATACATAACATGAAATTCACCATCTTAACCTTTTTAACAACCTATCTTTTTGTGTGTGTGGTTATTTGAGGACTTTGAAGACTAAAGATGAGGATTTAGAAATGGACATAGAATTGTAGAACTAGAAGGGGTTTAGAAGCCATTTTATTAACTAGTTTTATGAGAATCGTTTAGTTTATAAATTAAGCACCAATTGTGCTAGATTCCTGGAGATGCATTGTTATTAAGACATCTGCTTTCAGATGCTTATGTTCAAATCATCACTGAGATTACTATTAAATGCTATCATCCTTCTTCTAGGCTCCTAGATTAGATGAGTGGGTATTGTCTTTTGAGTTTCCTTTCTCTGAATTCTCTCACCCATTCTTCATCTTCTTCTTTTTTTTAATCCTCACCCGAGGATATTTTCCCATTGATTTTTAGAGAGAGTGGAAGAAAGAGGGAAAGACATCGTTTGTTGCCTCCTGCACGAGCCCTGATCAGGGCTGGAGATTGAAGCTGCAACCCAGGATCGTGCCCTTGACTGAGAATCACACCCAAAACCCTTCAGTGCACAGGCCGACGCTCTAACCACTGACCCACTAGCCAGGGCTCAACCATTCTTCTTTATACCCACTGCCACAACCCTAAACCAAGTTTAGTTGACAAAGAAGGAGCTTTCTAGGAAGTGGTTGAGGATTTATTTGTGTTATAAACTGGGGTTTCAGAGTCACAGTCTATACAAGAAACCTGTAATGGCTGCTTCAACTTGAACAAATTCTGGTGTACCTTTTAGTTCCATCATAACCAGTTTCTTCTTAGCAATCCAATGTTATTGTCAGAGGGAACAAGGATGTAGCCTCCATTCCAATCAGGCTTGTCTTTCATTCATAGACCACCTACATCACTAATTCATAGCCTCCTCCCCCTACCTGAAATATTGGCTTTCTTTCCTTCTACCTAACTATATCATGTCCTGTATTCAAGGTTCATGTCTTTCATAAAGTACCCAAGAAAATGAGCACCTGGGATAATCTTGCTAGCACGCTGTGGAATTGACTGCTCTGGTGACCACAAATTGGGCACCTACCTTCTGCTGGGCCAAGAGAGCAGGTTCCCTGAGATTTTTTGTGCTTTGGGCAAGTGATAGATTGGGGTGATCTCTCTCCAATGGCTAAAAGCTTTAACATATACTCAGAAACATTGTGGATGTAGTTCTTCCTTTAGAGAAAACTAATTAGTAGTGAAAGTGAAACTGTCATATACACAGCAACAGAAACCAAATGTTTTGAAGACTCCTAACAAAGTTTGAGCCCTTCTTTCCAGTTGTTCCTAAGGGCCTCCTCTGCAGCCCTGCCATTCTTGACACTTGACTGTTCATTCCTTCTTTGGATTTCATAGGCCAACAAATTCCCCTTTTAAAAAAGGGATATTGAGCCTGCAACCTGGGCATGTGAAATTGGTCTGTGATCTGGTTCATATGTTGACCCTCAACCACTGAGCCACCGTGGCCAGGCAAGATTTTTCAAGGTTACGATATTACCCACCAAACATCGAAACATGACATGAACAAGACTGAAAAAAATTTAGTAACTCATTTTTACATTAAGTAGTAGGTCCCTGTGAAGTAACTGAATGTCCTTGACACTATACTATGGTTAGTCTCTACTGCTCTAGGTATTTTGTGGAATACTGGTGTTACCTATATGGGCATGCAGTCATAAACAGTGCCAGGGAATGGTGAAATAAGTACATGGACTTAGTTTGTCTGTTTGCAATAAGAAATTGTGGAATTCTTATGAATGCTTTTTGCTTTTTATATGTTTAAACTAGTGGCCTGGTGCACGAAATTGGTGCACGAGGGTTTGGGGGTGTTCCTCAGCCCGGCCTGCACCCTCTCCAATCTGGAACCCCTCGAAGGATGTCCTACTGCTGGTTTACATGGATCGGGCCTAAACCGGCAGTCGGACATCCCTCTCACATCCGGGACTGCTGGCTCCAGCCACTTACCTGCCTGCCTGCCTGCCTGATTGCCCCTAACCACTCTGCCTGCCAGCCTGCTCGCCCCCAACTGCCCCCCGCCGCCGGCCTGCTCGCCCCCAAATGCCCCCCAGTCTGATCACCCCCAACTGCCCCCCGTGCCAGCCTGCTCACCCCCAACTGACCCCTCTGCTGGCCTGCTCACTCCCACCTTCCCTCCCCACTGTCCTGCTCACCCCCAACTGCCACTCTGCTGGTCTGCTCACTCCAAACTGGCCCCCCCCATCCTGATCACCTCCAACTGACCCTCACTGACGGGCCTGCTTACCCACAACTGGCCCCCCTGCTGGTCTGCTTACCCCCAATGGCCCCCTCCCCCCCACCAACCTGATCACCCACAACTGCCGTCCCATCCTGGCCTGATCACCCCCTGGCAACCCAAGCTCTCACCCCCTCCTTTTTTTCTTTTTCCTTTTTTTTTTTTTTTTTCAGCGCCTCCTTGAGTGGAGGCCAGGGCCTGCTGGAAGCAAGTATCTGGGATTTATTTATATTCTATAATTGAAACTTTGTAGCCTTGAGCAGAGGCCAGGGCGGGCGGGAAGCTTGGCTTCCTCCATGGCTGGGGCAACCCAAGCCTCCTGCTCACTTCAACTCTGTGGCCGCGACCATCTTGGTTGGGTTAATTTGCATACCCGCTCCTGATTGGCTGGTGGGCATGGCTTGTGGGCATAGCGGAGGTACGGTCAATTTGCATGTTTCTCTTTTATTAGTGTAGATAATTGAATGCAATTGTTTTAAAAATTAGAATAGATTTGGAGCAAAAACAAAAAAATATATATATAAACTTGATTATTTGGTTTTGGCTCATTCCCAGCATGCAGTGGGTTATATTAGGTCATTTCCTTATCTGGTCCTTATGCAAGTTTTTGCGGAGACCTGATGATTCTCAAAAATGCCACAGGTTTTAATCAAACCAGTGTGTCCAGTAGCTATGAAACCGGACAACCAATGGGTCTGGGCTGCCTGTCACTACTTGAGCCAATTAAGCAGAGACAGGGTTGCATCAGATATGAGCGTTTATTCCAATAATGCAGACAGTATGGGAGAGGAGCAGGTTATATGAAAATATGCTCTGCACCCCTCCCCCCCAATAAACCAGCTGCTTATATTGGATAGGACTAAGCTTACAGGGGAAGTAGGCAAAAGGAACAAGAGTGGGCATAAAGATTACAGGTTAAGGCAATGTAGGCAGAACTCCATTGTTGGGGCAACAAGGTTGTTTGTTAATCTTTCCATGATAATAGGATGGGAATGGGCCTCATTCCAAGGTTGGTTCCCAGGTCCAAGGTTGACTCCCACATCCCACAGGCGTATAACTCCCAGCCAGGTTACAATGTGCTTTCTTTAATCAGAACAAAACTATCATGGTTAACAGAGCATGATTAATATTTCTTATAACTATAGCTAGTCCCCAATATTCTATTTCTGCCTCTAACAGCTACTTGGTAATGCATTCTTTGGAAATATTTGACTTTAATTATTACTAAGAAGCAACAAGAAAGAGAAACTTTTCCTTTTTTGGATAGCCAATTTTGATAATAAAGGTAATACTAATTGGATCTTATGCTACATGCACTACTTGATGTGCTTTACAGATAGTAATTAATTTAATCTTCACAACTCTGTAAAGTATATGTTCTTCCTATCTTCATCCTACATATGAAAAATTGAGGCACAGAAACATTAAAGAAATATGCTGAAGCTTACAGAGCTAGTAAGTAGTAGAGCTTGGTTTCAGATATCTGAAGACAGAGCCTACACTCTTAATACATTATGCTTCATTGCCTCCCAAGAACTCTTAAAACCACTGGTTCAAGCTTTGCTATTCTCTTATCATCATCATTATTTAGGAAATTCCATTTTCTGCCTTATATTAACATTCAGTTGCCTTCTCTGAGTCTAGAACTCTTGCACTATATTAAGTAGATCATCTATATATATATAAAAGCCTAAGTGACCGTTAGACCAGTAGCTATGATATGCACTGACCACCAGGGGGCAGATGCTCAATGCACAAGCATGGAAACATGGGACAGACTGATGAATCTCACAGGGAAGGGGGAAGGGGAGAGGGGAGAGGGCAGGAAGAGATTAACCAAAGATCTTATATGTGTACTAGAGGCCCAGTGCACAGATTGGTGCACCGGTGGGGTCTCTCAGCCTGGTCTGTGGGGGATCGGGCCAAAACCAGCAGTCTGACATCCCCCAAGGGGCCCTGGATTATGAGAGGGCTCAAGCCAGGCTGAGGGACCCCACTGGTGCACGAATCTGTGCACCGGGCCTCTAGTTAAGATATAATAAACAGCACTTGCCAGTTTGGCTCAGTGAGTAGAACACAGTCCTGCAGACTAAAGGGTCAAGGACATGTAGGCTCAATCCCCGGCCCTGGTGGGGGCATGTGTGGGAGGCAACCAATCAACGTGTCCCTCTCATATCCACATTTCTCTCTCTGTCTCTCTCCCTCCCTTCACTCTCTCTCTCTCTCCAAAAAAAAAAAAAAAAAGTCCTGGCTGGTTTGGTTCAGTGGATAGAGTGTCCCCTGCAGACTGAGGGGCCCATGGTTTGATTCCAGTCAGGGGCACATGTCCTGGTTGCAGGCTTAATCTCCATTGGGGGCATGCAGGAGGCAACCAATCAAGGATTCTCTCTTATCATTGATGTTTCTTTTTTTTATTATTATAAGTAAGTTTTTATTTTTTTTAAAAAGGATTGCGAGTAATATTTCAGGGAACGGAATGTGTGCTCTTATCTCATTTTCTGTTTTGTCTACTTGCACAGTTTCAGGATGTGAAGGACAGGTCCTGGGCTTGCGGCATCCCAGGACCAAGTTTCCAGCAGGAGAGATGGAAAGATAATATTAGCTGCTTTAGGTTAGCTCTGTGGGGAAAAAGTTTTTTTCTTGGGTAAATTTTCAGTGAATAAATGGCAACATAACAAAACTTAAAACGTCCATTCCAGTGTTTTATTGAAGGTCTCCTGAAGGGGAAACAATTGGGAATTCTTTCAGATATGCGAACATTAGAAGTGAGATTAGGAACTGTCCAGGTGAGACCATTTAGGGCCGTGAGAGCATGTGTGGCCCCTGGTGAAAGGCTGTGGAGCACAGGATGGAACAGAATAGGTAGGACAATGTGGGAAGACTGCTGGCCTGGTCTAGGGCAGCCATGATGAAGGGCCAAAGCCGTGCGAGCTGGAGTGAGATCACCACCTGTGAGCATCTGAAGAGCAAAGGCGTGGCCATGCAGCTGGTTGGCTGTGCTCTGGAGAGGGTTTGTCAAACTGAGAAGCAGTGCCTATAAGCAGATTGTAGTGAAACCCTGGACTTGGGAAAATTAACATATCATTGATGTTTCTATCTCCCTCTGCCTTCTTCTCTAAAATCAATAAAAATCATATTTTAAAAAAACAATGGAAACATATCCTTGGGTGAAGAACAACAACAACAAAAAGTATAATAAACATACATTACACAAAATGTTACATGGAACCACAAAGGAAATAGAATAGTTTTCAGTTCATTTTAATTAAAAAAATAAATATCAATAGCTTTCCAAATGCAAGGCAGTAGGCTTAGGGCTAGAGAAGATACCCAGAGGAATAAGGCACTGTCTTGCCCTTAAGAAGCTTATAATCTGCAATGAAAGGTTAAAAAAAATGTACTCAAGATCCCTGTAATAAAAGACAACTGCCTTAAATGTTTTAATGGAGGTACAAACACAATGTCCAGGAAGAATAATGGAAGAGATCAATTCCCAAACGGAAGGAATAACATTTGTGTTGGATAGAAATTCAGAGTGTAAGGAATTTTGGGAGAAAAACATTTGATGCACAAGAAAAGGAAATGGGTATGTATGTAGGAACTAGGCCTCTGTGATCCTTCTTCAACAGAGTCAACTGTTAGTGGAGAATACTAACAGCATGTTGCCAGTTGGTTACTGAATTTTCCCAGGGCAATAGGATATATGGAGGAGGGGAAAGGCCAGAAGAACAAAGAACTGTGTATGTGACCAGCAGCACATTTCCCACAAAGATCCTCCCGCCACAACTAGACAAAGGGAAGTGGAGACAACGAGAAAAGGCCTCAGCCCATTTTTTCAAAAATAACCCAATTAGGAGATAATAAAACCTAGGCGACCTTCGGGGAAAACTGTTAACCCCATAGAACTCACCCAATAAAGAACCAGGGGAGGGACTCTTGCACACGAGGGATAAATTGCCTGTGATCCCCGCTCCAGGTGTACCTGCTCAACCAGACACCTGATCTTGCAAGATCACATTAAAGGTCTCGTTTTCGCCATACTTCATATTGCCAAGTCCATTATCTGAATTCGGACAGGTGAGCATTTCTCACAGATAAACATGATGAGACTAGAAAAAGGAAAACATGTTTTTAGAAACAGCTGAAAGGGTTCCTGGGAGGAGAAGAGATGTGGTTATACCTTAATGAAAAGACAAAATCTATGCTAGGGAATTTGGACTTTATTCTCTGAGGGAAAAAAAAAAGAGCAATAAGAGTGCAAAAGAATGCTGAGATTGGAATAATAATATTTAGGAAGATTCATTTGCTAGCAACGTGAAAAATTAAATGAAATTGGAGGCTGAGGAGACTAGTTAATAATGGGCAAGGATGAGTTTAATGAGGGCCTGAATGAGAGCAGTGGCAATGGAAAGAAGGTGGCAGATATAAGATATTCAGTTAGAATGAAATAATGTGAAATCAGTTTAAGAAATGTCATATTCACCCAGGCGGCGTGGCTCAGTGGTTGAGCGCCGACCTATGAACCAGGAAGTCACAGTTCGATTCCCAGTCAGGGCACGTGCCTGGGTTGTGGGCTCAATCTCCGGGTGGGAAATGTGCAGGAAGCAGCCAATCAATGATTCTCACCATTGATGTTATCTCTCTCTCCCTCTCCCTTCCTCTCTGAAATAAATAAAAACATATTTTTAAAGAAAGAAATGTCATATTCAAAGATAGACTATGTCAAATAAAAAACAAATCCGAAAGGATTATCCAGGTGAAGGTGGGGGAAATTGTTGCAATAGGGAGAACCCTGGGAACATAAGACTTGTGAGCATCAAGAGTTGGACAAAAAAGGTATTTCTTAACCTTTTTTGTTGTTGTTAATCCTCACTCGAGGATATTTTTAGAGAGTTGGAGGGAAGGGGAGAGACAGAAGAAACACCAATGTGTCACATTGATTCCTGTACCCTGACCAAGGGCCTGGGATCGAGTCTGCCACCGAGGTACATGCCCTTGACTGGAATGGAACCCAGGACCCTTCAGTCTAAGAACTGATGCTCTATCCAGTGAGCCAACCCAGCTAGGGCAAAAAGGGTATTCTTCTATAGGGAAGAGTGGAAAAACCAGAAAGGACCAGGTTGGGGACTTGGGATGAAAGGGTGGTGTGATAAGACAGTAGATAAGAGAATTTTTACTCCGAGGCCAGTTTCTTTTCAGGGAACTGCCCTAAAGGAGTGGCTGCGCTGGCTCAGGGTGTGCCAAAGGTCCAGGTCACGCGGAGGAAAGAGGCTTAACTAAAGCTTGATTAATATCGTTTTGTTTCTATTGATCAGTGGGGACAAAACAATTCAGCCAGTCGTTTCTGAGATAAAGAATGGGAATTTGGAGCGTCTGTGTCTGGCTTTGTCATAGGTAAACAAGCCAAGAGTCTTATCTAACTCATATAGGAAAGAGTGGTTCCTCGCAGTAAGCTATTTTCACAAATGGGTGCGTGGACTTATTAACCTTCAGGTAAAGTTCAATATTGTCAAGTAAGGAGGCATTACTTTACATTCAGATTCCTACTGAGTGAAAGAGTTGGTATTCTTTGAGAATGTCAAGCCCAAACCTGAGTTTCATTTCAACACCTAGACATAGTTATTAACTCTGATACACCCACATGCAGTATATACAGTACAGATTCCAGTATTTAAAAATTTATTTGAAACATAGCCATTTATTGTTTTCAGAACTGTTCTTATCTATTTAATGCCCTTAGATAGTCACTAAGAATAGGAGTGGTTACCAGATACTAAAATTGTTGCTTCAAGGTAAACAGCAACAAAGGTAATGAGGAGTGTTGACATGAAGCAACTTTGGATTTTTCTCAATGTGAGGCTAGTGTGAACCAAAAAAGGGGCGACATACTAAACCTGACAAGCTCAGGGAGGCCTGCATGGCAGACTTATAAACTTAGAGACCTAAAGCAACCACTTAGGATGGTCTGAACTTAAAACTTCTAACTAAAAGTGAGTCCTGGCTGGTAGTCAGACTCTAGGCCACTATCTTCCTTGACAAAGGTTAATTTTTACCTAAATTGATCCTGTCTATGTATGTTTGCATCGAAGATAACATACCTTTGGAATGCCAGAGTAGTCTCCTTTTCCAGACATCTCAGGCCACAATCTCCTAATAGAGCACTAAACTCAGAGCTCAAGCCCTTCATTGTTATCTTGTTGCCTACATACCGTTTCTATATCCTGTAAATGTTCATTGTTGACTATCCTATACCACCAATGTAAAAGAAGCACGCGTCTCTCCATTTTACTCTTTATTTCAAGCATGTCAAACTCAAAGGCTAACATGGGCCAAATAAACAAGGTTTAAGTTTATGTGGGCCTCAAAAAAACAAAAGCTTCAATTTTCATAGAATGTAGGTTTATTTCGATAGAGACATGCTGAATACAAAGGGCTGAAATAAATGAGTAATCGTTAACATAAAATAATAGACATTTTAATAAAAATTAATATTTTTTCTTCAACATTAACTTACCAGACACTGAATAACTGCACAAATTAATAAGCGTAACGCAAATAAACCTATTTTTCTTGTTCTTCGAAAGCGAAATATTTCCTGTTGCGCACACCAAACAAGTCAGTACAAGACTAATGACGTGGCTATTGGCTGCTAAAATATTTTCTGCTGGTATTAGTGGGGAGAAATGGTGCGCCTGTGTGTAAGGTGCATAAGGGAAATGACTGCAACACAATTATAGTAATCAGTCATTAGCGAATGTTGTAATTCGTTATTAATAATCTTATATAATAAAAGCCTAATATGCAAATTGTCCCCTCGACCAGGAGTTTGACCAGGGGGCAGGGCTGGCTGGCCAACTGCCCACTATCCCTCCCCCTGGCCAGCCCCACCCTGGCCCGCAACTGGGAGAAGGGAGGCCCTGGCTGGCAATCAGCAGCTGCTAGGGAGCCTACCCGTGCACAAATTTTGTGCACTGGGCCTCTAGTTATGGATAACAGGATATTGTAAAAATTAAGTTACAAAATTTTTATTAAAACGTTTCTTACAGACTGTTATATAGATGTGACCGCAAAAATATTCATTGTGGGCTGCATGTGGGCAGAGGGCTGCGAGTTTGACATGCTTGCTTTATTCAATCTTGGAGATACATTCATCCTTTGCTTCCTAGCCTCCCTAATCTACCACCAATGAATTTTACATAAAACCTCCACCCCACATCTCCTCCTTTGATTGTAATGTATAAAATAAACTGTAAAACTGCCATTCTCTGGAGCATTTTCTCAATCTGTTTGAGATTTTGCTTCCTGGCAATTGTCAGTTTGGCTCAAGTAAACTCATAAAAATCTTCTACAGGAGAAGCTAATGTTTAAACCATCAAGTCAAGAGACAGGTATTACCGCCTCAGACAGACTTTCTCCTTGACCAAACCTGAGTCTGACTCCTGGAGCCCTCTTCTCCACTAGGTCCCAAGTTTGGGATCTGTCCTCTACCGCTTAGTCCAGTTTTAGCTAGAATCCTGCTGAGTCTTGATATCTGATCATCTTTCATAGATCAAATTTATCATCCTGCATCTTGATATCTTTTTTTAATCATTTTAAAATTTCCAATTATAGTTGACATAATATCATTATATTAGTTACAGGTGTACATCACGATGAACAGACATTATATAACAATAAGTGAGCACCAAAAAATCAAAAAAACAAAAAATACCTGTACCCATCCTTGGCTTGTTGAGTTGAGTTAGCAAGAATTTCTCTAAGTAATTTTTCCATCCACTGACCTCTGCTCTCCAACTTGGTTATAAATCCGCACTCCTCCTTGTTGTATTCAGAGTTGATCTCATATTCTCGCCCCTACAGCAAAACCTCCATCTAAGTAGTCCCTCTTGAATAAAATCTTCCTTACCATATTTTTAAAAATTGTTTTTAAAATATGTTTGTATTGATTTCAGAGAGAGGAAGAGAGAGGGGGAGAGAGAGAGAAACATCAATGATGAGACAGAAACATCAGCTGCCTCCTGCATACCCCCCTCCCCAGCCCCCCCCTCCCCGGGGGGGGATCAAGCCCACACCCGGGCATGTTTCCCTGACGGAGAATAGATTCTCAATCTCCTGGTTCATAGGTCGATGCTCAACCACTGAGCCACACCAATGAGAAAAATTTTTGACATCACAACCAAGTTCGTGTGTAGATCAGAAGTGGGATATCACTTCAAAAGCAGGTTTGTATTGCTTTTCCCCGCCTTGTTTTTCGTATTGTTTTGATTGCTTGGTAAACAAGATTATTTAGTTTCATGTCTAAATTATGAGTGCTATAAATCCATACCATTTTCACTTACTGTCTGAGGAGAACAGAACAATCTTTTGGCTGCAAAACTTCCATTTTTCTATCTTTTTACATTAACTCTACAACTAACTTTAGCCACTTTAGATTTTCAAAAGTAGGTACATTTTCATCCAAAAATATATTTAATCAAAAAAGAAGTTAAATTATATATTCTTATATTTTGAGTTATCAAGAATACCAGAGTATAAAAAGAATAATGATACATCATAGTTCAAGTAGTACATTTATGTAAATTGATTTTCGTACACATCATTTCATTTTATCCTTAATAAAAGAACTGTAATGAATATTATCCCCATTTTATAGTTGAGGCAACTTAGAAAGTAGCAGAGCTGGAATGAGAATTAAGTCTGCTGGGTAGTGGTGGACTACTGTTTTCCTTTTACTACACTGCTCTGTCCAGTACACAGCCAGAAAAATATTCTATGTAAGAGTGCAAGAAGATTAATATAATTAATTAATAAAATATACTAATATATAAAAGGCTAGGGTTGTAACGACCAATCACAACCAAAGGCTGACCAACCCTTCAGTCAGCCCGCTGGCTGCCCCACTGCAGCCTGGCGACCCAGCACTGACTGCCCAGGCGGCTGAGACTCAGAGAGAGAGGCAGGGTCTGATCCGCAGCCTCAGTGGCAGCTGTTGATCAGTACTTACCTCTCTCTTTCTCTCCCTGTTTCTTTCTGAGCTTCACCAGCAGCCCGGCTTTTTTCTCTCTCTGGTCTCAGCTGGGGCTGCTGTTCAGCCCCGCCTCTCTGATCAGGCCCAGAGATAGGCCCAGAGATGCTGACTGGCATAGGAACCGACCAATCAGAACCAAATGTGGGTGCTGTGAAGAACCAATGGCTGCCTAGGAGGCAGAGCTTCTGATGCTGACTGGCATAGAAATTGACCAATCAGAACCAAATCTGGGTGTGGTGAGGAGCCAATATCTGCCTAGGAGGCAGAGCTTTTGACACTGGCATAGAAACTGACCAATAGAACCAAATTGGCCAGCAAAAGAGGGCAGATGGGGGCGAGGTCAGGCTGGCAGGGGAGGGCCATTGGGGGCAAGATCAGGTCGGCAGGGGAGGGCAGTTAGGGGTGATCAGGCTGGCAGGCAGAGGCAGTTAGGGGTGATCAGGCAGGCAGGCAGGTAAGCAGTTAGGAGCCAGCGGTCCCAGATTGTGAGAGGGATGTCCGACTGTGGGATTGGGCCTAAACCGGCAGTCGGACATACCCCAAGGGGTCCCCAATTGGAGAGAGTGCAGGCTGGGCTGAGGGAACCCCCCTCCATGCACGAATTTCGTGCACTGGGCCTCTAGTAATTAATATAATAAAGAATGATAGTGTACATCAAAGCATTTACTTTGAAAATATCTGCCTCTTTAACTGGTTTATTTATGACATAATTCAGAAATGTCCATTTACAGAGGAATAACATTTTTATCTACAAACTTATATATTCCTCTTCTATAGATAAATGGCACCCTGCACAGTTTTTAAGTATATCGATGGAAGTGGATTGAATACATGCTTGGAGCTATGTAGTATAACTTAATTTCCTATTCTATTATTTGGGTAACTCAAGAGCTGATATAGTTTCTAGATGTACCATTCCATAGAGTAATATTTAATCGACGAATGTGACCTTGAGAACCAAAATCAGAAAAGGAAAATTACTGGCTACTTTCATTCATGAAATGAGACATGGATATCCTAAATGAAACATTAGTAAATCAAATCCAACAATGCAAGAGAAAACTAAAAAAATAAAATTAAATTTAAAAAAATACAATGCAAGAGAAAAAAAATTAAAAAATTCAACAATGCATTAAAAATGCTAGCAACTTTGCCCCACCTTATGTGTATGTAAACCTACCTTTTCCCCACCCTGTGTATAGTGGTTACCCAAAGAATATGTAGTGGTTACCTCTCAGGTGATGTGGAAAGAGCACAAAGTGGGCTTCTAAAGTACTTATGATTTTTTTTCTATCTTTTTAAAACATGGAACACTTGACGAATTTGCGTGTCATCCTTGCCCAGGGACCACGCTTATCTTCTTTGTATCGTTCCAGTTTTAGTAATATGGGCTGCCGAAGCCAGCACACTATGATTTTCTATTTCTAAGTGGGGGTTGATATCTGGATGTTCCTTTTATTAGTATTCTCTAAATTGTGCAGATGCATTTTGTAGCCTTTTGTATGCATGATACATTTCAAAATAGTAGAAATGAAAGCAAAATTTTAAAAATTACGACCAATGTGATGGGGTTGTGCTTCATTATACCTAAGCAAAGGCTGTGACACATTTATTTGCCAGAGCTTACAGACTCCTGATGTGCAAGGACCTGAGATTTTAGTGATATCTTGGTATTACCATATTTATAGTATATATTGATAGTGTATCTACAGTCAAGGTTTTCTTTTGTTTGCAAGTGGGAGAAGCCCAACTTAAACTAGTTTAACACAAAGGGCTTCTATTGGCTGTGTGACTGGGAAATGCAAGATTGTTTCAGCTTCACCAACAGCTAGATTCAGTTTCAAATGATGTCACTGGAATGTTGCCACACGCCCACTCAGCATTTTCTTCTCCCTGTTGTTGGCTTTATTCTCTTACAGACTTTCTTCAAATGGTGGCAAAGACCTAGCTAGATACTCTGCCACCATCTGTTTACTCCTAACGTGATGGTGGTGGTGGTGGTATATGTGGAAGTGTATGTATGGTGGAGAGGAAGTGTGGAATTAGCCCCACCTGAACCACAATAAATGGAGTGCTCGCAAGAAAACAGGGAAGAAATGCCACCTGGGTAGAACAGAAGACGGTAACTATGGCAGTGCTCTACCAGTACTGAAGTGGCCTGGCATGCCCAGTGTGTTACATTTGTTGCTCACACACACAAAAATTTCAGATCCTCTATATGCACTCATGTTTCAAATTCTTAAACTTTGAAATCATCTCTAAGAAATGGGTCTAGAAAGTACTCTGCAATATTATAGTTCAAAGATCAGCCCTGTTAATAGAATTTATCAAGAAAGTCAGGTATTGCAGCAATACATAATGTGACTTTTATGACTTATGCAAATGATTCATACATTTTCCTGATCAATGGCTGCACAACTACAACACCAATAGCTTTTTTTCATGGCTTTATCGCCTCCTCACAGACTCGTTATTTTACTTTGTCTGAAGCAGATATTGTTGCCCAAGATGCCAGACAAGTGCTAGATTTGGGAACTCGTTTAGAGAGTTTTGTCCGTTACCTCCCCAATTTTCTTCCCTGTTTACATTTTTATTTGTAAAGTGGTAAGCTCTTATTCGCTACCTTCCACGTCACTCAGAGCAATTACATTACCAAACTTGGTCTCCAGTACATGTTGTATGGAAGGCAGTATTATGGTGGTCAGGAGATAAGCTTTAGAGACAAGTAGAAGTAGGTAGATTCTGGTCCTAGCACTGTGACTTGTGGGCTGGGTGATCTTGGAACAGGTAATATTGCTTTTTACATAAGATGAAGAATAAAATGAGGTTATTTATGTAAAAAGTTTAACACAATGCCTGCCACATAGGAAACATTTAATAAATTGTAGTTATTATTGTTGATCTTCTGTTTTCAACATGCTAAAATTGCTATTCCTTTTTTGTTATTCTTTGAAGTATTCATTGTAACTTTTAAGTTTTCTTATTTCCTTGCATCCCTTATTCTAGTTTCCTATCTTTTGGTCACTGAAATAAAATTTATTTAGACAATGAAATAATTCAGCGCCTCACTTGAAGAAAAACTGGCCTAGAGAGTAAAATGAATTTGTCAAGTCACTTTTGTTTAGAATTGGTATTTAAAACTGGCAGTTATGGGGTACATGATATCTAAAGAGAAAACTAGTTAGTAAAATACATTATAAACCATAATGGTGAAATTTTGGAAACTTACAGCTCAGAGGAAGCATAGGTTAGATTTCTTTGTCATTGTTGCTGTGTGTGTCATAACATTTTTATGAAAAAGAAGAGGCGAAGAGAGGGATATTATGAAAATAAAAGAAACAAGCATTTGAGATATTTAATTGCCACACTAAAGGATTAATAATGTGCCTTTGTGTGGAATTTTTGTTTTTGTTTTGTCTGGAAACAGTCATTTTACTCAGTTCCCAATGGGCCCCTCTCGGTCCTTCCATGCCAGTTCTATCACCTTGCCCACACACCTCGAACACTTTATCTGCCGATACACCCCAAAACAGGCACACACCCAGAGGCAGTAGAATTTCTCTGGTTCAGCTCCCAGCCTTGCTCTTCTTGTTTGTGTAACTTTGGGCCAGTCCTCGCCTTTCTGAGCCTCATTTTCCCATCTGTGAATGGGGAGCAGAGTCTCCACCTTGTAGGGAACTCCTGGGTGCAGGTGCATTGCACAGTCCTTCTGGTTTCCTGCCTCTGCCGCCTCCTCCTCCTCCTTCCTTCCTCTTTCTTCTTCTTCATCCCCTTCCCCTTCCCCATCCCTTTCCCTTCTCCTTCCCCTTCTCCTCCTCCTCCTCCTCCTCCTTCTTCATCCCCTTCCCCTTCCCCATCCCTTTCCCTTCTCCTTCCCCTCCTCCTCCTCCTCCTCCTCCTCCTCCTCCTCCTCCTCCTCCTCCTCCTCCTCCTTTTCCTCCTCCTCTTCCTCCTCCCCTCTCAGCCAATTTAAGCACTAAGGTCATTCCTAAAAGCTGATTCCCGATTCCCCACCCCTCAAGGGCTGTATATTTGTGTGTGTGTGTGTGTGTGTGTGTGTGTGTGTGTGTGTGTGTGTGTGTAGTAGTAGTAGTAGTAGTAGTAGTAGTTTTCAATACTGCATGACAAATTACTATAAATTTAGTGACTTAAAACAGCAGCCATTCACTATCTCACAGTGTCTGTGGGTCAAGTGTCTGGTTAGTTCATCCTCTGGGGTCTTCCCAGGCTGAAATCAAGGTGCTGGCTGGGCTGTGGTCTTATTTGAGGTTGGCTCCTCCTCCAAGCCCACTTGTTGGCAGGATTCTGTTCTTGCAGTTATAGGATTGAGGTCCCATTTTCCTGCTGGCTGTCTGTAGGGGACCCCTCTCAGATTCTAGAGGTCGCCCTCAGATCTTCATCATGCAGCCCTGGGACAATATGGCAACTCACTTTTAAAAATATATATATATGTGTGTGTTTATTGATTTCAGAGAAAGGAAGGGAGATGGAGAGAGAAAGATCAATAAGGAGAGAGAATCATCATTCAGCTGCCTCCTGCACACCTCGTACTGGGGAATGAGCCCCCAACCCAGGCATGTGCCCTGACCGGGAATAGAACCATGACCTGGTTCATGGGTCGACACTCAACCATTGAGCCACACAGGCTGGGCAGCAGCTCACTTCTTTTACAGCCAGCAGTAAAACCTCTCTCCAGCTTGCTATGAAGGACAGAGAGAATCTAATAAAACACAACCAAGAATTAAAAATGTTTCTTATTTGAGTTGTCCAAGGGTGTGGTACCTGTGTGATAACCTTTCTGTATTGAATTCATTAGATACGGTAGGTGCATTTAATTTACTAGTAAGTTGAGAAATACTGCTGCAATTCTATAGTACTTCATTTTATACTATTTTTGCCAGTAAATTGAAACAGATATGCAACTAAAGGTGTCAAGAATTGCTACAATATTCTTATCATCCTGTGTCTATTATTTAAATAGTTTTAGAAACATTCCTGATGCCATTAACAAGAGAATTTCAGCAAGTGAAGACTTCCATTTATTTTTATTTTGTTATATACATTCACATTCTAGTGAGAGTTAATTGTAATTTTAAAGATTTTCTATTAGTATTTCACATTTGTTGAACACTATAAAGGGCTGAGAAATATTGGAAATTTTTGGATATTATTGGAATATCCCAACATTAAAATGTTGGAAATTATAAGTTGTAAAGGATAAAAATTTTAGTCATTTCTGATCAATGAGTTTTGCTACTAGAAGATTGAAAATATTTTTAAGTCATGTTTGTTCAAAGAACCTAATGTTTATTGGAGTAAGACCATGTCAACATGCATATTAAAAGTAATTGGGCTGAAAAAAATATAATTGGGCTGAGATATTAACTGAATCTCATACTTATTCAAAATTTATCTATTAAATGCTGATAAACTTGTTGGCCTTATCTCAGTTTAGCTGCAAGCTAAAAGATTAATTCAATTCATCTGTCTCTTGTTAAGTATTTGTTTTAAGTAATTTAGGGCAAATGACCAAAGAATAGAGCTTTAAAGGATTAGAGTGGTGGAAATAGATGTTTCATGTTTCAAAGGGTTCTCTCAATCTCCTTTATTCTTTATAACTTAAGCTGCTTATTTTGTTTGACTTGTTTTGTTTTGTTTTGTTTTCTCTAGTGATTTCTGTTGATAGCACCTCTCTTTTGATTCTCTGCTTTGATTTTCTCTCACTGACTTTGTGGACTTAATTTCCTTTATAATGCCAACCTTTCCTCACAATGCACCCCCACCTGGCTTTTGATGTATCCTCTTCCTGTGGTTCACACAGGAAGGCTAACTTTTTTTTTTTTAAATAGAAATTTCAGCCAATAGTTTGAGGGCACTGGTGAAAGAAACACAGTTGCAATGACTCAATGGTTACATTCATTGTGCCTTCAGACATACTGGTATGAGGTTCCTTTGGTACAAAGACTATCTAATAGATCCTAAGGACTCTGTCTTTGGCCTCCGTGTGTGTGTGTGTGTGTGTGTGTGTGTGTGTGTGTGTGTGTGTGTGTGTCTACATATACATATATACAAGTATATATATCATAGAGATAGAAATATAGATGTGAAATAAGATCTTCACACAACAAAGCACTCACATCTAATTAATGCCAGCTTACTATAGAATATCATGTCGACCTAAACAGCATGTTCAAGAAAGACTTGTCTGGCCAGGCCAGTGTAGCTTAGTGGCTGAGTGTCGACCTATAAACCAGGAGGTCACAGTTCGATTCCTGGTCAGGGCACATGCCTGGGTTTCTGGTTCGATCCCCAGTAGGGAGTATGCAGGAAGCAGCTGATCAACGATTCTCTCTCATCATTTATATTCCTCTCTGAAATTAATAAAAATATATTTAAAAAATAAAAGAAAGGCTTGTCTCATAAAACAAAAATAAAACATCTAGGATGGGGTTACTAGATATATTATCAGGATTATAATTCTTCTTGCATATTAGTGTTTTTTTTTCAATTTTTATGAGGGCATATATGTGAAAATGGGCTGTTATGCAATCATTTAAGTTTATATGTATGAATTTATGATCTTACATATTCAGATATTTTTATTTATAAGTGTATTTTCCAAGTGAAAAATGAAAATTTATCTATATATATGATATCATCTGTCCAAAAAAATAGATTAAAAAGATGAAAAAAATGACTATCCCAAATGCAATCATTTAATATTTTACATCTAACTGTGCATTTCAGTTTATTCCTTTTGAAAATGAAAATTTATCCCACAACTTTCTCAGAATTTGAACAGAATGTATGAAATCAAAGTGTATGAACTTAAAAAGAGTGCTCTCCAAACTTTTTTGCATATTACTTATTTATTTCTACATTATATATGTGTATTACTGTACCAATACATAAGGTACATTATACAGTACACAGACATTTTTAAGGATGTAATAAAAATACAAGTAGATATTTATATAATAGTTTCTTCCCATGCTCCAATGGATTGTCTTGCATATTCCTGAAGGACAAATACCAGATTTTGGAGACCATTGCCTTAGAAAACTAAAAAGTCAAATAACTTGGGGTATTACGTTTATTTACATGCTTTGTTACTCTCTACTGTTTAAAAAAAATTTTTTTTTATTGAGTGATTTGAGAGAGAGAAACAAACACCGATTTGCTGTTTCACTTATTTATGCACTCATTGGTTGATTCTTGTATGTGCCCAGACTGGGGATTGAACCTGCAACCTTGGTGTATCAGAAAGATGCTCTAACCAACTGACCTACCTGGCCAGCCCTCTCCGTTATTTAAAAAAAAAATTAATTGTAAATAGTAAGCATAAAATGAGATTAAAATTTTGCATGCATTTGATGCTAGATATTTGCATTCATTTTTTGAGGATTGAGTTTATAATTCAGGTTCAAAATTTGCATATTACTTAATTATTTTTGCTGCTTAACCTTATGTTTCATTGAATTTTATAAGAAAAGCTAGAAGTATACATGAAACTGTCAAGCACAGTCCACAAACTAAAGTGGGCAGAACAAGGATCGTCATGTCTAAGGCTCACTTTAGCACATAACCTAGAGATGTCATTATACAAAGACAAGCACTACTAGCTTGAATTAGAAGTTTTGGGCTGCTTATCGTAGGCTTCTAGACACTATTTCTCAGAAATAAGCAAATAGTTCAAGGCATTCCAGCAGGATCTCGAAAAATATTTCCAATCTCTGTAGTCTCCATTTTAGGGAAGGCATACAGAAAGAGGATGGGAAATGAATATTGAGCCATGCACTGGGAGAAAAATCTAATGTCCCTGAAGAAAAGGAACCTTGTTCACTGATACAAGAAAATATTAAGTAGTAAGGCTTATGAACTATTACATTTATATTTAATAAGCCAATCAATGTTAGGTCAGTGTGCTAAATAGAAAGCACCAGGGAGGTAATAAACTGAAAGAAACACGCAGTCATATTCAGGTTTTTATTTTGAAAGTGTTTAGTCCACATTTGCAGTGTGAATACATGAATAGACTTGTGGACAGAAAAAGGGGGTTGTTGGAAAGTAACCTCAGGAGGTGATCTGATCATAAATTCCTAACTGGGCAGGTCATGTGGGTAGTCATGCCCCAGGCGTACAGCTTCTTTAGCAAAAGGTTCATCTTTGCCCTAAGCAAGCCCTGTTCATTTTTTCTGTGCATCTAGGTTAACACACCTTTGCCATAACCACCCTCAAGAGAGCACATCATCTTAACTGCCCTGTAATCCAATCCCTGCCGTGTGCCTCCCATCTCCCGTAATCTTTCTTTGTGCCATGCCAGGACGGCCAAGGGTGAACCTGAGTTGGGGCGGTGAAGGATTTAGAAAAGACAGACTAGAGAAGAAAGCTGGGTCTGGGTGGGATGCTGCCCTCTCTGATGGAGAGAGACAGCGCCACAGCCTGTAAGCTGTCCCTTTATTTTATAGCCAGATTCCACGAGGCAAAGTAAGGGCGTGGTTACAACGTTCTCGTGGGTTTCGAATCTACTCAGTTACATGCACCTGAACTCTATCAAGCCCACATCACTCAGACACGAGGGACCACGTGTTCGGACCATAGGTTCAAGCTTACACCTATAGCCTCTGGCTATAATTATGCTGGGAGGGCTCTGCCCTCCAAGCTGGGCCTTGCACGTGGCTTTGCCGTGAGAGGACTGTGCCCTCTCATTAGTCCAAGGCTTGAACCTGTCCAGACACTGTAGCCGATCTCCACATTTCTTAAACTCCCTCCTTCATTTCAAATGCATAAAAGAAGCTGCAAAACTGTTGTCCTCTGGAGCATTTGAGATCTTGCTCCCTGACCTTGTCATCAGTTTGGCTCAAATAAACCCTTATAAACATTCTCTACAGGTTTGGATGGTCCACAGATTATCTCTAAACCTAGGTTAAATGAATAATCAACTGCACTTCACTTTTTAGACTTTTAGTCAAAATTATTTAGGAGAAGTAAAATAAGCTGCGTTAACTTTTTAATCTGTCTGCCCACTGGGTAGGTAATGAAATAAGCAGGATCTGAGTAAAACCCACATTTGTTGATCATCCACTTGGCTGCATTGACGTAGTTCCCCCTTTAAAGGTTTATTGAGGAGACTAAGCTCAGGCTCGGTGTTACCTGCTCTGATGGCTGGGTCACAGCTTCTCTCCCACTATGATCCGCAGAGGAAGGACTCATCCCTCCCACACTACAGCCAACCTTCAACCCCATCCTCATTCGCTTCCTTCTAATACCTCAAAGTGACCTGGCTGAGAAAGGAAGTAGATCAAAGGGCATTGTGCCTGTCTTCCCAGAGATGTTTTCTTTACAGAGGAAAATGTTTTACAGACTAAAAAGTTTAAAGAACATTGTCCCCCAATGTTTTCCCTTTCTAGAGAATGGTACATCTAGAAGAGAATAATTAAAAGACCTTATCACTCATATGTGGGATATAAAACTGAAACTCGTGAACACAAACAGAAGCATGGTAAGGGGGAAAGAGGGAATGGAGGGGGTCCTAATATAAGGTGACAGGAGAAGATTGGACTTTGGGTGGTGGGCACATGGTGCAGTATACAGACCTTGTAACATAGAAACCCACACCTGAATGAAACCTGTATGTTCATGTTGACCAATGTCACCCCAATTAATTTAATAAATATTTAAATAATAATAATAACTTGGCTTTAAAAAAAGAAAGTCATAATGAAATGCAGAGTCTAAATTACAGATCACAAAAAGGCAGAGACATTCTATTCAGCTTGCACAATTGTTTTTAAAAGTTTTAACTTGACATTAAAAATTGAGAATTTCATTACAAAATCTAAATTCTAGCTTCTCTTATAAATTGGGATGCTCTGGCCACCCTGCGTGGCAACCTTTTGCTGGAGCAGGCCCTTTCCAGTTCTCTACGTCCAGCTTTACCGAGTTCAGATGCTCGAGCCAGAGCCATGGATGCCACTTGCCTGGCCTCTTCTTTCTTCTCTCATTCGAGACTGCCTAAGGATTTGCACTAGCTCTTACCCCCATATTCTCTCCTTTCCTGTTGAATCAGCTTCTATATCACTTAGAGTTTTCTTGTTAAGTCAGTAGTTAGATCAGTGAAACCCCAGCTCAGAAATTCTAGTACACATTCCCATGATACATCACCTCAAATTCTTTGTGAAAGAAGGGATATTTGAAAGTAATTGTGTGATTACACGCGCAAACGCACCTTTGCCTACCACTATGCAAATTCTATAAGTGAATTTGCATTGACTTGAAATAAAATTAGACTGTAAAACCAAAACAATTTAAAAAACTAGAGTAAAAGGCAAATATCTAGTAATAAATGTTAACTAGTTGAGGTTAATTCCTCATGTTGTAAGCTTACTTTCAGTCCTTATAGCACTTACCTAGTTACAACTTGCTTGATGCCTTGTACTCCTGCTAGACTGACCATAAGCTCATTCTGTCCATATTTTATATTGCTGTATTCCAAAGCAAATAGCAAAAAGACCCACTGATTCAATAAGTAGATGAAAATATGTCAAGAAATGTTTAAGCAAAGCTGTAGTCATCAAACATAAAATAATGTTTCAGATTCCTAGCAACCAGGACTGAGGGAGAAGCAGCCAACTGACTTGGCTTGTGGCCTGTCCATATTCCAGGATTATCTCTGTTCCAGAAGTCAGTGTGGGAAAACAAACAAGCAGACACTGTACCTACATTAAGCCACTCTGCGTTCCTAGTTGTTAGTGCCTGAGGGAGAGAGTCCAGAGTTCATGCCACTGCCCTCGGTTTCAGCACAGGACCGGTCTCTTCAGGAACACAGTCATGGAGGTGCTGATGTTCAGGTGGGAACCTGGTTGATGAAAAACAAAACACAAATCTCGTTACTTGCAATGAGGGTTTAGGAGGCGGCAGAATCTCCTTACTAGTCCAGGCCAACAAGATTAGAACAGGACACACTTAATTTGTAGGAAGTGACTAGTCTAATGCACTAAACTTCCCACCTTCAGAATTAGCCCCGCAGTCTAGGGAAGAGCAAGACTGTGATGGCTGGAGAACACTCTAGGAATAGAGCAGCGATTTTCAACATTTTTCATTTCATGGCACACAAACTAATTACTAAAATTCTGTGGCACATCAGAAAAATGTATTTTTTTTTTCTGATCTGACAAAGAATAAGAATAAGTTTGATTGAGATACAAATAATAATAACAGTAGTAGTAATTAGCTACCCGTTTTGCTCCAAAGTGACTTAAAAAAAAAATTTGGTGCCTAGACTTGTATATAAGGATTTCTGGTACCAAGAATTAACCAATCAGCCTGGCCAGCATGACTCAGTGGTTGAACCTCAACCCATGAACCTGGAGGTCACTGTTCGATTCCTGGTCAGGGCACATGCCCGGGTTGTGGTGGATCCCCAGGAGGGGGCATGCAGGAGGCAGCCGATCAATGATTCTCTCTCATCATTGATGTTTCCATCTCTCTCTTCCTCTCCCTTCCTCTCTGAAATCAATAAAAATATATTTTTTAAAAAAGAATTAACCAATCAGATGCAACCTTATTATGCAAAGTGACCAATAAGATGCCACTCTATTATATGACCTATTCCAAAGTGGATTTAAGGTTCAAGAGAGGACATTCACACCAGACAGCTGTTGATCTGTTGAAAATTGCTGGAGTAGAGATTCAGGAGGGCCATTAAAAATCCTACTGGGCAACCTTCTCTGAGTTTTGAGCTTGTGAAACCGGACAATCAGTGGGTCAGGGCTGACTGTCACTTCTTAAGCCCATTAAACAGATACAGGGTTGAATCATATATGAATGTTTATTGCAATATTGCCGATAGAATGGGAGAGCAGCAGGTCATCCACGAAAATCTGTTCTACCCTTCCCCATAAGTCTGTTCTACCCTTCCCCATACGCCAGCTGTTTATATTGGATAGAAGGACAATGATTACGTGGGAACGTAGGAATTACAGACATGGGGAAGTAGGCAAGGTGTAATGGTTACAGGCAATGCAGGCTGCGGGTACGGCAAAGGTGGGTGCTTTTGGGACAAGACTGTCTCAGCAACAAGGTTGTTAACCTTTCCGTGATGATAAGCCGTTGTTGGAAAAGGAGGATGGACTACATTCCGATGTTAACGCCCATGTCCTGGGGCATACAGCTCTCAGCCAGGTTAGAATGTGCTTTTTCTCATCAGAACAGAACCATCATGGTTAACTGAGCATGGTTAATATTTCTTATAATTATAGTTAGTCTCCACCTTTCTATTTCTGCCCCTAGCACGTGTAGATGCCAAACTGCCACCCTGTTGTGATGCCTTCTGGAACTCAAAGCTGCACGCTCTGGCCTGCCAGGCACCTCAGATGAGCACTGTGCCCAGGCCAGCACCAACCACTCAGACATCCCCAGCAGCTCCACCACCCGCTGTCGGCTCACCGGCTGCTGCACCCTGGCAACCAGGTTGATGGCCCAGCTGGGGTGGCTGTGGGCTCTGCTGGCAGCCACACCCGAGATCGTGCCATCTCTGGGGCTTCAGCGGAGGAAGTACTGCGAAGCCCTCAAGGCCTGACATCACGTACCAGGAGCATGAGGGAGCCCGGCAGCATCAGCAGTTTGACCGGTGTCACTGTGACACGAAACGGTTTGGGAGTGTGCCCAGGACCAGGGTGACCTTACACTTGGTGAGGGTGTCAGCGAGGTGCTGAAACAGGGCAGGTTTGCCCGTGGATTAGCCTGATCTAAAACATGGGAAACCATCTCGTGGTGGGAGGCTGCAGACTGTCCATCCTGAAACCAAGGCCCAATGTGTCTGTACGCTCTCAGAGAAGGTCCCCGTGCTGGTAAACACTGCTGTGACGTACTCAAAGCCTTGACTGGCCGCATGTTGGCACTAGGCCACAGTTGTGCTGGTTCCTCGGACCCCTGTTTATATCTCTACAGCTATTCAGAGCTGAAAAAAGAAAGTCAGTAATGCTCAAACTGGTAGCTTCAAACAGCTTACAGTTAAGGAAGTTCTGCTGAATGGTTTTGTGGCCACGGAGTTGTGGATGTGGTTTTAGGTCAGCGAGATCATAGGCAAGTGTGGACTCACTGGCTATAATATTTGAAGACCAATCTTTAACATCTGTTTGGGTTGGCTTGTTTTTGTTTGTTTGTTTATTATTTGGGTGTTCTTGGACTGTGAGTGATCAGAATGGAATTTGAATAAAAAAAGGATATATAAGAAAAAGAAAAAGAAAATCATCTCTCATGACCAAGTTAATTTAGTGTAAAAATATAATTGATAGTGAAAGTATAAAAGTAGCAATTAACCTCTCTTCTATCATTAATAGTTCCTTTGCCTCAGGATTGCAACGGAAGAGGGTATTCTTAAGGTATGGAAGTTCATTGAGATGGTACTGTGTTTGAGGCAGGGCAAAAGTTTGTATGGCCTCCTTAAACCAGCTTTTGTGATGTTATTGTTTGTGAATCATTTAGGATAACATGATTTTCTTCCAAAAAAAAAAAATCCTGTGGGCAATAGTTATTTTATGATGTGTCTTACTGTGCTGTAGTGATACGGGAAAATGAAATAAAAATAGGGAAAGATGAGACATACTGCAAAAATGCTTTCAAACCCTGAGATCTTGATGTAGGTAACAGTGAAAAATGCTCATCAAGTGCTGGGTACAGCTAGGCTCCCCTACCCTTCGTACGCTTCTGTGCTGTGCTGCACATTCATGGACCCCCTTGGGCTCCCTCTGGTGGCACAGGAATCCTCGGTGATTACTGACTGTTTTCAAGAATTTCTTATATATTCCTTCACTGAAGCTTTCAATGAAAATAGATTTTTTAGCTGATCAGTTTTAAATAATAAAATAAAATGAACTAATAAAAAAAAAGATGCTAAAAACAGATTCATAGAAATAGGAAATCTGATATAAGACAGAGGTGGCTTGGGAAATCAATAAAGAAATACAAACTGCTGATATGGCTCAGTGGTTGAGCATTGGCCCATGAATCATGAGGTCCCTGATCGATGCCTGGGTTGTGGGCTCAGTCCCCAGGAGGGGGCATGCAGGAGGCAGCTGATCAAGGATTCTCTCTCATCGTTGATGTTTCTATCTCTCCCTCTCTTTCCCTCTTTCTGAAATCAATCTCTGTGTGTGTGTGTGTATATAATTTATTTTAAGGAAGGAGAAATGCAAACCAACCAGAAAGTGGGCAAATGATTTGGTAAGGTAATACACAGAAGGGGGAGCATTATGGCCAATCAACATATGGAAATATTCCTAACTTTATTAGTGATCAGAGAAATACAAGTTAAAACCAGTGAGTTACCATTTTATACCTACCAGATTGGCAGAAACTTAAGATTTGATCGATTTTTTATGTTTGGTGAGAAAGTGGAGCTGCTTAATTTATAGAAAACTCTCATGTACTTTTTATTTGTTTGTTTTTTCCATCACCATTTATCCCCTCTATGTCCTCTTCTGCCTCCACCAACCCCCTACCCCCTCATACACTTTTTTTTTTTTTAGTGGAGGGGTGGGAGACAGAGAGAAACATTGATGTGAGAGAGACATATCAATTGGTTGACTCCCACATGCGCCCTAACGGGGCCAGGGATTGAGCCTGCAACTGAGATATGTGCGCTTGACCGAAATCAAACCCATGACCCTTTAGTCCACAGGCCGAGGCTATAATTACTGAGGAAAACCAGCTAGGGTGCCTCATACACTCTTGATGGCACTGTAAATGTGATAAGGACTTTGGGTAACAGTTTAGTATTGCCTTAAAAGTTGAAAGTGCCATTTCTAGTGATCTAGCAATTCCACTCTTTGATAGCATTTACTCTTGAGAGACATTGGTGCATATACCAGTAGGCATATGCAGGAGTTTCTTCACTGCACTGTTCATAATAGCAAAAAAAAAAACACACACAAAAACAAAAAACAAACACCTGGAAACATCATCAAAGGATAAAACTGTGGTATATTCAAACAGTAGACTATTATACAGTGGTGAAAAAGGAAAACTACAGCTATTAACTAAGAATGAATATGGATAAGAACCTCACAAATGCTGATTGGGGAAAAATGCTATCACAGAAAAATGCTTAGAGTCTGATTCCATCATAAAAAGGTCAAGCACAGACAACTAAAATATATCAGAAATATATGCGTAGGTAGCAAAAATATTTAAAAAGCTAAAAAGCTTATTATTCCTTAAACTGTATATACTTATTGTATTTTACTCTTGCATTTATTATATATTTCCACATTAATAAAGTAGAAAGCAATCATTAAAATCTATACTCTGGCCCTAGTCGGTTTGGTTCAGTGGATTGAGGGTCGGCCTGCAGACTGAAGGGTCCTGGGTTCAATTTCTGTCAAGGGCATGTGATCAGGTTTCAGCTAGATCCCCAGGAGGGAGCGTGCAGGAGGCAGCCAATCAATGATTTTCTCTCATCATTGATGTTTCTATCTCTCTCTCCCTCTCTCTTCCTCTCTGAAAATCAATAAAAATATATTTTTAAAAACCACCACTGCTTTAGGACAAAACTACTGTGTGTTTTTGTTGTTGTTTTAAAAAAAATCTGTACTCTGTGAGAGCAGGGATTATCCCCTTGCTCTTGGTCTCTGCTTTATTTCATTATGAGACTAGCCTTCCAAACATGACTTACATAACAGCCAGATATCTGCTCACACAGCATCAAGACTTCCTATTCACCTCAGCATGAAGTACAATTGCTCCAGGTTATATAGAGGATTCAAGGCCCTCCCCAGTCTGACCCCAGCTCACCTTTCTTGTCTCGTGTTCTACGGTAAACATCTGCTATCGCCACACTAATATCAACACACACTCTGAGTTTTCTCACTTCTTGGTCTTTGTTTCTGCCATTATACTAAGTAGTTTCAATTCTAAAAACTGTTCTTTTTATCTCCATCAAGATACCTATCAGCAATAGCTATTTTGCATTTTAATAAGTATCTATTTTTAATATGTTGTAGAGAGTAAGATGGTCGTACCCAAAGTCACAGACATCAGTTTTAGATGGACAGTGCAGACACCAACACATTTGCCTATGATTATCTGTGGTTATACTTCTGACGAAAGAATCTTTTGTTTGAGCTGAGTACATCTTGTTTTTGCAATATGATTATAGGATTAGAGATCCTGACCACTCATGAGGATCTTACAACTGTAATAAGAGTAGTAGTGCTTTGTATTTGCATGACATGCTGTGGGCGACACAGCCATTCAGTTGATTATCAAGTCTTGTTAGAAAATGTCTCCCTCATTTTACAGTTTAGGCAACTGAAGACAAGAGAGAAGTTGTAGTCAATAAAATTGCATAATTTGGTAGGTAAGTTTAAATTATTGCATCTGTAGTAGAAATAAAACTGGCAACAATAATAATAATCTCCTGAACATGGAAGACTATCAAGTTCTGAGTTTTTCCTGTTACCTGAATGACTTGACTTATGGAAAAGTTTACTAATTTAAGATGGATTTACTCAACAAACAATTGCTGAACTCCCGCCAAAATGCAAAGCAACATGCTCAGCACTGACAAAATGATCAATAATGTGATGATGTGATGATACGGTGTTTCTAAGAAGCTTACAAGGTAGAAAGGGGAATCTACAATATTTTTAAGTCAGGTACTATAATAGCGTTTGCATGGGGACCGAAGACTAGACATTGTGCTCTCAGTTAACACACTAAAAAGCGCACCTAGTACTTTTCCTTTACCATTAAAAGCCTTCAGAGAGCATTCAGTAAATTAGTAAGCACACCCAAGGAGGAGGGAACATTCTGACCTATATCAGGGCATTGTTTTTCATAAATAGTATCTTAGTTCACTGGAGGCTATAAGTGAGTGTTTATTACAATATTTATTCCTCTTGATTAAGATGATAACATATGATTAATGAATTCCATATCACAATTAAAGTGAAAAGTTCCGAAAACTTCCACCTTTCTGACAAACAGGAATGTCCAGATGATAACAATGATGAATCAGAGAAATGATTGCATAAACCCTTAGGCAGTGACAATCGTTTGCAACTGTGTCTGATTCTAAAAACTTAGCACAGTTACACTTCCGAACTATTATGAAGGCCTTAGTCTTAGTTCAAAGAACAGCTGCACACATGTCTCTGAGCTTAAGTAACATTATCTTTGAATAGTACACATTTATCAACACAAATCTTTTGTCTTGATTACTATTATGAAAATGTCCCATAGTGCAGACTAGTAATATTGATGGCAACATAATTAGTAATAGAGTTTTGTGCCCGGCCAGTGTGCTCAGTGGTTGAGCACCAACCTATGAACCAGGAGTTCACGGTTCCATTCCCTGCCAGAGCACCTGCCCTGGTTGTGGGCTCCATCCCCAGCAGGAGGCATGCAGGAGGCAGTCGATCAATGATTCTCATCATTGATGTTTCTACTCCCCAACCCCCTTCCTCTCTGAAGTCAATAAAACAAATATATACATATATATATTAAAGAGTTTTGCATTATGGATCCTTGGATGAGTTCAAACAGAAAGAAATCCAAGGAGTATTTTGTTGATAAGTGATTTCACTTGCTGTAAATATAGGCAGCACTTTCCCTAGCTGGTTTGGCTCAGTGGACAGAGTGTCAGCCTGTGACTGACTGGTCCCAGGTTTGATTCCAGCACGTTGAAGGAAGTCGCCCAGGAGTAGGAATTCCTATGCCTAAGATTATTATTATGTACACTTATTACTCTTTCATAGTCTAACAAACTATAACATATGAAGTTCCTGAATTGTAGAGACTATTAGAGATTTTCTAGACTAGATTTACAAACTTTTTTTGTAAAAAGTTTGTAAATCTAGGAGGGAAGGGAAGGGAAGAGAAGGGAAGGGAAGGGGAGGGGAGGGGAGGGGAGGGGAGGGGAGGGAAGGGGAGGGAAGGGGAGGGGAAGGGAAGGGAGGGGAAGGGAAGGGAGGGGAGGGGAGGGGAGGGGAGGGAAGGGAAGGGAAGGGAAGGGGAGGGGAGGGGAGGGGAGGGGAGGGGAGGGGAGGGGAGGGAAGGGAAGGGGAAGGGAAGGGAGGGGAGGGGAAGGGAGGGGAGGGGAGGGGAGGGGAGGGGAGGGGAGGGGAGGGGAGGGGAGGGAAGGGAAGGGGAGGGAAGGGAAGGGATGGAAAATGCAGGGGCAGGCTCCCAGGAGGGAGTGTGCCCCAACTTTTTCTTTTAAACAGTGGTACACTTCCTTTAAACAAAATCATGTGCAGTAGCCCAGCATAGAAAACTAATAAGATAGAGCTGTTGTGGAAGGGACTGGGAAATTTTCCATCTTATAAATGGATAGAATGAGTAAGCTACATCATGAGGCTTTTGATGAGAAGGATGATTCATAGCTGAAACAATTTGCACTTGACTGTTGAAGGAGTATTTTGTCAAAATAAAGGGCAGTCTTACAATTCTGAACTAGAATTGTGGGAAATAATTCATATTAACTTCCCCAGAAAGTAAATTATCACTGATGGAAACATGTCCAAGTATGGTTATTATTTTCTTTTTATAGTACTCACACCAATTGGTATATGTAGTCTCAGAACCTCAAGTTTGAAAGGCTCAAAGAAAATAATTATAATTTTTAATTATCCATATTACTGTTCTTGTATTGGAGTAGTTCTCATTGAACCAACCCTCCCAGATAACAATTTAAAACCCTAGATAAAATAATAACTATTTTTACCTGAAGGCACTGGAAAGTGACCAAAAGCTGCTAGAAACTAGAGAAAAGTCTATCCTTAACAGAAAAAGAATGTGGAGCCGACTTCATTTGGCACTGGGCATGCTCAGTGGTGCGTGGTAGCCTTTGGTGCTGGCTTTGTGTCTGTGGCAGGCTTTGTCCCCACCCATCGGGGTGCCAGGCCCAGGAGAGCCCTGTGTTCTGGAACCCGGGTCCCCAACTTTGCGCCAAGTTCGGAGCTACCTTTGAGGGGAGCCATGCAAATGATGACTAGACAAGTTTTGTTAGAAATGGAGCAGGAGGAGGAAAAGGACAAGGATGGAAGTATTGGTGATATTCCTGTCTGCAAGAGGTCTCTTCTGAGAACTCAGACTCCCCCATCCAATCTGGGAGGAAGCTAAGTCATTGAGCTGAAGGTATGTGTATAATATTTTTATATTAAAATGACTTTGAACATAAGACTGAAATTGTAAAACTTCTAGAAGAAAACAGGTGGCAAGCTCCTTGGTAAAGGTCTTGGCGATGATTTTTTTTAGTCTGACACCAAAAGCAGAAGCAACAAAAGCAAAAATAAATTAAGTGGGACTGCATCATACTATGGAGCTTCTGCACACAGCAAGGGAAACCAATGAAATGAAAAGATAACTTACTGAATGGGAGAAAATATTCTCAAATCATATATCTGATAAAGGAATGATCTCCAGGATGTATAAAGAACTCATACAACTCAATAGCAAAAACAAAAAATACCCAGTGTGATTAAAAATCTGAATGGACACTTGTGCAAAGAAGACATACAGGTGGCCAATAGGGACATGGAAAAATGCTCAGCATCATTAATCTCAGGGGCATGCAGGTCATAACCACAGTGGGCTATCACCTCACACCAGACAAAATGGTTATGACCAAAAAGACAAGCCCTGGACAGGTAGTTCAGTTGGTTAGAGCATTAAAAATGCTAAAGTTGGGGGTTCCATCCCCTGTCAGGGCACATAAAAGAAGCAACCAATGAGTGCATAAATAAATGGAACAACAAATTGATGTTTCTCTTAAAAAAGCAATAAATAAAAATTTAAAAAGAAATTGCCAGAGAAATTGGAAAAGATTTTAATTAAATTATGTTAAAATGCAACACAAAAATTATAGGGACAGCTAAAGCAGTGTTTAGAGAGAAGTTTATAGCTTTAAATATTTTTATTTGAAGAAAGGTCTGAATAATGACCTAAGATCAAACCCTAAGAAGCTAACAAAAAGAAAGTAAAAGAGATAGACCAAAATGGCGGCATAAGTAAACACCTGAACTTGCTGCCTTGCACAACCACTTCAAAACTACAACTAAAAGACAAAACGGATATTATCCAGAACCACAGGAAGGCTGGCTGAGTGGAAATTATACAATTAGAAGGAAAGAGAAAAGCACGCTGAGACTCAGAGGAGGTGTGAAGGTGCAGAAGTGGAGTGCGGAGGAATGGAGGCTTGTGCGGAAAGGGGCTGGCAACTGAGTACGCTGTTGTCTTTTTCAGTCAGGAGGGAGATACAAGCTCCTGACTGCTCTGAATTCCAGTTCTGGGAGAGACTCTTGGGAACATGACTCATACGGGGAGAAACTGGACTGTCTGGCATTGGGCCAGAACACGAGGGCAGCTTTCTCTCAGAGGTGCTTGCAGTGATCATTGATCCTGCACGGTGCCGTGGGACACAGAGACACGGGACCTCTTTCAGGAAGGGCTGACAGTCAGCCATTGCTGTTTGCTCCACCCTGGTGATTCCCTGAGACCCCGCCCCACCCAATTTACAACCCCACCTAAGCTGTGGGCATAGGCTTTTGCATATGAATGGCCTGGCCCTTTGCAATCTGAAACCTAACTACTGCAGCTGGGTCAGAGAGCCCAAGAGCCTCCAAAAAAAGAAGACCCAAGGTGGGACAGCAGCTTGCATTGCTTCACAGCTGGGCCTCATCTGGGCACCTCCAAACCCCAAATAAAGAGGAGGAATATGCAGATCTCTCTGTAGCTCCTGCTGGGTGACCTCAGGCAGTGGCTGACTTTGCACCTCCTTGGAGATCCAAGAGCCAGTGTACCCAGTGGTCAGAGTGAGACCATCCAGATTACAACTCTTCAAATCCATAAGGGACACACTCAGGGGGCAGACTCAGTGAGCGCCAAAGCCCCACTGAAGCAAGTCTTGCCTCATAAGGGTGTCTCCAGCACAGAAGTTCTCCCATCATAGACACAGCTGATTGTCACAGCCAATTGACCTGGAGGTCAATTCCTCCTCCCAGTGATACCAACAACAATCAAAGCTTAACTACAACAAGACTGTGCACACAGCCCACAAAGGGGTGCACCAAGAGTGTCCACCTCAGGTAATTAGGGAGGCTGAGCCACTGGGCCCTATAGGAAACCTAGCACACAAAGCCACACTATCAACACAGGGAAGCAGCCAAAATGTGGAGACAAAGAAACATATCACAAATGAAAGAAATGGAGGAAAGCAAACTACTGGATATGGAGTTCAAAACCATGGTTATAAGATTACTTAAGAATCTTCTAGAAACCTCTGAGAAATTTAGTGAGACCCTCAAGGATATGAAAAAGGACCAACTAGAAATTAAGCATACACTGACTGAAATAAAGAATAATATACAGAGATCCAACAGTAGACTACAGGATCCCAAGAATCAAGTCAAAGATTTGAAATATGAAGATGCAAAAAACGCCCAACCGGAAAAGCAAAAAGCAAAAAGAATCCAAAAATATGAAGATAGTGTAAGGAGCCTCTAGGACAACTTCAAGCATACCAACATCCAAATTATGGGGGTGCCAGAAGAAGAGAGAGAGCAAGATATTGAAAACTTATTTGAAGAAATAATGACAGAAAACTTTCCCTACCTGGTGAAAGAAATAGACTTACAAGTCCTGGAAGCACACAGAACCCCAAATAAAAGGAATCCAAAGAGGACCACACCAAGACACATCATAATTAAAATGCCAAGAGCAAAAGACAAAGAAAAACAGTTAGTTACCTACAAGGGAGTACCCATACCACTGTCAACTGATTTCTCAACAGAAACTATGCAGGCCAGAAGGGAGTGGCAAGAAATATACAAAGTGATGAATAGCAAGAACCAACAACCAAGATTACTCTACCCAGCAAAGCTATCATTTAGAATTGAAGGTCAGATAAAGAGCTTCACAGACAAAAAACAACTAAAGGAGTTCATCACCACCAAACCAGTATTCTGTGAAATGCTGAAGGGTATTCTCTAAAAAGAGGAAGAAGAAGGTAAAGATAAAAATTATGAACAACCAAGTGACAACAAATACATACCTATCAACAAGTGAATCTAAAAATTGAGTGAAAAAAAATCTGATGAACAGAATAAACGGGTGAATATAATAAAATCAGGGTCCTAGAAAGGGAGTGGACTGACAATTTTCGGGGGGAAGGGGGTGTGGGGGGTGTGGGGAGAGACTGGACAAAAATCGAACACCTATGGATGAGGACAATGGGGGGTGGGGTAAGGGCATGGGGTGGGGTGGGAACCGGGTGGAGGGGAGCTATGGGGGGAAAAAAGAGGAACAATTGTAATAATCTGAACAATAAAGATTTATTTAAAAAATAATAAATAAATACATCTTTTGTATTCTCGGCTTGTGTAAATAAATCAATATTTTTAGGCTAATGGAATCCAGTTTTCTCACTATTGGAAAAGGAAGTTACAAATATGGTGAGGGGGAGGGCTAGCATGAACCCTGGAGGTGTTGCTGTGGGACTGGAGGTATCAATGTAATTTACCATTTTTAAGAAAGAGATAAACAATTTTCTATATATTTTATGTGTATTAATGTATGGTTACATTTTCCTAGCTTTGTCTACTGAGAGGACCAAGAAACAATGACACATTACTAGCAGTACATACACCTAGTACCCAGATTTGCTTCCTTTATTTTCCTCTTGAAGTTGGGAAAGAACAAAAAATTAGAGAAGTGCTTAAAGAATGACTAGGATGTGTCAAAGGTACAAAGGATCTAACTTGAAGGTTCTCTCACTACCCAAATTTAGGACAATTTGAGCATCAAAATAAATGATAGAAATGGAGTATAATCCATTGAATAAAATAAGATTCCACACTGATATGAATGATTGGTTGAATGAATGAATGAATGAGAAAGAAGGGAAAACTTTTACAATAGAATACTAACTAAAAAATGTAGAAGAAATGGTGAAGTTAGACATCATAGTGGATGTTAAACTAGTGGGTGAATATATGACAGAATATTTACATAGTAGCAAAGTACTTCCCTGTCAATTACTTAATATTTGCATAGGGAAAAATATTAACTTTACAATGAAGAAATCTGGTGGCCACTGCCTTCACCTAGTTATTCAACTTAACTAACATTAGCAATTTCGGGACAGTTTGACATTGTGTCTCCTAAATCAATCCTCTAAAAAGGATATGACATAATTTCTGTTATTCCTACCAAAAGTGAATAATTTGAATGTAATTATGACAAAACATCAGACAAATTCAAATTAAACAACAATTTACACAATATCTGACCTGTACTGTCAACACTGAGGAGCTGTTCCAGATTACAAGAGACCAGTGAGCCATCACAACTAAATACAATAGGAAACCCTGGAATGGGTCCTACACAAGAAAAAAGAAATAGGTATGAAGAAAATTATTGGGGCAATTGAAATTCGAATATGGACTTCAAATTATATAATAGTATAATTTCAATGTTAAACTTTCTGATTTCGACCATTGTGATGGTTATGTAAGAGAATGTCCTGTTCTTAGGAAATACACACAGAAGTGTTTGGGGTAAAGGGCACAATTTCCCTCTCTATACCTGTTAACAACTCAATTTTAAATGGTTCAGATAGAAAATACAGCCCAGCCGGGTGTGGCTCAGTGGTTGAGCATCGACTCAGGACACAGTATATTCAGGGTGTCCCAAAAAATGTATACACACTTTGAATTCAAGAGGTCACCAGTTGCCCTAACCAGTTTGGCTCAGTGGATAGAGCGCCGGCCTGTGGACTCAAGGGTCCCCGGTTCAATTCCAGTCAAGGGCATGTACCTTGGTTGCGGGCACATACCCAGTAGGGAGTGTGCAGGAGGCAGCTGATCGATGTTTCTAACTCTCTATCCCTCTCCCTTCTCTCTGTAAAAAATCAATAAAATATATATATTTTTTAAAAAAAAGAGGTAACCAGTTCGATTCCAGATCAGGGCATATGCCCAGGTTGCAGGCTTAATCATCATTGATGTTTCTATCTCTCTCTCCCTCTCCCTTTCTCTATGAAATCAATAAAAATATATATTAAAAAAAGAAAATGCATACATATATAGTGTCCCCCCAAAAATGTATACACACACTTTGCATAATTACAAAGGCAGTGTTTATTAAAATACATTTCGTTTTCAAACTTGAGCTACAGCTGTTAAAGTGTGTATACATTTTTGGGACACCCTGAATATACATGCATGCATACATTCAAACAAACAAACAAATATATATGTGTCAGAGAGAAAGAGAATGATAAAGCAAATGGTGCAAAATATAAATAATGTGTGAGTCTGGTGGACATATGGGAATTCCTTGGACTATACCTGCAACTTTTTTTGTAAGTTTGTTAATTATATGAAAACTAGAGGCCTGGCCTGCGGGGATCAGTGGACCTCTGCACCACCGCAGCCCAGCCTTACCCACCAGCTTGTCAGGCTCCAGCCCGCTGTCTGCATCAATCCTGCACAGCATGAAGCGGCAGGTGGCCAGGGAGGAACCCAAGCCTGGGCTGGGTGCTGCTCCCGCTCATCCCGCCTGCTGCCGCTGGGGCCTACAGGGGGAGTATCCGCAGGAGAGGAGGCCTCTGGCTCCCGTCTGTCAGCTGAGTGGCGATCCCACTGTGGGAGTGCACTGACCACCAGGGGGCAGCTCCTGCATTGAGAGTCTGCCCCCTGGTGGTCAGTGCGCATCATAGCTACCAGCTGGTCGTCCAGTCGTCTGGTCATTCAGTCATCTGGTCTCTTAGGCTTTTATATAGAGAGATAGTTTAAAAATTTATTTACAGCCCTGACCAGTTTGGCTCAGTAGATAGAATGTTGGCCTTCAGACTGAAGGATCCCGGGTTCGATTCTGGTCAAGGGCATGTACCTTGGTTGCGGCTCGATCACCAGTAGGGGGCTTGCAAGAGGCAGCTGATCTATGTTTCTCTCTCATCAATGTTTCTAACTCTCTGTTCCTCTCCCTTCCTCTCTGTAAAATCAATAAAATATATATTTAAAAAAATGTATTTACATTACCAGCATATGTACGTATAAGTGTACCTGTGTGTGTGTGTGCTTATTTGCTAAATTCAGTGGCTGGCTGTTATATTTGTAAGTGTAGGAAAAACATGAGCTCTTAGTATTAAGTTTGAAATGGTGATCCTTACTTTTTTAAAATATTTTTTAAAAGATTTTATTTATTTATTTATTTTTTTGCCCTAACCAGTTTGGCTCAGTGGATAGAGCGTCGACCTGTGGACGCTTCTCTTTATTTCAGAGAAGAAGGGAGAAGGAGAGATCGAAACATCATGATTGAGAGAGAATCATTGATTGGCTGCCTCCTGCACGCCCCCTGCTGGGGATGGAGCCTGAAACCTTGACCAGGATCAAACCTGGGACCCTTCAATCCACAGGCCCAGGCTCTATCCACTGAGCTAAATTGGCTAGGGCATGATCCTTATTCTTAAAAACAAACTCTCTATTCTGATAATTCCCACCATTCTCTATTCCTCAAATATGGTTGCTGTTTTGTTTGGGAAATACTGAGAAGTTGGGAAAAGATACTCCACTTTATTTCCACCCTTAATTAAAACTAGCAAGCCTCATGTCCAGGATCTACTCAGGATTAACTCTGCCTGGCCATAACTTCAAACTGTTCACGAAGCAATTTTATCTCTGTTGACCATGCTACTAAGGAATTCATGTAATCCAAAAAAGGACAATGTGTGTCTGGTGTGAAAAATCTGTCTACAAAAATCTGCAAGATTCAATAGGTGGAAATGCTTTATAAAACCGGATAAATCTGAAGCATTTTTGTTTTTATCATTATCAACATCATACATGCACTTAGCCTAAAGAACCAAGAAATTCAACAAGTTTTGTTAAGAAAAAGAGCAAAGCCCAGACCTCCTTACCCACTCTTCAGAGACAACCACTTTCATTTTTTTTTAAATATATTTTATTGATTTTTTACAGAGAGGAAGAGAGAGGGATAGAGAGTTAGAAACATCGATGAGAGAGAAACATCGATCAGCTGCCTCCTGCACACCCCCTACTGGGGATGTACCCGCAACCAAGGTACATGCCCTTGACAAGGATCGAACCTGGGACCCTTGAGTCCGCAGGCCGACGCTCTATCCACTGAGCCAAACCGGTTTCAGCCACTTTCATTTTTTATAGCTGATCATTTTGATGTCTGCTGTCATGTCTCTAAACAATATGCTTAATTGTTATTTCTTGATTTTTTGTTTGTCTTGTAAGCTAGATGGGGAACTAACTCCCTTTGTTCTTCCTTCACTCACCACAGGTATTCACCCTTCCCTTCCTTCCATCCTCCTCTGGCCCCCACCTTCCAAAAACTGTCCTATCAAATTTTTGGTCAGACCAATAAGAAGGGTTTACATGATAAGACTATGCAAACACTATTCACCCCTGAGACAAGTAGTATACCATGATTTTTTTAATCCTGAACATGTCTTCATTGTCCCTGGAGTTAATAATTTTCAAGTGGTTTAGTTTTTTATTGCTTCTCACTAACTCAGCCCGAAACTCTCTCACAGTCTCTGAATCTCCTTTCAAGCCGTTCTGACGCATTAAATATTCCGTTGTTCTCACCTTTCGGAAAAGGCTCTAACGGCCCCTGTGATCCACTGTCTGAGTTGGTTTGTCCTCGTGCCCGGTGACAGCTGTCATCCTGAACTCTCCCTTCACCATCATCCTTTCCTCTCCTGTTTCTTGTGCTGTAAGTCATTTTCATATTTGGTTATTCTTTTGTTTTTAGCAGAGCACATGTTCCAGTAAGATCCTAAGAAGCAGGCAAAGGAGTTTTGTTTGGATTATGTTTTTGAGTCTTTGCATGTCTGAAAATATCTGTATTCCTTTCTTGTACTTGATTTGACAGTAAGGTTGGAGTATTTACAATGTACTCAACGCTCTGCCGTGCTTCACTGGATAATCTCCTTTACTATATGTACAATTTTTAGTCCAGTGCCTGACACATGGCACATGTGCAATACATGTGGCTATTAGTCTCATGCAAGTTACCTCATCCCAGCCAGGCTTTGCTCTGCCTGTAACATCCCTCCCCCACCCCCCTCCCGCCACCATCACTCCACAAGCCTCTGCTTGAACTGTGCAGACAGAAACCCAGCTCTGAGATCAGACTCCATGGATTCAAATCTGCCACTTTCTAGTTGTCTGGCCTTGGACAGATTTATTCAATCCTTCCTGTGAAATGAGGATAATAGTGAAATGAGGTCATGGGTCTAAAATTCTAGCTGGGGCTAAAATGAGTTAATTCATGTAAATCTCTTAGAATAGTGCCAGAGACATTGTAAATCCTTAGTAAGTCATAACCATTATTTTTTTAAATATTTTTTATTTCAGAAAGGAAGGGAGAGGGAGAGAGAGATAGAAATATCAATGATGAGAGAGAATCATTGATTGGCTGCCTCCTGCATGTCCCACAATGGGGATCGAGCCCGAAACCCATGCATGTGCCCTGACCAGGAATCGAACTATGATCTCCTGGTTCATAAGTCGACGCTCAACCACTGAGCCATGCCAGCCGGGCGCCATTATTTTTATTACTGAAAATATGTTATTGTTGTGGGGTCGAACCCTGGAATCAGAATAAGACCACCAGAGGCTGCTAATTGATTAAAAAAGCAGGCAAGGATTTATTGAAACTGGCCAGGACGGCCGCGAGAGCACCACACGCAGGTGGAGTCCACACTCACGACCACGCTGTTCCAGGTGTAGGCAGTCCTTTTAAAGGTCTAATCCACAAAAATTTTCCTTTGTTCTAAGTTCTAAATTCTAAATTCTAAATGCTGGGAACCGCCCGCAGGGGGGTCCCCAGCCACATCCTGCTGGACATTGGAATGTGGCCCTATCTTGCGAAAGCAAATAGTACAGAAGCAGAACTGAGCAATTAATAATCTCTAAAGGTTATCTGCAGTTTCAACTCCTGGAGCTACTGAGTCAATGGGAATCAATCTCCTATGGTTCTGGTCCACAGGCACAGGAAAATTACCTCTGTGAGTCTCCAGGTCTCAGTCTGGAAGCTGAGGTAACTACCCTGTTGTTTAAGCAAGTAAGTGGGTGCAGCAGCCAGAATAGCAGGGTTAAAATTCAAACAGCAGTTTTTCCCGAAGTATGGTTGCTACCATACTTCAGTTATCTCCTTGAATTAAAAAACATCTCACTTTGAGCTAAAATCTGCCTCTCTTGGCACCTACCAAATGGCCCTACTTTTGCCCTCCGGAGCGGCACAGGAAAAATCTGATTCTCCTTTCACAAATTAGTACTTGAAATACCTTTTATTTATTTTTCCTTCAGAATAAAGACCTTGGTTTCTGTTAGGTTTGATCGAGCAATGAAAACAATACCCCTCCCCCGGGGAACTGGCTTTTCAGGCCATTTCACTAGGCACATTCCCTTTGCTGAGCCAAATTTCACTTGCTGAGACCACATTCCATTATCGCCCCTCTGGGCATGCACAAAGAATTCTCCGCCCAGGAAAAGCCCGCCGAAAGTCCGTTAAAAGCAGCCTACTCCCGTCACTGGGGGTTGGAGCCATCCAGGCTCAGCCACCTAGTGTGCAGATGATTGAATAAATACATAATCCTCCTTCGGCGACCTAATAGTTTCTTCAAGTATTTTTCATAGACATGGTTTTGAGTCCCCCCACCATCCTAACTGCCTTCTAGCAGCGTGACTCAGTTTGTGACTCCTACAGTGGGAACATCATCCTCCAGGCATTGTCTGATGAGCTTGGAGTGCTATCACACTGCCTTCTTATGAATATTGCATATTTGGTTAAGCTACGATAAGATTCGGCTTTCTATTATAGTCAAACTCATTCCTAAATGCATTATGTTCATATCTGTTAAATTTCAGCTCTTTTGCCCTGGCCGGGTAGCTCAATTGGTTAGAGCGTCATCCCAATATGCCAAGGTTGTAGGTTTGATCCCCTGTCAGAGTACATAAAGGAATCAACCAATGAATGCATAAATAAGTGGAACAACAAATTGATGTCTCTCTCAAAATCAATTTTAAAAAATAAAAATGATTTTTTTTATCTCTCTTATTTTGCCTCATTATTTTAGCCTTTTTAATCTGCTTGGATTCCTGGACTGCCATCCCATATATTATAATTCCTTCTAATTTCATGTCATTTCCAAGTCTGATGGACAGGCTGTCAATATCTTTCAAAGAGAGAATATCTTGGTAATCTACCTGCAAGATATATCAGTTCAATTGGCACTTTAGGGTAGTGTTACTATCAATCATTTACTATTTCCTGCCTTTAGGAATTTTATTCTAAATTACCCCTCCAGTGGGGGTTTTTGAGGAACTTCACATATTCTCATCTGAAATTAACAAAAGAAAAGTAAATTAAGTGACTTATTAGTTAAAAATTAAGCATCTTATTAATTAAAGAGTATTAATAATTTTTGAGAGTGACTGTTATGGTGAAAAGAAAGTTAATGAATATTGAGGAGAGAAGATATTTATAATCTACTCTTCAAGCTAGGGTGAGGGTTAGTAAAAATACACTGATAGCCACAAGCTTCCTTTGAACTCTTAGCTTAAAACTCTTATTCCGCCATTATTTGTCCAAATTATGAAAAAGAGGAAAGCATACTCACCCTAGTTTTTTCACTTTTTCTTCATCTATAGCAGTGGTTCTCAACCTTCCTAATGCCGCGACCCTCTAATACAGTTCCTCATGTTGTGGTGACCCCCAACCATAAAATTATTTTCGTTGCTACTTCATAACTGTAATTTTGCTACTGTTATGAATCGTAATGTAAATATCTGTGTTTTCCGATGGTTTTAGGCGACCCCTGTGAAAGGGTCATTCGACCCACAAAGGGGTCGCGACCCACAGGTTGAGAACCACTGATCTATAGTATGAAGGAACTAATCAACCCATAAATAAGGTTAAGGCAGGAAGAAGGAATGAGACAGAGATACCATGAGTCCAACTATATGCAAACTCAGTGGGTGACCTCTGAATAGTTGAACGTTGACTTACATTGGGAGGAGACAATATACCAGTATATACTGAAAAGATAATGGGCTTTAGAACTGAAATAATTGAGCTCTGCTCTCTTTCTGCTACTTAAGTTAACTTGTTTGGAGCCTCATTTTTCTTACCAATAAAAATAGATTCCACAATGCCTACACATCAAGTCTGTGTGTACTAAATATGGCATGAGTGAAGGTACCTGAAATCTTAGCACAATGCCTTGTTCGTGGTGGACACTGGAGTGGGAGCTTTCTTTAGTCACCAGGATCAGGCGTCCTTTATGCGTTAGAACCAGTCATGTCTTCTAGAGAAGGGCCCAGAGATTCTCCAGGACTTCTCAGCAAGACTAAACTTGAAAGAGAACAAAGAACAATGTAGAACTTATGGATGACTGACTTCACTTATTTAGTTATAATTGCTCTAGGTTAGTATATTAAAATATAGAATTAAGAAACTCTTCTTCCTCATGTACATATCTTACCTAGAAATCTTACTCTAATCCTCTTCTCCCGTTATGGACTCTAACCAGACTCCAACCCTGGCCTCCAAGAGAGATTATTTCACTACTAGAGGCCCGGTGCACGAAATTTGTGCAGGGGGAGGAGGGTCCCCCTCAGCCCAGCCTCCACCCTCTCCAATCCGGGACCCCTTGGGGGATGTCCAACTGCCGGTTTAGGCCCAATGGGATCGGCAGTCGGACATCCCTCTCACAATCCTGGATCACTGGCTCCTAACCGTTCACCTGCCTGCCTGGCTGATTGCCCCTAATTGCCCCCCCTGCCAGCCTGGTTGCCCCTAACTGTCCCCCTGCTGGCCTGATCACCCCTAACTGCCTCTGTCTGCCGGCCTGATAGCCCCAACTGCCCCCCTCCCCCGGCCGGCCTAGTTGCCCCCAACTGCCTCTCTGCCGGCCTGGTTGCCCCACGCAGGCTGCTGCTCGGTCGTTTGGTCGTCCCTCACTAACCCCCCCTGCCAGCCTGGTTACCCTACGCAGCCTGTTCGGTCGTCCATTCAGTTGTTTCAGTTGCGATGGTCACTTAGGCTTCTATATAGATAGATTATCTCCAAGTAACTGTAATGGGTCTGACCAGTGCCTCCCCCAAAGCATAGCTGCTGCAAGAACACCTCATTAGAGTTCTAGTGGAGGGAAGAGAGGTGGTTGGGAACAGGTCTGTCCCCTTGCCCAGCCGGGTTCTGTGGGTGCCGGGTATTAACTAACATCTTGCTGAACAACCCTCTGTGGGACCCACAATCCTGTCACACAAGTCACCGGGAGCCTTTTCAGTGTAAGTGTGGGAAACACCACTGACCTGCATTTAGGGGGCAAACGTCAATGACAAATAGAAAATGTTCAGTCATCTGTCTGGTAAATTGCTGAAGTATTTTGTCCACTGGGTGGCACTGTTGCACTTGAAAAATAAATGTGGTCTTGCACTTTTTGTAAGAAGGTTAAATTCTTTAGTCTTGGAATGGCATATTTCTTTCTTTCCCTCCAACAGAAGACATCATCAGATGTCTAACCTCAAGATAAGTTCCTTCAAAGGACAGAAGGGCTCTGTGTACAGAATTCAGGACTTGGCCAGAAGATCTGGAAGCATCCAAAGCCTGCTGAGGAGTGAGACCTTTCAAAGCCCAGGCTAGCAGAGAACTTTTCATTGTTCTGTTAGCCTGTTCATTTGGGAGCAGGTCCTTTTGACAAGTTCTTGAACTCTTTACGGCCTGTGTCCTCACATTCCAACCCTTTTTGTGACCCAACTGCTCAAAACATAAAGTATAATCATTATTTTAATTTAAAAATTAAAACACTAGCCCTAGCTGATTTGGCTCAGTGGATAGAGCGTCGGCCTGTGAACTGAAGTGTCCCAGGTTCGATTCCTGTCAAGGGCACATGCCTGGGTTGCGGGCTTGATTCCCGGTGGGGGGTGTGCAAGAGGCAGCCAATCAATGGTTCTCTCATCACTGATGTTTCTCTCTCTCTCTCCCTGTCCCTTCCTCTCTGAAATCAATAAAAATGTTTTAATAAAAAATAAAAATTATAACACTAAACATTTCTCTATTCAAGGAATTGCAACGGTAAGTTGGAAATTTTTCTTTGTTTCTCTTTCCTTGTTGTGTTTATTAACAAAATAAAAACAAAAATCCCATCAGTATATTGCTTTTGAGCCCTTGAATGTTTCCCTATCCTTGAAGTTATATTGAAATAGAGCAGATGGAAGCACAGTAGGATATGAACAATATGCTACACAGACAGAACAGAGTCAAAAGGCTGTTAGTGCTTTCCAAACAAATGAGAGAGAAAGGAAGGGAGAGAGGGAGCGAGGGAGGGAGCGAGGGAGGGAAGGAAGGAAGGAAGGAAGGAAGGAAGGAAGGAAGGAAGGAGAGAGTGACAATTCTTTTTTGTTGTTCTTAATCCTCACCTGAGGATATTTTTCCATTGATTTTTAGAGAGAGTGGAAGGGAGGGGTAGAGACACACAGAGAGAAACATCCGTGTGAAGAGATGCATTGATTGGTTGCCTCCCACACGTCCGGATCAGGGCCTGGGATTGAACCTCTAACCAATGTACATGCCCTTGACCAAAATCAAACCTGGGACCCTTCAATCCACAGGCCAACACTATCCATGGAGCCAAACCGGCTATGGGAGTAGTGACAATTCTTGATATGTGCTGACACCATGTGGCTCATTAAACTGCTTGAGGAGAAAGTTAAGCTCTTGGACAAGAAGCCACTCTCTCTACGTCACTTTAACAGTCTTTTAGTTTGAGGACTCCTCTACCGCCCATGTGAGGATTCAGTGTAAATGAAGAGAAATGGGAAAGCAACTTTAGAACTTCTATCAACATTACTTTCCAGTTGCAGAAGACTGAGGAAATAAGAAAAAGTCTAGAGAGGTTCTCCATAACTGCTCTTTCATTTGCCAATTTCTTTCTTCCCTAACAGTGATTAAAATGAATGAAGTTACAATTTTTAAATATGTTTTTATTGTTTTCAGAAAAGAAAGGAGAGGGAGACAGAAACATGAATGATGAGAGAGAGGAAACATTGAAACACCTGCATGCCCCCTATTTGGGATCAAGCCCACAACTCAGGCATGTGCCCTGGCCGGGAATCGAACCGTGACCTCCTGGTTTATGGGTCAGCGCTTAACCACTGAGCCATACCGGCTGGGCTAAGTTAGCATTATTGAAATAAGTTTTTGTTTTTACTAGTTCTATAATTTTTACATAATTTTAATTAAATAATATAACTTAAAGTCAGTATTCTTAGATGAGTACTACAAAGCACTATACTTGAATACTTTATGGTCAGACTTGAGCTAAGTCTCAGCTTTATCACTGACTAGCTGTGTTATCTTAGGCACATTATTTAACACAGCTTCAAAAAATACACGAAGCAAAAGCTGACTGAAGAATTATAAAGAGATACAGACAAATCTATTAAGATAATTGAAAATTTCAACCCACATCCCACAGTAACAAATAAAATAAGAGGACAAAAAAATTACTGTGTAGATTTGTACAACATCATTGATCAACTTGACCTATTCATCATATATAGAGCACCATCCCCAAACTACTGCAGAATTCAGATTCTTCTCAAGTACATAGAACATTTACAAAAAAAGACTAGATGCAGGGCCATAACACAAGTATTCACAAATTGTAAAGTATTGACTTTGTCATCCAAAATATTTTTCTAGTTACAATGAAATTAAACCAACAATAACAGAAAGATGATCTTAAAATTCCCAAGGTTTTGGAAATTGAGCAAAGTAATTTTAAAAATCACAGATGAAAGAATAAAACATAGTGGAAATCTTAAAATATTTTGAATTGAATAGAACAAAAATATAACAAAATTTGTGGGTTACAGCTAAAATAGTGCTTAAAGAGAAAATAGCTCCAAGTGGAATGTTAAAATAAAAAAAGGTTGAAAGTCAATTATTCAAGTCTCCATATCACTATCCTATTTAGAAAACAGCAAATTGAACCAAAAAATGTAAAAGAAAAGTAAAAAAGTTAAGAGCAGAAGCCAATGAATTGGAAAATGGACACAAAGTTGAAAAAATTAACAAAACCAAATGTTGATTCTATGTAAAGCTAAATAAAATTGACAAATTCCTAGCAAGACCAATAACCAGAATGAGAAGAGCAAAAATTATCAATAGCAAAAAGTGGGTATTGCTATAAATCACATTGTCACATTTTATAGACATGAAAAAGACAATAAAACATTAGGAATAACTGCATGTCAATAAAATGTGATGTTAGATCAAAATAACAAATTAAAAACTAAAACTGACACAAAAAGAATTTAAAATATGAACAGTCTTAAAAATGTAAGAAAAACCAAAATTCAAATTTTAACTCTCTTCCCATCCTGCACAGAGATAAGAATGTAAGTGAAGGCGCTGTTGAGATGGCTGTTTAGACAAGCAGGCAGTCAAAGTAAGACAGGTCTGATAACAGGGCATGGGATTTCAGTCTTTTGAACTTCGGGGTTACCTTTCATAGTAAGAATTCAGCAGAACAACCCAAATCCTGGGAGAACAGAGCAAGGCCAGGCTAGCAGCTAAGCTAACACTTGAGCTACTGAATTAAGAGTTCCTTCAATTCCTGTAACAAAGGATGAGATTAGGCCCTGGTCCTGGTGTGGGACTAGGTTTTCCATTGGGAGTAAATTAGCTCTACCCATACGATGAAGTTAAAGTCAAATGGGAAGAATCCACACTTTATGGTATGTTTAGGGAGTTTCCAGCTCTACAAACAACCTTTTCTGTTTCCTTTTTAATAATTTCAGCAGACATGTAATGGAGTCTAGGAGCTTCATGCACCTCGGTGAACGTAATGAATGTCCCCCTCACGGAGGCAGGATCCTTGCGAAAGGCTTTTACCCTTTGTGTACTTTTCAGTCTGTATCCAGATCATAAGCCATTTGCTTAAGTGGTCGAACTACTTTTGATGATCATTCATTTCAGACCCATTCTTTCTTTCTGCCCTTGGATTTGACAGTTCCAGACTACTTTTGTTTCCTAGGCCTTGGTTCCTGATTATCTCCACACCCATAAAATGCAGGTCATCGCCCCTACCCCTACTTCTCTTCTAACCACATCTCACAAAACCCTAACCCAGTCCAAAGCTTCAAACCAGTTTTTGTCTAAGAAGGGATTTTGGGAATTTCAATTCTGCTTAACTTTTCCTTTTTAAAAGAGTTTCTGCATCTTTCTAGGCCATTTACTATCTTCCCAGGTCTTGGTCTGTATTAAGTTATTTTTTGTTTTCCTCCTAAAACTACTGAATAGCAGATTATGTAATGAAAAGAACACTTGTACTCTGGGTTGTTTTTCTCTTTTCCTTCACAGGTATGTGTATGGCACGAAACTTTTTGGATCTCAGTTTTATAATCAGTCACTTAGAAAAAAATAATATCTAATTCACAAAGATGTTAACTTTTAAATTGTGTGTTTCCTATTCTCTGAGTGGAAGGAATCTGGCTAAAGTGCTTTTTGGGTGATTGTTGTAGAACAAGCATGTCAAACTCACAGCCCACAACGAATATTTTTACGGCCTGGCCAATATAACGGTATGTAAGAAACATTTTAATAAAAATTTCATAACTTAATTTTTACAATATCCTGTTATACATAATTATTAATAATGAACTACAACGGTCACTAATGACTGGTTACTATAATCGTGTTGCATTCATTTCCCTTATGCGCCTTACACGTAGGCGCACCATTTCTCTCCACTAATACTAGCAGCGAAGATTTTAGCAGCTGATTGCCACGTCATTAGTCTTGTACTGACTTGTTTGGTGTGCGCAACAGGAAATATTTTGCATTTGAAGAACAAGAAAAATAGGTCTATTTGTGTTATGCTTATAATTCGAATTTGCGCAGTTATTCAGTGTCTGGTAAGTTAATGTTCAAGAAAAAATATTAATTTTTATTAAAATGTTCTATTATTTTATGTTAATGATTACTCATTTATTTCAGCCCTTTGTCTCTATCAAAATAAACCTACGTTTCTATGAAAATTGAAGCTTTTGTTTTTCTACGAGTTTGACATGCTTGTTGTAGAAAGTAGTATAGCAAAGTAGCTAAGAACATAGAGAGCTGCACTGCCCAATATGGTGGCCACAATCCACATGGGAATGTTGAGCACTTGAAATGAAGCTACAGTTGAATACAACTGAAGTATAATTGGGATATCGTTTAAATTGGAATCAATGTAATAAGCCAGTGTAATTTATCATGTTAACAGATTAAGAAAAAAAGTTGTGTGATAATCCCTCAATATGTAAAAAACAAACAAACAAAAAAATCCAGCATCCATTTCAGATTAAAGCAGAACTCTCAGCAATTAGGAATAAAAGAAAAATTTCTTAACCAGATAAAGAGCATCTACATAAAATATACAGCTAATACACTTAATGGTGAATGGTTGAATGTTTTTTTCCCAAGTACAGGAACAAGGCAAGGATATCTACTATCACCAATTTTTTCCAGCATTGCACTGGGGGTTCTAGCCAGTGCAGTAAAACAAAACAAAAACAAAAATCCAAAAAACTACAAATCAATATTCTTTATGATTTTCTCCAGCATACCTTGAAGTATTTGTCTATTTTCACTAACTTTTTTCTTAAAACATACTTCTCATTGACTTCTGGAAGTATAGAATGTTAGAATATAATACTCATTTTTAAAAAGATCTTAATGTCTATTGAAGTCATTGAAATATTATACATTATTTTAAAATTAACTAGAAAATCAATTTTTTGAGAAAATTTCAATATTTAAGAAACCAAATTTTCTTGGGAACCATGTTCATATTTTTTATTAGTTTATTCTTGTACCTCCCAATGAATGTCATTATTTTGATTTGTAATAGTGTATGAACAGCAAAAAGATTTATGGATAAATGTTCCAAATAAGCAAAATGGGTTAAAAAAATAAAGCTACCATTATGATTTTCAAATTAATCAGGTGTCCAGAACATAAGTATCACAGGAAGAGGGTTAAATTCAATAAATTCACCAAGTCTATTTTACAGTGTTTAGCTATTGTCATGGAAGAGAAATGTCCAGAAAAAAAGTCATAATAAATTAGAGCCTAGCAACTTACTTAAAATATACCAAAAATATTATTGGTTAGTAATAATACATACATAGACTTCTAATTGAACAAACGGAAAGGGGATGCCCAGGAAAAATATAGGGAATAAAACCCGTTGCTGCTGGAATTCAAAGTGTTTAAAATAAATAGAATTCTAAATAGCACTCCAGAGATAATACTCTAATGCTAATTCCCACCCCACCCCCATAGTCAGGGAGGAGAAAAAATAGTACAAGAAGTAAGCTCATGTAGATTTAAAAAATTAAAAACCCAAGTTAATTCTTTTTTTTCCCTTTTTTTCCTAGCTCAAATGCAGCCCCCACTCCCACAAATTATGCAGCTGAGTTTCCCACATTTGGGGAAATCACAGGGGTCAGCACATCCGGAGTGCAATGGATAAGCCTCGCCCTGGGAAAACCACCTTCGTGACCCTGCTGTCTCCTCTGCCAGGAAAGTATGATGAAGTTCTCAGATATGACATGGAAAAATATAGGGAATAAGATGACTCGTCTTATTGACACGTGATGAGTCATCAAGTGTACTGTTTCTTTTCTTTTTTTTTTTTTTAATGTATTTTATTGATTTTTCACAGAGAGGAAGGGAGAGGGATAGAGAGCCAGAAACATCGATGAGAGAGAGACATCGATCAGCTGCCTCCTGCACACCCCCTACTGGGGATGTGCCCGCAACCAAGGTACATGCCCTTGACTGGAATCGAACCTGGGACCTTTCAGTCCGAAGGCCAACGCTCTATCCACTGAGCCAAACTGGTTTCGGCGTCAAGTGTACTGTTTCATTCAGGTAAAAGTGAACAAGTAAGTTTAGGCAATGCAGATAGTGTAAAAACAAAAGGTAAATGATGTTTTATAGTTTTGTTCCATTTGTGAAAATTCATGGAACTGTGTAGTTATGACATGATCTATATTTTTTCTGTATCTATATTATTCTTCAAGAAAAAAGTTGTTTCTGAATTAATCATATATACTATCTGTTCTTTCATTAATATTAAAATGTTTATTAAATATCCACCTATATGCTCTGCCAAATACGAAAGGAGGTAGGAGACATGGAGTCCCGGTCTTCTCGTACTTTTCTTTCTCAAATGGATAACGTATGTGAAGACAGACACGTAACAGACTAAGACACTCAATGAACTGACCGCTGATGGACACAAGTGCTCCCTGTCTTTGCATATTATAAAACCAGAGCTCACTTCTAGCAACTTTTTTGTATATCATCTGCTTATCCTTTGTCCTTGAATCATTGTCCATGTATCATTTAGAAGTAGCATCTGTCCGGATTCAAAACTCCCTTTCCAAATCCATCAAATGAACAACAGCTTATGAATGGCGTACACTGCACTTTGTACCCTTCCTTATTTCTTTAAGCCAATGTTTCTAAGACTTCAGTCTTTCACTTACTGTCTTCACAACTTCTGCAATATCATCATCATACCAACTGTTTTAAAAATAAATTTAGGTTGACCCATATGCTTTTTTATTGTAATACCTACCTAACTTATTCCTAAGCATTATTATCCATGGAATTGTAGATTTGTTATTTTTAAAAAGGTGTGTCTGTGTGTTCTCAACTGAAATAATCATGTAAACCCTGGTGGTATGCTAACTGCACTTGACTATCCACTGTGTTAATCGAGTTAGCTTTGCTATCACCAAGTAAGAATGAAAAATGCACCAACATAGAATCCTGCCCTGCAGAACATAAGCTGCTTTATCTTCTGTCTCAAAGGTAGTCTTATTTTTTGTAATCTCTTATAAGTAGACACATTCCAAGATACTTATAACAAAGAGTATTTAAGGAAGTCTTCTGAATTTCTTAATTTAACCCGCTCATGTTTCAGATTAAAATATCTCTTTTAGAAAATGTATCCCTGTTTTTTTTTTAAGTTTTTCAGATTGGTTTAGTAATTGAAATTAACTTTGATAACAGTGATGCAAGTACATTACAGTCTCTTCATTTTTATCATGCAGAAAATTGTGTCAAAGATAGCACTTGTGGAGTTTAAATAATAAGTAAAGGAAAGAATTGGACTTGGAGAATAAATAAGGTTCTCTTTGTTCATTTACTTAACAATTATCTACTGGGTATTTCATAATAGCCTGCCCTTTTTCTAGGTGCTGAACATGCATAAAAAAAAAAAAAGCCCTAGCTGGTTTGTGCTCAGTGGATAGAGCGTCAGCCTGTGGACGCAAGGGTCCCCCCGGGTTCGATTCCGGTCAAGGGCACATGCCAGGGTCTCTGAAACCTAGATGTATATCTTCCTGTCTTTAGGTTAGGCATTGGTTCCTTGATATGACCCCAGAACACGGCAACAAAAAGAAAATATCTAAATTGGACTTTATAAAAATGAAAAATTTTTGTGCTTTAAAGAAAATTATCCAGAAAATGAAAAGATAATATATAGAATTAGGGAGAAAATATCTGCAAACACCTATTAAATAAGGGACTTGTACTCAGAATGATTAAAGAACTCTTACAACTCAACAATAAAAACACAAGCAACTCATTTTTAAAATGAGTACAGTATCTGAATAGAAATTCTCCTAAGATATGCAAATGCCAATAAACATTTAAAAGATGTTCAATATACAAATTGAAACCACAATGAGATACCACTTCATACACTCGAATAACCTAAGTGAAAAAGACAGACAACTACAAGTGTTGATGAAAATATGGAGAAATTGGAGCCCTCATACGTTGCTGGTGGGATGGTAAAATGGTGCTGTCTCTTTAGGAAACAATTTGGCAGTTCCTCAAAATGGTTTAAACATAGAGTTACCATATAACCTACATTTCAAGACTTTTACTAGTGCCTGGCTAGTGTGGCTCAGTGGCTGAGCATCGACCCATGAACCAGGAGGTCACTGTTCAATTCCCGGTCAGGGCCACAACTGGGGGTTGTGGGCTCAATCCCCAGTGAGGGGCATAAAGGAGGTAGCCGGTCAATGATTCTCCCTCATCATTGATGTTTCTCTCTCTCTCTCCCTCTCCCTTCCTCTCTGAAATCAATAAAAATATATCTTAAAAAAAGACTATGCTAATGAAAGGTCTTGTACAATGACCTATCATGAACATTATTTTCCTCATTTATAAAGTAAAAATGGCACCTTTTTGTTGATAAGTTATCTATTCAAATTCAAACAATAACAGCAAAACCTAATTCTTTGGCTTTCCAAAGATATCTATAAGAAAATGAAAAGTCAAGTCACAGAGTGAGAGAAGATATTTGTAAGATAGCACTAGTACATAAATCTGATAATAGACTGTATAAAGAACTCTGACCACAGTACAAACAATCCAATTTAAAATGGACAAAATATTTGAACAGACACTTCACAAAAGTAGATAACACACATATGTGTGTAGATATACATACGTACATACATTAAAAAGTCTAATCAGCAAGTAAAAAATGCTCAACATCACTAATCATCAAGGAAATATATATATTTCCTCGATGATTAGTGATGTTGAGCATATATATATATATATATTTGTTTGTTTGTTTGTTGTTGTTGTTGCTTGTTGTTAATCCTCACCTGTGGATATTTTCCCCCCATTGATATTTTTAGAGAGAGTGGAAAGGAGGGGAAGAGACAGAGAGAGAGAAACATCGGGCTTGATCACCAGGAGACGAGTGCAGGAGGCAGCCGAGCGATGTTGGCATTTCTCTCTCACTGATGTTTCCTATCTCTCTCTCCCTCTCCCTTCCTCTCTCTATAAAAAAATCAGTAAAGTCCAGCTGACTTGGCTCAGTGGTTGAGTGTAGATCTATGAACTAGAAGGTCGCAGTTCAATTTCTGGTCAGGGCATATGCCCAGGTTGCAGGCTTGATCCCTGGTGTGGGGTGGGCAGGAGGCAGGGTTCAATGATTCTCTCTCATTGATGTTTCTCTCTCTCTCTCTCTTTCTCCCTTTCTCTCTGATATCAATAAAGGGATATATTTTTTAAAAATCAGTAAAAACATTTAAAAAACAACAACAGAGATTGATGAGGGCTGGATGAAAAAGGTGAAGGGATTAATTACAAATTGATAGTTACAAAATAGTCAAGGGAATGCAAAACTATAGCTTAAGAAATTTAATCAGTAATCTATCCTGTCTAATAAAAGAGAAACGTGCAAATTGACCGTACCTCCTCTATGCCCACAAGTCACACCCACCAGCCAAACAGGAGCGAGTATGCAAATTAACCCAATCAAGATGGTGGTGGCCACGGAGCTGGAGTGAGCAGGAGGCTTGGGTTGCCCCTGGCGATGGAGGAAGCCAAGCTTCCTGCCTGCCCTGGCTGGCCCTGGCCTCTGCTCAAGGCTACAAAGTTTCAATTATAGAAGATAAATAAATCCCAGATACCTGCTTCCAGCTGGCTCTGGCTTCTGCTCAAGGAGGCGCTGAAAAAGAAAAAAAAGGCAAAAAAGGAGGGGCTGGGAGCCTGGATCACCAGGGGGTGTGGCCAGCCTAAAAACAGCCCTCAGCTCCTCACCCAGGCTGGCCACACTCCCATGGGATGAGGGTCCCGGCTGGGGGGTTTGGCCAGCCTGCAAACAGCCATCAGCCCCTCACCAAAACTGGCCAGGCACCCCAGTAGGGATCCCCACCCTGAAGGGGGTGTGGCCAGCTTGAAAACAACCCTCAGCCCCTCACCCAGGCTGGCCACACCCCCATGGGGTGAGGGTCCCCACAAGGGGGCTTGACCAGCCTGAAAATGGCCCTCATCCCCTCACCCAGGCCGCCCCATGCCCCAAGGCAGTGGTTGGCAAACTGCGGCTCGAGAGCCACATGTGGCTCTTTGGCCCCTTGAGTATGGCTCTTCCACAAAATACCACGTGTGGGCGCGCACGTACAGTGTGATTGAAACTTCGTGGCCCATGCGCAGAAGTCGGTTTTCAGCTCTCAAAAGAAATTTCAATCGTTGTACTGTTGATATTTGCCTCTGTTGACTAATGAGTTTGCCGACCACTGCCCCAAGGGAACCCCCACCCTGATCCGGGATACCCTTCAGGGCAAACCAGCTGGCCCCCACCCGTGCACCAGGCCTCTATCTATACTAATAAAATGCTAATTAGACTGGGAGACCTTCCAGGAGACCTTCTGGACCTTCTTCTGGACAAGGCCCTGGTGGCGGGGCTGAGGTAGAGGCGGTTAGAGGCCAAGAGGAGAGGGCAGTTGTGGGTGAGCAGGCCAGAATGGGACGGCAGTTGTGAGTGATCAGGCTGGTGGGGGGGCAGGGCTGTTGGGGGTAAGCAGACCAGCAGGGGGGCCAGTTGGCGAGCAGGACGTCAGTGGGGGTCAGTTGGAGGTGATCAGGATAGCGAGGGGGGGCAGTTTGGAGTGAGCAGGCCAGCAGGGGGGCTGCTGGGGGTGAGCAGGCCAGGATGGGACGGCAGTTGTGAGTGATCAGGCTGGTGGGGGGCAGGGCCATTGGGGGTAAGCAGATCAGCAGGAGGGCCAGTTGGGGGCGAGCAGGATGTCAGTGGGGGTCAGTTGGAGGTGATCAGTATAGCCGGGGGGGGGCAGTTTGGAGTGAGCAGGTCAGCAGGGGGGCATTTGGGGGCGAGCAGGCCAGTGGGGAGGGAGGGTGGGGGCGAGCACACTGGCACGGGGGGCAGTTGGGGATAACCATGACAGCAGGGGGGGCAGTAAGCGTTGACCAGGCAGGCAGGCAGGTGAGCACTTAGGAGCCAGTGGTCTAGGATTGTGGGAGGGTGCAGGCTGGGCTGAGGGGACCCCCCCCCCCCCCCCCCGGGCACAAATTAATCAGTAATCAGTAATCTATCTATATATATAAAAGCCTAAGTGACTGAATGACCGAATGAATGACTGAACGACCAGATGCTATGATGCGCACTGACCACCAGGGGGCAGACACTCAATGTAGGAGCTGTCCCCTGGTAAAGGAGTGTTTATTTTATTTTTAAAATAATATATTTTATTGATTTTTTTACAGAGAGGAAGGGAGAGGGATAGAGAGTTAGAAACATCGATGAGAGAGAAACATCAATCAGCTGCCTCCTGCACACCCCCTACTGGGGATGTGCCCGCAACCAAGGTACATGCCCTTGACTGGAATGGAACCTGGGACCTTTCAGTCTGCAGGCCGATGCTCTATCCACTGAGCCAAACCGGTTTCAGCAGGCATGTTTAGCTTTAAGCCAATTTCCTCCAAGCATTGTGAAGTATTCCTGACTGAGGGGTGCCAGACACGGCTCATAGCTGGCAAGTGCCGCTGGGGCAGCACGAGCCTCTCCTGATTGGGACTGACTGGACGCGAGCCTGCGGCAGGCGCAGTGGGGCTGGGATGAACGGAGGGCAGGCAGGAGTGGCAGGCGGTGTTGGACTGTCAGTTTCGGCCCAATCCTCGCAGGCCACCCTGAAGGATCCCACCGGTGCATGAATCTGTGCACTGGGCCTCGAGTATTGTAATAATTATGTATGATGTCAGGTGAGTACTAGACTTATTGGGGGGAATCACTTCGTAAGTTATATAAATGTGTAACCACTATGCTGTACACCTGAAACTAATATAATATTGAATGTCAACTATAATTGAAAAAGTTTTTTTAAAAAAGATGGATGATACCAACTATAGTAATTGGAAATCTTGTACATTGCTTGTGGAAGTGTAAAATGGTGCAGTCACTTGAAAAACAATATAAGAACTTTAAAAAACTTAAGGATATATCTACTCAATGTCCCAACAATTGTATTTCTAGGTATTTACCCAAGAAGAATGAAAACACAAGGACTTGTACAGAATACAGGATGGTGTAAAAGTAGGTTTACAGTTGTTTGTATGGAAAATAATACAATAATCTTACCTTATAATAGACAAATATGCAAATTGACCGCACCTTCGCTACGCCCAAGCCACGCCCACCAACCAAGCCACGCCCACCAACCACGCCCACCAGGAAACCGTTGCAGGGACGTTGGGGTGTGGCGGAGCCCAAGGCCGGGAAAGCCGCCTGAGGCTTTCCCGGCCTTGGGCACCAGCGCGGAGCCTGCAGGGATCGCAGGAAACCACTGGGGGTCAGCTCCTGCGATCCCTAGCAGGGACGCTGGGTGCGGCCGAGCCCAAGGCCACCACCCGGGGCCAAGCCCCGACCCTGAAAGAAGGCAGAAGGCAGTGGCCACAGCCAAGGCCTGGGTCCCTGGTGCCGGCAGAAAACTGGTGCAGGCAGCCAGATGAATGAAGGTCTATTGCACGAATCTTCGTGCAAACGGGCTACTAGTTAATAAATAATAATGCAAGAATAAACTCTATGTTTTGCGTACTCACAACTGCAAACCTACTTTTGCCTACCCCTGTATTTATAGCAGATGTATCTATAAGAACCCCAAATGGAAACAACCCAATTGATAATCATCAAATGTGATATTTTCAGACAATGGAAAATTAATTAGCAATAAAAATAAGTAAACTGATCCGTTTAAAACCAAATAAATCTCAAAAACATTATTTGAAGGAAAGAGCCAACACAAAAGAATACACGCTGTCTGATTTTATTTTTATGAATTCTTGAACAGATAAAACTCATCTGTGCTAATAGAAAACAAAGGGGTACAGGAAAATTTTCTGGGCTTATGTAAATGTTATATATATATATGTATAGGTATACATAAACATATCTATCTATCTATCTATCTATCTATCTATCTATCTATCTATCTATCTATTTTTTTAATCCTCAACCAAGGATATTTTTCCATTGGTTTTTAGAGAGAGTGGAAGAGAGAGGGAAAGACAAAGAGAGATATCAATGTGAGAGAAACACATCAATTGGTTGCCTCCTGCATGAGCCCTGACCAGGGCCAGGGCTGGGGAGGAGCCTGCAACCAAGGTACATGCCCTTGACTGGAATCAAATCCAGGACTCTTCGGTCCACAGGCCCATGCTCTATCTACTGAGCCAAACTGGCTAGGGCTAAATGTTTTATATTTTGAATGTGGAAGTGGTAGCTCAGTTATATATGTTCATTAAAATTCCTTGAACTGTTTACTTAAAGTCTGTGTATTTTATTCTAAGTGAAGTATTCCTCAATAAAGTTTATTTTAAAAAAATGATACTAGAAATGTACATGTGAGTTATTTTTCTACATATACATTTTTGTACATGTCATATACATGTACATTTTGTACATATCCAAGATATACATGGTGTATACCTGGAAGTGGAAAGCTTATAGTTTGCAAATTTTTAGTTTTACAAGAGATGTGAGATTAATCTTCAGAATGGTTTTACCAACCTACACTTGTACTGGCAATGCATAAGAGTTCCTATTGACCCACATCCTCACAGCACTTTGTATTTCTGATTTCTAGATTTTGCCAATCTACTGGGTAAAAATGTTACCTCATTATGGTCTTAATTTAATTTTTTTCTGATTAATAACAAGGTGAAACATTTCCCCCCACTTATTGACAATTTGGATGTTCTCTTCTCTAAAATTGCAGTTCAACTATTCTATTCATTTGTCTACCTTTTCTCACTGGTACTGTAGAAGTTCTACATATTCTGGGTTCTAGATCTTTATTCATGACGTGTTGAAAATATCTTCTTTCTGTGACTTGTCTTTTCACTCTTTATTGATTAAGGTATTACGTATGTGTCCTTATAGCCCCATTGCCCCCCCCCCCACTCATGCCCTCACCCCCCTGTTGTCTGTGTCCATTGGATAGGCCTATATGCATGCATAGAAGTCCTTTGGTTGATCTCTCCCCTTTTCCCCAACCCTCCACTACCTTCCCTCTGAGGTTTGACGGTCTGATTGATGCTTCTCTGTCTCTGGATCTGTTTTTGTTCATCAGTTTATGTTGTTCATTATATTCCACAAATGAGTGAGATCATGTGATATTTATCTTTCTCTGACTGGCTTATTTCGCTTAGCGTAATGCTCTCCAGTTCCATCCATGCTATTGCAAATGGTAAGAATTCCTTCTTTTTTACCACAGCGTAGTATTCCATTGTGTAGATGTACCACAGTATTTTAATCCACTCATCTGCTGATGGGCACTTAGGCTGTTTCCAAATCTTAGCTATGGTAAATTGTGTTGCTATGAACATAGAGGTGCATATATCCTTTCTGATTGGTGTTTCTAGTTTCTTGGGCTATCTTCCTAGAAGTGGGATCACTGGGTCAAATGGGAGTTCCACTTTTAGTTTTTCAAGGAAACTCCATACTGTTCTCTACAGTGGCTGCACCAGTCTGCATTCCCACCAGCAGTGCACGAGGGTTCCTTTTTCTCCACATCCTTGCCAGCACTTGTCATTTGTTGATGATAGCCATTCTGACTGGTGTGAGATGGTACTGCATTGTCATTTTGATTTGCATTCTTTTCACTCTTTTAATGGTGCCTTTTAAAAATATATTTTTAAAAAAGATTTTTAATTGATTTTTAGAGAGAGAGGAAGGGAGAGGTAGAGAGAGAAACATTGATCAGTTGCCTCCCAAACATGCACACATCCTGACTGGGGATCAAGCATGCAACCCGGACAAGTGCCCTTGGGGGAATCGAACCAGCAACCTTCCAGTGCACAGGAGGAAGCTCAACCAACTGACCCGCACTGGCCAGGGCTGATGGTGTCTTTTGATGAACAGAAGTTCTTAATTTAAATGTGTTTCCTCCCCTTTATGGTTAATGCTTTTCATGCCTTTCTTCTTTAAGAAATCATTCCAGCACCACTACTCCCTTAAGCATTAAGCACTCAGGATGATGATGTTCTGACCCACATCAAATTATCTTGGAAGCAGAGTCTTGGGTCTGTTGATCACAGAGACAGTTTTGGTCAAAGTAGAGATAACATCTAGGTCTCAGTTGTGTTTCAGCTCCAGGCCCAGAAGAGCAGTAAGGCCAGGCAGGGTGACATCGGGACCAGCCTTGATGACTAATGACCCCCTATCCTGGCACTGAGCAGTCAGTGGAGACCACGACCCTGAAAGGACACACCTGGGAAAGCTGATCAATATTCTATTGAGATCCTCCCTTGGGCTCTCCCCTAAGGTCCTCCCTTAAGATCCACCCCTGTAGCCCTAGCTGGTTTGGCTCAGTGGATAGAGTGTCGGCCTGTGGATTGAAGCGTCTGGGTTCGATTGCAGTCAAGGGCACATGCCCAGGTTGTGGGCTCAGTCCCCAGTAGGGGGCATGCAAGGAGGCAGCCAATAAATGATTCTCTCTCATCATTGATGTTTCTATCTCTTTCTCCCTCTCCCTTCCTCTCTGAAACACACACACACATACACACTGAGTGGCCAGATTATTATGCGTTCAGAGATCATAATAATCTGGCCACTCAGTGTATATATGTATATATATATTAGAGGCCCGGTGCATGAATTCATGCATGGGTGGGGTCCAGCCAGCCTGGCCAGGGGGAGGGGACATGGGCAGTTGGCTGGCCTGCCTACTGGTCGAACTCCTGGTCGAGGGGACAATTTGCATATCAGCCTTTTATTACATAGGATATACACTGAGTGGCCAGATTATTATGTGTTCAGAGATCATAATAATCTGGCTACTCAGTATGTGTGTGTGTGTGTATGTATATATATATATATATATATATATATATATATATATATATATTCCGTCCCTTTAGAGAGGAGATAAAAAATACCTCAGGACTGAGGACCCAATCTCTCTCTCTCTTCCCACCACCACTAGTTTTATGCCATTAGGTATATATTTTACCCTAAGACCTCAATCTTCTCCTGTGTAAAATGAGGTGAGTTACAGAATTTTTAAGACTCCAGTACTTTAATTCACCATTTCAATAAAAGTGCTTTTGAAAATGATTGCAATAATGACTGTCATCTGTTGAGTCCTTATTGTCCACCAGGCTCCATGCTTACCACTTTGCATTGAATCATGACTTTTAACTTTTCTTCAAACTCTAGAATGTGGGACTCTGATTCAACTGGCAGGAACTTGTTCTGTTGGTTCAGAATTTTGGGAGACAATCTACTGCATAAATTGGCAGTGCCCACATTGCACGTTGTTGGACACAACTTTCTACTTGAATCAGGACAATGGTCAGAAAGATCACATTGGTCAAGGGAGCAATTAGCCATTTATTTGTGTTAGTTTTCAGGTTTGGCAGGAAACAAGACCAGAAAGAGATAAGGAGCTCAGGCCTTTGCAGGGTGTGACTGGACTGCTGGACAAAGGAACAGAGCTGCTGTTTTCCTGGCCAGCTATTTTCATCCCTGGCTTATACAAGGGCTCCTAATGTGGTAAAAAAATATTGTAGCGAAAGTTTGTTCCTTGAGGTGCTCAGAGTTAGCATCCTAACAAGGAGTGTTTAGCTTTAAGCCACTCTCCTTCTGTCTTTAGCAATAACATTGCTAATGAAATAGAGACAAGTAGTAAGGTTGGTCTCACCCTTTTTCAAATTAATATTATATCTGCCTCTTTGGGTAAAGATACTTTGTGTTGTTCTTACCTTCACTTATTCATCAACCAATCATTTATTATTATTGTCTCCTATTACCATCAGGGTTGATAAGAACTTGATAGTAGTATTAATACCACCCTTGTGTGCCCATGGCAGAGACTCAATTATTATTATTTTTATTCATTATCAAATTTTTTTTTTGATTTTTTTTTTTTTTTTTTTACAGGGAGGAAGAGAGAGGGATAGAGAGTTACAAACATCGATGAGAGAGAATCATCGATCAGCTGCCTCTTGCACACCCCCTACTGGGGATGTGCCTGCAACCAAGGTACATGCCCTTGACCGGAATCGAACCTGGGACCTTTCAGTCCGCAGGCCGACGCTCTATCCACTGAGCCAAACCGGTTTTGGCTCATTATCAAATTTTTATTGATAGAATAATAGCTTGATATCAGTATGGATTCATAATTTTCTCTTTAACTAAATGGCTTACTTAAATCTATTACTTTAATTAATTAATTTGATGTTCAAATTTTCCTAGATTTTGCCAGTTGGAAACTCTTCCAATTGGCTTCAGTGTATTTATTTATTAAATTTTTAAAAAATAATTCTTTATTATTGAAAGTATTACACATGCCTCTTTTCCCCCCATTAACCCCCTCCAGCCTGCAGCCTCCCCACCCCGCCCCAGGCCTTCAGCATCCTATTGTCTGTGTCCATGGGTTATGCATATATGCATACAAGGAGACTCAATTATAAATCATCTCGTGTTCTTTCTTGCCAAACCTTGATGCAACCCCACAACCCTTCTCAACATGGCATCCAAGCACAAGAGTAGAATTTGCTCCCAGGATAAAATCCATTGCCTGTCTTATTTAGGCTCTCCGGAGACAAAGACAAGGAACTCACCTTCTAGTGCGGGATGCAGAAATGGAACAAACAACTCCAGAGAAATCCGTGGCTGTGACAGAGGAATTGCTGCTTAACTTGAAGAGTGATGAATTTAGTTCCTTTCATGGCATGAGGGTGTCCAACGCGCTTGAGTGCCTCAGATCACATTTTTTGTACCACCCGGTACAACGTGGCAGCATGTATTCATGCTTCAGTAGTCGTCACATAGGCCACAGCATGCTTGTGTACCAAGTCCCAGATGTGCTTTCCATTTTATCAGTTTGCAAAATTTGTGTTTACCACAACTGGATCTGGCAAAGTCTCTCAGGTAGGCTATCGACCTTCTGCTGTAAACACAGAGGCCTGGTGTAAATAATAGCCAAGAGGCAGAGCATGGCGTCATACTATGTTGTTGTACCATGTCTGTGTTTTGGTGCATGGGAGAATGTGGGCATGGCTGGGTTCCTGGGAACCCTTACTCTGCCAGCCAGGTGTGTACGCACACGAGCCATCCATTCACATGCTCAGTGTTGTGTTTCAAAAGATCCAGGTGTGTCTTTGTTTGGCTTAGCATTATTTTATTTTCATTTCAAAGTGCGGAAGATCTGTTTCAGTACTACAGCCATTAGTCTACTTTACTGATTTAAAAGTAGATGTTAAGTTAATATTCAAACTAGTGTGCCTAGGAGACCCCACGTGGGGACATCTAAAAATATTTTGAGACAGTTTATTCTGGATTCTCTTAAGTGCACTAGATACAAAATGGAGCAATAGTCCTTTCACTTGGAGGATTGGTAATATAGATACCTAGAAGGGAACAATAATTAAGAAATTATTAACATTTTCTCCAGTGTTGCCATGATGATTTTGCAATATTTACTGTAAAGAAAGCAACTGATGTAAAATGAAAATGAACAGAATGAACAGAGCAGGGAAGGAAAATAGCAGACAATGCTTTGTAGACAGCTCCAACTGGAGCCCAATTTCACCTCACAACTGGATTTTTTATTTGCATGTATTCCACCAGGCAAAGAGGACTTTTCTAAGAAAAGACATCCCAGGACCAGAAGGATCTTCTTGCTTTATTTCTTTGCTGTGACCCAGGCCATTAGTAATAAATAATGCAGATGTAGGTAGGTCAAGAAGAGAAGTGATATTATCAGAGCGATTATCTTAGAATAAAAAGGATGACATGTAGACTGGTAGTGTGCTGTTCTGATAAAAATTGAGCTATTGATCAATAAAATGTGCATTTAAAATAATTTACCTGAATCATCCTCTGTGTTTTCCCACAGAGGTACACGTTTTTGAAATAATTGCCCTAAATTGTGGGTACAATTTACAAGTATTTTTCCCCCATTAATGTGTATTAACTGAGTTCATTATCAAAGCTCTTGTCTCCTAACCATTTAGTTTGAGTCCTAAGCACCAAATTTAATTAGGTAATTCAAGCAAGATTCTGTACCCATACAACATATCTGAATTTGGACTTGGAAGAATGTGATTGTGATACACACTCAAGTGAGAAATATTTCGAAGTCACTGCTTCTTTATGTAACAGTAGTGAGTTGATACCATACCTTTCATTTAGGACCTCTCCTGCCTGAGTAATACTGTGATTGCACAACAGGCGAGTGGGGGTCAATGATGCCATCCTGAGTCCAAAGGCATTGAGTAATTTGCTGGAAAAATCAAACTGGTACCTGCAGGACATATTCCCAAGGATTCAGTTTCCACTGAATCTGAGACCTGGAATTTGTATATCGTTTCCTCAGACTGAGGCTCTTCTTACTCCCCAGCGTCCAGTGGGAGGCAGCGACCCAATAATCTACCTTGTTAACAAGCGCCGCCCCTTCCCTCCAGGTGACCCTGAAGTCTGGACCACGCTATCAGAAGGACTGATCCAGATCTTTAAAAACCATCTAATCCAAACTCCTCATTTCACAAAGGCTCCCCAAAGGTAAATGACTTGATTAAGGTCTGGTAGCTTATTTGAAGAACTGCTCTCACCCTCCACCCTCCACCCAAGACACAGAAATCCAGGAATGTTAGGAAAGTTTCTCGTTGCAGCTAACCAGAAAAGCTTATTACGGTGCGTTTGTGGCGTCCCACCCATCTCCCCACCCCACCCGAGCCTCCCCCGGTCGTAAGCCTGCATTCTGAGTTAGCTTCCCGCTGAGACCATTCTGTGATCTTCCAAAACAGGGACAGAAAGTTGCCAGCCCCGGCTGCCGCGGGGCGTGCGGGGGGAGGCGGGCTGCTCCGCCCCCGGCGCTCGCGGGCGGGCTCGACACTGGCCGCCGAGCGGCGAGCGCGGGACTCGGCGGCCCGGGGCGGGCGGGGAAGGCGCGGGGCGTGGTTTGCAGCTTTCCGAGCGCTAAGGAGCGGAGCGCGCTCTGCTGTGCCCCGAGCCCGCGGCTGAACCGAAAAAGCGAGGAGCAGACCGAGCCTAAGGGGCGATCGAGGGAGCCAGGCCAGCGGGGCGCCAACCCGGGCCGGCCCCAGCCCGCGCCCTCGCCGGGCAGCAGCGGGTGAGCGCGGCCGCGGGGCCCGAGCACCCCGTTGCGCCCGGGAGTGAGCGGGCTGCGGTGGGGAGGGAGGAACCGCCGGAGGGAGGGGCAGGGGCGGGGGCGAGGGAAGGAAGGTCCCCGAGCCGGGGGCGGGGGCGGGGGCGGCGAGGGACGGCCACCGGCCGGATGCCGGGGTCCGAGCCCGGCCGCGGGAAACTTTGCCCGGGTGGGGAGAGCGGGGTGCGTGGAGGGCGCCGCAAACTTGTCAGCGGGCGGGGCGCCCCGGGATCGGAGCGAGCGCCAGCGGGTGGCGTTGGTCTCCCCGGCTTCTTTGTGTCACCTCCCGGCCCCAGCCCGCCGGTCCGCGGGGCTGGGAAGGGGGCTGCGCAGGGGGCTGCGCTGGGAGCGCGCCCCTGGCTCTCCCCGTCGCTCCGGTCGGGCCCAGGCCCCCGCGCTCGGGGTCCGCTGATTGTTTTCGTCCCCCGCGTCACGCCTGGGCGGGAAAGATTTTGAACGCCGCGTGAGAGAGAGCCGCGAGCCGCGGCGCAGATTTTGCCAAATCGTGGGCGGCGAGAGGCGCGCCCCTGGGAGCCGAGGAGCGGCGGGCGGGGCGCCCCCGGCTGGAGAGGGCGCGGGGACCCGCGGGCCCGGGCGCTCGAGGAACCGCGGCGGGCCCGGCAGCCGAGCGCTCGGACGGCTGGGATGGCTCGGATTATAATTCCCGTTTTGATTGCTCGGGGTCTTTGTTGTCTGAAATTGCCTGGAGGGTCTGACGGTAGCACCTTCTCCTCCTGAGGTTATTTTTCTTCTGTTGGAAAAAAAAAAAAAAAAAGCGGGCGGTGGGGCACTTGTGGGGAATCGGTCCTGCCCGAAACCACATCAGCCCCCTTATTTGATGGAGGTTGAGGAGTCCAGGGTAACATTTGCCTTTGTGCACGCCTGTTATTTCCGAAAGTTATTATTTGCCCCTCCCCTAGTGGCAGGGAGCGTCTGAGCGAGCTGCCAGCAGGCCCGGTTGTGCACAAGCACCAGCAAGTCCCAGCCAAACCGAGCAGGTTCTTTCTGGCCGCTCAAAACTTTTGCGTCAGTCTTTTCTTTTTAAAAGTTTGTTTGATTTCAGGCAACTCTCATTTATGTCTTTCTAAGAGTTTCCTTCGCTCCGGAGGCCCCCTTGCAGATATTAAGTGGTTGCGCTAGGAAAGACTGGACCGCGTTTAGGGGTGGGGATTCCCATTGGTTCCCTTTGGGGTCGCTGCCATTGAGTCCGTGTAAAACATCAGGGAGAGAGTTCACGTTTATGAGATGGAACATTCGATGTGTTTTTTAAACTTGAATGCATAACTCCTTGAGTTTTCTTTCTGGAAATCTCTGCTGAGACTCCCAAGGGCCTTATTCCCACCCTCCCACCCACCCACACCTAGGGTGAAGGGAACAGGTGTAACTAATCTTAAGTTTTTTTTTTCATAGTGAAGACTGGACAAGCCAAAATAAGTTAAAAAAAAAAAAAAAGGAAATCCTTCGTTCTTTATCCACATGTTTGAATTAAGGATCCTTATTGGGATTCAACAAAAGTCAAAATCAAACCACTTTGAGTCAACGTGGTCTTGTACATTAAGATAGTTTTATTAAAAAATCAGGTGGATGAGTTTACCCAGTTAAACATTTTACAAGCATGTCACTGCATTAGTATTAATTGTGTTTGCAGGATATTGCGTCTGCTGAGAGAACTGAGTCACAAGGGTGTTATTTTCAGTAGCATGGGGTGAAAGTTTAATGCAAAGCTCAGAAGTGGAGTCCGTTGTGTCTTAATAAGTAAGGGACAGGGCGAAAGCAATTGATTCATTTGTCATTATTCATATGTTTTAAAGACAGATTTTCAATAACTTCACAAAATTCTTTGTTCATTTACTCAAACAAGCTTTTACCATATGCCTTCCACTGTGCTGGACTGTGGGGTGTCAAATAATAATACCGTTTATGGAATGCTTATTTTGTACCAGTACACATGTTACATTCATCTAATAAATCTTTATTGAGTGCTTGCAATGTGCTAGCTGCTGGAGTTATCAGGCACAGGAGGGCTGTGGTTTCTGTGCTTATCTAGTGGGGAGTCGGGCAGGACATAAAAAGCATTACCACGCTAATCACAGGTTTTAGAATGTAAATCAGATCTCAATGGCTTCCCTTCTCCTTCTGAGTGAAAGTGGCCCCAGCGTTTACCCCAGCTGGTCCTCCTCAGTCCCCCATCCTGACACCTTCTTAATCTTATCTGCTGCTCTTCTTACTCATACTTTCACAGCCAAACGAGCTGCTTTGCTCTTTGGGGACCTTTGGACTGGCTGTTTGCTCTGCCTGCAATACCCCCTGTCTAGTCCCCATATCTGTATAGTTCTCTCTGACCTCCTTCACTTCTTTACTCACATTTTATTCTCAGTGAGGCTTCACTAAACCCAGGATTTAAAATCACCCCTCCCCCCACACTTTTGCAACTCCCATTCCCCATTTCACAAGTTCTTTTTTTTTTCCTCCACAGCAATTGTGACCATCTAACGAATGCACTCCGTATTTTACTCCTTTGTTTGTGGCCTGTCTTCCCCCACTAGATTGCCTACTCCAGCTATGTGGTTGTATCACGGTTGTATCCTCAGAATCTGGAACAGGGCCTGGCGTACAGTAGGTCCTTAAGAACTATTGGTTGAATGAATTTTGTTTGGTGGAAAGAAGGGGGCAACAGGATGCTGAGACAGAGTAACCAGAGTAAGTTAGTAAGAAGGCTACTCTGTGGAGGTGTGTGGATTTATTGGAACTGAGGAGTGGTCCTTGTGGCTGAGTATGACAGCTGGAAGGAGAGGATGCGATGAAGGCAGCGAGGTAATCAGGTGAAAGATGCAGCGCCTCGTAGGCCAAGGTTTGGATGAAGTCACTTTGAGTCCTCGTATATACCCTATTAGCGCTATGTTGTAGTTTACAAAACTGGACATCAAGGAGATTAAGTAACTTTCTGAGGTTACACCGTAGGTGAATAGCACAGTTTAAGATAGGGAGCCAGGCTCTCAGACTTCAAAGCACTTACGTTTGGCCACATTATGTAACATCAGAAGACATAGTCCCTATTCTGATGGAGCTGTTCATCTAGTATTCTAGTGGGAAGCTAAGCCATTGCAGTATACCTGTGGCGTGCTAGAAAAATGTATTCTGGGGGGGAGGGGGCGGCTATGGTATGAGGGAAGCATCTGATTCCACCTGGGAATGGGACAGGCCAAATTGGAAAAACAAAGTAATAATAATAATTGTTACTATGAGATATTTCAGATTCGCTGCATTTTAATTAAGAAGTCATGTTAATGTTAAATGCCTAGTCTTCAAGGCCTCACTGTGTTCATTTTCCCCCCCTTGCTTGATTTCATACCTATGTCATATGCCCCTTTTCCTCCTTTTACCAAATAAAGGATTGTGTCTGGAATGGTATAAAATCATGAATGCTTAAAGCCTGTAATCCTTCATAAATTGCAGGTTATATTCTTCTCTCCCCCGACCCCCATGATGAAAAAGATCATCTATTCTCTGACAGATAACTTAAATATCTGCATGTATTAGGTAGCGTAGGCTAATTGCTGTGTAACAAACAGTCCTAACGTTGGTTATATGAGAGTATGTTTCACCCACCCAGTAGTCCATCACTGGTGTTTCTGGTAGGATTGCTCTCCCGGGCAGCTCCAAGCAGTGACTCAGGGACTATGTTCCTTCCATGCTGTGGCCCCTCCACAAGGATTTTTTTTTCTGAGTGTAAGTGTTAATTCTGGGGGCTGGGAAGTCCAAGATCGAGATGCTGGCAGGTTTGGTTCTAGGGGACTGTCTTCTTGGCTTGCAGATGGCCACCTTCTCTATGTGTCCTCACAAGGCAGAGAGAATGTTCTTCCTTTTTGATTGTTATCTTACATTGTCTACACTTTGCAGTTTTGTGTGATCATTTTAAAAACAGCTCTGTTGAGTATAATTGACATACAGTAGTCTGCACACATTTACAGTCTAAAATTGTTCATTTTTTTTTTAAACATATGTAGACCTGTAAACCATTTCTTCTTCTGGTCCCTCCCTCCACCCTTATCCCCCTTCTCCAGATAACTAGAGACAGCGCTCTGACCCTATGGATTAGTTTGCATTTTTAGAATTTTATATAAATTGTTCTCTTTTTTTTTGTCTGGCTTTTTGCAATGAGTGCTTATGTACCATCCATATATCTTCTTTGTTGAAGTTCCTGTTTACATTTCTTTTTTTTTTAATTTAATAAACTTTATTGTTCAGATTATTACAATTGTTTGTCCTTTCCCCCCCACACCCGGTTCCCACCCCACCCTCTGCCCTTACCTCCCCCCGACTGTCCTCATCCATAGGTGTACGATTTTTGTCCAGTCTCTTCCTGCACCCCCCATACGCCTTTCCCCCTGAGAATTATCAGTCCACTCCCTTTCTATGCCCCTGATTCTATTATATACACCAGTTTATTCTGTTCCTCGGATTTTTAATTCACTTGATTTTTAGGTTCACTTGTTGATAGATACGTATTTGTTGTTCATAATTTTTATCTATACTTTTTTCTTCTTCCTCTTCTTAAAGAATACCTTTCAGCATTTCATATAATACTGGTTTGGTGGTGATGAACTCCTTTAGCTTTTTCTTATCTGTGAAGCTCTTTATCTGACCTTCCATTCTGAATGATAACTTTGCTGGGTAGAGTAATCTTGGTAGGTTCTTGCTATTCATCACTTTGAATATTTCTTGCCACTCCCTTCTGGCCTGCATAGTTTCTGTTTAGAAATCAGCTGACAATCATATGGGTGCTCCCTTGTAGGTAACTAACTGTTTTTCTCTTGCTGCTTTTAAGATTCTCTCTTTGTCTTTTGCTCTTGGCATTTTAATTATGATGTGTCTTGGTGTGGTCCTCTTTGGATTCCTTTTGTTTGGGGTTCTGTGTGCTTCCTGGACTTGTAAGTCTTATTTCTTTCACCAGGTGGGGGAAGTTTTCAGTCATTATTTCTTCAAACAGGTTTTCAGTATCTTGCTCTCTCTCTTCTTCTGGCACCCTCATAATTCAGATGTTGATACGCTTGAGGTTGTCCAGAGGCTTCTTATCTTCAACTTTTTGGATTCTTTTTTCTTTTTGCTTTTCCGGTTGAGTGTTTTTTGCTTCTTTGTATTTCAAATCTTTGACTTGATTCTTGCGTTCCTCTGGTCTGCTGTTGGGTCTCTGTATAATATTTTTTATTTCAGTCCATGTATGTTTAATTTCTAGTTGGTCCTTTTTCATATCCTCAAGGGTCTCGCTAAATTTATCGGCCTTTTCTAGGAAATTCTTTTTTTTTTTTAATATATTTTATTGATTTTTTTTTTTTTTTTACAGAGAGGAAGAGAGAGGGATAGAGAGTTAGAAACATCGATGAGAGAGAAACATCGATCAGCTGCCTCCTGCACATCCCCTACTGGGGATGTGCCCGCAACCAAGGTACATGCCCTTGACTGGAATCGAACCTGGGACCCTTGAGTCCGCAGGCCAACGCTCTATCCACTGAGCCAAACCGGTTTTGGCATTTTTCTAGGAAATTCTTGAAAAATCTTATAACCGTGGTTTTGAATTCTATATCCAGTTGTTTGTTTTCCTCCATTTCTTTCATTTGTGATCTGTTTCTTTGTCTCCGAATTTTTGCTGCTTCAGTGAGTTGGTAGGGTAGCTTTGTGTGCTAGGTTTCCTATATGGCCCAGTGGGTCGGCCTCCCCAGTTACCTGAGGTGGACACTCTTGGTGCACCCCTTTGTGGGCTGTGTGTACAGCCTTGTTGTAGTTAAGTCTTGATTGTTGTTGTTATCCCTGGGAGGAATTGACCTCCAGGCCAATTGGCTGTATCAGCTGTGTCTACGCCGGGAGACCTTCTGTATTGGAGACAGCCTTGTAGGACCAGACTTGCAAAATTGCAAAAGCCTCTGTGCTCAGCTTGGATGGGGCGGAGTCTCAGGGCAGAGCAGACAGTCTTGGCTTCCTGTCAGCCCTGCCCTTGTGCGCGCGCCTCCAGACCTTTGCCTTCCGCGGCTCCCCTGAGTTTCCGCCTGACAGTCCAGATTCCCCCCGTAAGAGCGTGGGTCCCCAGAGGCTCGCCCGGAACTGGGGTTCACTGCAGTCGGAACTGGGGTTCAGTGCAGTCAGGAGCTTCCGACTCCCTTCCGCTAGGGAAAGCTAGCGGCAACCCCCACAGTCAGTCTTCTCTGCGTGCGCGCATGCGCGCACCTCCAGACCCCAGCCCGCCGCGGCTCCCCCGAGGCTCCGAGTCTCCAAGTCTCCGTGTGCCTTTCTCTCTACCTGACAGTCCAGACTCTCCCCGTATGAGCCTCGGTCCACGGGGTTTCGCCTGGAACTGGGGTTCAGTGCACTCGGAACTGGGGTTCAGTGCAGTCGGGGGCTTCCTTCCCCCTCCCGCCAGAGAAAGCCAGCCAGGCACTTAGCCGCCCTTCCTCTCTGCGCGCGTCTCCATACCTCAGCCCTTTGCAGTTCCTCTGATTCTTCGTGAGCTTTTCTCTTTCCTTCTAGTTGTAGAATTTCTACTCAGCCAGCTTTCCTGTGGTTCTGGATGGTGTCTGTTCTGTCTTTTAGTTGTAGTTTTGAAATTGTTGTGCGAGGCAGCCGTTTAGGTGCTTACCTATGCCGCCACCTTGGTTTCCCTCCTGTTTACATTTCTTGGCCCATTTTTTAAAAATAGAGTTGGTTGCTTTCTCTTTATTGAGTTCAGAGATTTTATATTTTCTGGATACAAGTCCTTTACCAGATACATAATTTGCAAATATTTACTTTCAATCTATTGCTTGTCTTACATTGCTCATCTTACATTCTTTTAACAGCATCTTTGATGGCCAGAAGTTTTAAATTTTAATTAAGTTCAATTTATCAATTTAATCTTTTATGGATTGTACTTTTGATGTTGTACCAAAGAAATTTTTGCCTAACTCAAGGTCATAAAGAGTTCCCCCCGCTATTTTCTATTTAATTGATTTTCACTCTGATCCTTATTATTATTTTTTTCTCCTACTTAGTTTGGGTTTAATTTTCTCTTTTTCTAGTTTCTTTAGGTCATTGATTTGTGACCTTTTTTCTTTTCTGATGTAGGTGTTTAGTTCTGTAAATTTCTTCGTAAGTACTGCTTTATTGACATCTCACAAATTTTGATTTGATGTGATTTCATTTCTATTCATTTCAAAATACTTAAAAAAAATTTCTTTTGATTTATTCTTTGACCCCCAGCCACCCAAGGAGTATATCGCGTAGTTTCCAAATATCTGTGGATTTTCCAGAGATCTTCCACTTATTGATTTCTAATAGAATTCCATTCTTGTCAAAGAGCATTCTTTCTATGGCTTGAATCTTTTTACATTTATTGAGAAATATTTTGTGGCCCAAAATATAGTTTATTTTGGTAAATGTTTCATGTGCACCTGAAAAGAACGTGCATCCTAGTTACACCATGTCAAAGGAACACGGCTTATCACTCTTCATGTCAGCCTTGACCACCTGGCTGCAGCAGTGTTTGTCAGGTTCCTGCACCGTAAAGTTCCTCTTCTCTCCCTTCTGGACTGTACGTTTTGGGAAAGAAGTCACTATGCAGCTCACACTTAAGGAGTGGAGAATTATGCTCCATCCCCTTGAAGGGTATTGCTTTTTTAGCCAATGTGATAGTCTCTGCCTTTTAATTTGTATGTTTAGACCATTTATAATGATTATTTTTTTTATTAAAAAAATTTTTTTTAATTGATTGTTTAGAGAGAGGAAGGGAGAGGGAAAGAGAGAGAGAAACGTCCATGAGAGAGAATCATGGATAGGCTGCCTCCTGCACGCCCCCTCCTGGGGATCAAGCCTGCATCCAGGGCATGTGCCCTGATCAGGAATCGAACCCGGGCCCCTTAAGTCCACATGTCGATGCTCAACCACTGAGCCACGTCGGCTGGGCTATAATGATTATTTATATAGTCAGGTATAAATCTTGCTATTTGTATTCTGTTTTTCTCACTGTTCTCAGTTTCTTTTGTTCATTTTTTTCTTTCTTCGTTTGGATTTATGGGATAATTTTGATCATTCTGTTTTATCTCTTTTTGGCTAATTAGGTATTCTTTATTTTGTTATTTAGTGGTTGCATTAGGGTTTTTAGCATACATCACAGTTAACCTTCAAGTGTATTATTTCATGTACAGTATGAAAACCTTGTAATAGTCTATTTTCATTTCTCTTCCTTTGACTTTTGTGCTATTGTTATACATTTTGTTTTTTGTCTGTTATAAACCCCACACTACATTGCTATTTTTGTTTGAGCAATCATTTTTTAAGGGGATCTAAGTAATAAAATAGAGCCATATGTTTTTACCCACGCAGTTATACAGGTTGTAATTTTATTTTACTGTTGTTAAAATAACAAATAACAAATAATCACATACTGAGGTAATTGGATTCATATGTTACAAGTTAGAATACATTTTAAAGAAAAGTGAAATTCAGAAATCAGAGCCTCGTTCACTTTCTTAGATGAAATCCACGGCATTGTCATTGAGGAGCTCATTGCTGCGATAGGGAGATGCCTCAGGGTCCCGTGGGGCATGGCAGCCCTCAGAGCACCAGGGCTGGGGGAGCCCCAGTCAGGCACTGCTGCTTCCTGTCTTCCCTCTGAGCAGCGCTAGGAGGGGGCGGGGGATGGGGAGAAGGAATCGTCTGCCCATGCTGACAATTTCCAGGTCCTGAGAAACTTGGAAAGATGAGTTTGAAAGCATTTCTTCCTTTTGATAGTGCCTGAGATGAAAAATCACTCAGTGATGGCTCCTCGGGTCCAAGTAACACATTTGACAAAAGTGAGCCACAGGCTTCTGCTCGTCCCTGTTCACTGATTGAAAACTGTGGTCTGAGATGCAGCTCTTGTCTCTCTGGAATTTGCCTTCTCCTTGTTACTCGGGTTCCTGCTGACTCTTAATCTTCCTGTAGGTACTGCCAGGGCTTGCTGTTGGTCATCAGTGAGTAGCTACTCTCCATCTGGGTGGGTCAGTGTACCTCTCTTCTGAAGGTTAATACAGAACATTGACCAATATTCAGCTGTTAGCGAGTAGAAAAACTCAGTGCATTCAACCAGTTAATTTATTTTATAGATGTTTATTGAATCTGGGCGCTCGCACATTGAAGATGTCTGTCCCTTGCCTTTAGAAAGCCACCTTGTCTCGTAAGAGAAAGCCCACAAGCAGAGGAACGCTCACTCCAGTGTGGTAATTTGTGATCACGACAATGGAGACACGAACAGGGCGGTGGGAGAAAGCTTAGAGCAGGGGTTCTCAAAAAGTGCCCGCCTAGGACCAGCAGCATCAAACCTACTGAATCGGAGCCTTGAGGGTGGGGCCCAGCCGCCTGTGTTTAACAAGCTTTCCAAGGGATTCTGATGCTCACTCAAGGCTGTGAAACCGCCAGCACAGAGGAGTAGATCAGCCCCAGCTCCTAAATCCTATGAGTATGGGTAGGAAATGTGCTCCACTGTACTGTTGAACACATTCAAAAAGCGTCTGGAGGCTTTGGCGAGAAATAGATGGTAACGATTTATTCAAGGGTCTTAGGGTTTGCAAACCCTAGGAACACAACTAGGCAAAACCCCCAATGTATTCTCAAGAAGAAAGAAAAGCTAAGAGTTCTTACAGTAAGAAAGACATCTGTGAGAAGAATCAGTTCTGTATTCTTAGCCTCCGGATGGGTCCAGGATGGTAACTCAGATCATCACAGGTATGGAGAGTGATGTCAGATGGTCTGGATACCTGGACATTCTTTCCTTAGTCTTTCGGGGGCGGGGGGGGGGTAGTCAGAGGGTTATCTGGAGGTTTGGTATATATCCAGGTATTGATGCAGGACTGGAGAGTTCAAAAGTTCAAGTTCCCAGGCTAGTCAAAGCAAGAATAGAATCCTTTCCTCACACCTCCACCTACTTGATTTTAATAACTTAGCAACTTGACTAGAGTGACTCCATTTACTCTATCCCTCCGTGCTTTAAGTTGGCATTAATGAAGTGTCATGTAAAACAGGAATTGCTATGTGGGTAAAATAGACATGGGTAAAGTTACACCTGACACTGGAGAAATAGTAAGTTCGATTTAAAAATTTTTTATTATGAAAAATGTTAATATATTCAAAAACAGATATAATAGTGAAGTGAACTTCTGTGTAAACATTACCTAGTATTAATAATGATCAAATCCTGCTGATTTGGTTTTACCTATACCCTCACCTATCCCTGCATGCTGGGTTATTTTTTTTTAAATTAAAAATATTTTTAGTGATTTCAGAGAGGAAGGGAGAGGCAGAGAGAGAGAGAAACATCAGTGATGGGAGAGAATCATTGATTGGCTGCTTCCTGCAGACCCCTCACTGGGGATCGAGCCTGCAACCTGGGCATGTGCCCTTGACTGGAGTCAAACCCGGGACCCTTCATTCTGCAGGCCAATGCTCTATCCACTTAGCCAAACCAGTTAGGGCTGCATGCTGGATTATTTTGAAGCAAATTCCATACATCGTATAATTTCATTAATCAATAATTAGATTTTAAATTATTTGAGCTGTTAAGGTGCTAAAGATGAGTTTGAAACTGAATCACATAGCTTTTTTTTATTGCTCATAACAAATTATAAAGCTTACCTGGAGTTTATTTACACAAAAGATGAGTGAAACAAAACAGTAAAATTCATTAAAAATAAATATACTGGTTATAACAGTGAAAACATTTTATCAAAACATTTTATGTACCATCATCATGTTAGCAATATACACATTATACTTATAGATAATATTTTAGGCTAGAAAGAAAGAATATACACCCATACACTGCCAAAATTGGAATACTGTGCCGGAAGGAGAAACTTAAATTAGAAAGGCAAGTTTTGGGGAAGGGAGATGTTATAAGAAGTTTTTGCAGTTTTCTGGGCAAATTTTAATGCATTAAAAATTTACATTATAATAATACATTATAAATTCTCATTCATCTCAGCAATTATGTTGCCTCATTTGGAAAGAAAAGGTATTTAACATGTAGGGAGGAACAATACATCTTTAAAAAAAAATCTCAGCATTCTGCACAGTCTTTTCATCAAGATTAGAGATGACCTCTTTAGTTAGAACTCAGGCTATCAGAGAGTTCATCATGTTTGGAGAAAGGGGGCAGAACTAATTTACACAGACATGTTTTCTCCCACTGTCTTTGGAGTACAAGTTATGATATCCTGAGAAAAACTGATTGTATTACAACTAAAATGTTCACTTTTGGCTGTGACTGTCTGACCCATTAATTAATGGGTCATACCATAGGTGTTAGATAATTTTCATTTTAAAAATGCTAATTACTTAGAAGTAATTTTTACCTTAAGTGTAAATTGCAACAAAGGAAGTAAAGCTGAGCCCTGACTGGCTTGGCTCAATTGATTGGAGAGTTGTCCCGTATACCCAAAGGTCATAGGTTCAATTCCTGGTCAAGGCACATAGCCAGGTTTTGGGTTTGCTCACCAGTTGGGGAGCGTATGGGAGCAAACTGATTGATGTTTCTCTCTCACATTGATGTTTCTCTCTCTCTCTCCCCTTCCCTCCTTCCCTCTCTCTTCCTCGATCTCTCTATAAGAAAATAAGTGTACATAAAGCTTCAAATGTTAATAAATATTTTTTAAAAGAAGTAAAGCTGAAATAAGTCAGACAGAGAAAGATAAATACCCTATAATTTCATTTATATGTGGAATCTAAAAAACAAAATAAACAAACAAAGTAGAAAGAAACTCATAGATGAAGCTAACAAACTGATGGTTGCCAGATGGGAGGGGGAGTGGGGACTGGGTGAAAAGGTGATGGGATTAAGAAGTACAAATTGGCGGTTACTAAAACAGGCACGGGGATGTGAAGTACAGCATAGGGCCTATAGTCAATAATACTGTAATAACTATGTATGGTGCCAGGTGGGTACGAGACTTATGGGGGAGAGGGGGGCCACTTCATAATTTATATAAATGTCTAACCACTATGCTGTATACCTGAAACTAATATAATATTGAATCTCAGCTGTAGTTGAAAATTAAAAATAAATAAAGCTGTTCAAGACTGTTCCACATGCCTCCAAAAGAAACAATTAAACAACCCACAGCTCAAATGCATCTAAGCTCTTAGTACTATGATAGGCTGTAGTCAGTGTATGATGAGATTGTTTGATAGGATAATGCATGCTAGAGCTTTTAGTTCTAAAATTGGAGCTAGCTATTCAGAATAAAAATTTTAAAAAAAGGAACGACTATTATAAATTCTGTTTATAAAAGAGGTAAAGGTGTGTTCACCCTTGTATGTTAACAGAAAAAGATTACTAGCATTCTCTTGCTTGAATAGCCTTTGTAGTCACTCATTTGATGACACTGAGTAAGAATTTTTTCTCTGTTAATGGACTTGTGTTTAAAAGAAAATCTGTTACCTTTGTAGTCTTTGTACCTTTTTCATTATAACAAGCTGCAACTCAGTTGGGTAATAATTACTTTTATAAATAGTGTTTAGTCCAGAACTGACTTTATATCCTTCTGAGCCCAATGAAAGGAAACTCCCAAATGCTTATAACCACAGGCTGATGATTTGATTACAAGACTGTGTTGGTGATGGTTTCTGAGACTTGGAAGGTGAACACCCTCCTGTCTGAGTCATCCTGTTGTCTCGAAGTTGGCCATGTGTTTTCTTAGCAACCGCTGCTGATTTGAGGTTTGAGCTGGGAGAGTATGTTTTAAAATGATCCCACATATTCTTTCAGGTTATATGTGCCTGTTAAACCCTGTAAATTTACTATTAATGTCGTGTGTCCCACAAAAAGGAAAGATTTAATTGCAAATCGTTTTTCTTCTGACCTGTTTCTCAGTGGGTTGGGGGTGGGGTAAGGAGAAACAAAAGTGAGTCTGGGAGACTGTGAACTTGCTGGTTTATGCCCCTGGCCTAGAGCAGAACCAAATGGCCTCCATGTGCTGATGGGATAGGTATAATTTACTAGGGTCTTGGTCTTGAGTAATACTCCTGTGTGTATCAGTATTAAAGGAACAAGTGAATTTTGGAAATGTCTGTGTGTTGTGGAATGGTTAAGAACATAGCTTCTTTTTTTAAAAAATATTTTATTGATTTTTTCACAGAGAGGAAGGGAGAGGGATAGAGAGTTAGAAACATTGATGAGAGAGAAACATCGATCAGCTGCTTCCTGCACGCCCCCTACTGGGGATGTGCCCGCAACCAAGGTACATGCCCTTGACGGGAATCGAACCTGGGACCCTTCAGTCCGCAGGCTGACGCTCTATCCACTGAGCCAAACCGGCCAGGGCGAGCTTCTTTTTTTTAAAAAAAAAAATATATTTTTATTGATTTCAGGAAGGAAGGGAGAAGGAGAGAGAGAATCATTGATCGGCTGCCTCCTGCACACTCCCTACTGGGGATTGAGCCCGCAACCCATGCATGTGCCCTGACCAGGAATCGAACCATGACCTCCTCCGGTCATGGGCCTGCTCTCAGCCACTGACCCACTCCGGCTGGGTGCAAATAGAATTTTTATCGATGGAGAAATAGCGGCTCAGCAGGGGCCTGATATTATTTAAACATCTCCCTTACTTTCAATGCACCTCTCCCTTTTATCTTTCTCTTCAGGCTCTGTGGAGCCGGAGGAGAGCCCGGCGAGGAAGAGCGAGTGAGCACTGAAGGCCGAGGCTGCTCGCTGGCTTTTCCCATCAGGTTCCACACTCAGGCTCCCCTAGCATCTCTGTTCCAGGAGGAGGGAGAGAAGAACCCTGGAACTGGGCCGTGTGAATTTGTTACCCGAGCAATGTCCAGGGAGTGTCACACTCAGTCTTAATTCTCAAGTTCCAAGGTTACTTTCCTTTTAAAATACTTGAAAGGTGAAGTCCTTCAAGATTTTTTTTCCCTTGCTTCTGATGAAATGGAAACATTTGGGTAGGAGTGGATAAAACCTTTATAAGACGAGCCTTGTTTTAGTTGAACTGGAGAGGATGAGGGGGGCAGAGTGAATGAAGCTTTTCTCCTCCATGTTACCCCTTCATTAGACGATGGGATGTGGAATCTGAGGTCAAGCTCGGGGATGCAGATAAAAATTAAGTGTGGCAAGACTTTGAGCCTTTTTTTTACAAGTTTATTTTTGTTATTACGCAAATCCAACAGCACACACGTTTAAAAAGCAAAAGCCTTCCTCATATTATTTTCACTTTCCATTTCTGCAGGCTCTGTCTCTCCCTAGAGATCATCATTATGGAGAGTGGTATGTTTATCCCATCTGAACACTTGGAACCCTGACAAAGCAGTAATTACGCAACGTAGTTAGAATTTGTGCTTTTTCCTTTTTACCTGGACATTTGGTACATTATTGAGGTTTCATAAATACGGGTTCTTCTTTTAGACTGTGTCCCGAAGTCCCGTAAACATGAAGAGGAACTTCAGTTCAGTGCTCTCGATCGCCTTTCAAATCAGTGACATACCTGGGGTTAGCATTTAGATACCTGAGCTCCTTGCCTGTTGCTGAACCAGTTCTGGTAGTTAATTTATTACACAAGTTTGCCAGTTAACTGCCCCTGCAACAGTGGGCAGGAAGCACGTTTCATCGGATGTTTTACGGAGAGTCTACGTTAACATAGGCCCATTTTAGTTTGGTCAGTATATTAATCTGTTGACCACTTCCTGTGTTGACTGATCATGTGATAATGTGTTTAGGTAAATTTCTCTATAGAGTCCTGGGCTATGTGAGTAAATTAGATCGGTCTTGCCTGTGAGGAAGTTTCTTTTAAGGACCTGGGATATGGAGCCCACGTACTTCTGTTCTTGCCAGCAACTTGCAGTTTGGTCTTGGGCACGTTACTTACCTTCTCTGTTTCCCTACGTGGGGTAGAGAGTGTCCATCTTACGGACTTGTGAGGATGAAAGAGATGGTGCATGCAAAATGCCTGGCACAAATGACGTACTACACAAACATTAACTCTTGTTACTGTTTTATCATTATTATCAAACAGAGAACCAACAGATTCGGTCACCTATGGAAGGGGAATTTACCTGTTCTTACTGCCAAGCCAACAAAGGAGATGTCACTGATATTTCACTTTTATTGCACTGTAGGTTGTCAGAAGGAATGTGCAAATATTGAAATAACGCTCTCTAATCAGATACAAATCTCAGTACTGGACCGAGTCAGTCGGCTTCTTCACTAAGTAGTTGGGAGGCACTTCAGCGAAAGGATTACACAGAGATTTTGTTTGTCTCAGTGGTCCTGCTTCTTGAGACCCTGCAGTGGTTCTAGTTTTGCTTCTACTCGGGGGAAAATATTGTGGCATCCGGAAGATGTTTTTTTGGGGAGTGTTGTAATTGTTCACTGATGGGGAGAAATCGATTTAGGTGGTGTTTCTTTTTTGAGGGTTTTATGTTATGTGTTTTGGGGACTGGGATATTTCCAGGGGGAAGGCTTTGAGAGAAGCGAAAAATATTTCTTAGAAATCTCAAAACTGTAGTCTGAAATTCGATGAAAAGAAAATAGGAGAATTTTGTAACCCGAGTTTTTGGAGGTTGTAGGTCAGAAGGATTATTCGTGTTTTTGAGAGTTTATCTTTACAGGAAGGTACATAACTTCTATTTTAATGGACTAGAAGATAATATTTAAGAAAAAGTAATCTCAGAAGTAGACAAAAATAGTTTAAAAAACAACCCCAGACAGATTTCTAATGGAGTCACTGTACATGTTGCAACAACAGAGATAATTGAGTATACACAGAAGTGCATTCTGTTCTTTCCCTGAGATGATGCTATCTCGTGTCAGACCTTAAAATGGTGCTCATGGAAATGGCAAATCTGTATCTTTAGGGAAAACTCAGAAACAAATAATTCTGGTTGTCTCTCTTCAGGTGAGAAATGTATGCCACGTTCAGAAAGGAAATGCAAACTGCTCTGCACGCTCTCTAGCGAGTCACAAGCGAAGCCCAGGGGAGGGGATGATTTCACAAAGTTCTGGTTTCAGAAATCAAATCTGTGTTTCAGAGACACCGCTCTTGCCATAGCCTGACTCGGCAACCTTTGAACAGCCGAATACCTGCTCAAGAGTCGCAGGGCTGGCTGGCACCCTAGAAAAACAGCTTCCTCATTACATCACAGTTCATTTCTTTCCTTCTTCTCATCTACGTTCCCACTTACCAGTCAGCATGCTAAGATTTAATGATTGGGTAAGATTGGGCGTGAGGTATTTAGTCAGAACTCCCTCCCCATTTATCAATACAGCTGTACACGGATGGATGGCTCTTTGGAAGTCAAGAGTTAAAGAGAAACACAAACTCAAAAAGGACAGAAAGCACTCTAATTTGGGGAGATTTGAAGTTTTAAAGAATTCTCTTAGAGCAATTCCCTTAAAATTCTAGTATGAAAATAATCCGAAGTGGTTAGAGGAAGTGTCATTTTTTATTTTATTTTAATTTATGCTTTTGTTTTAATTTTAAAACTTAGTTTTCAAATACAATATTATATTATCTTCAGGTGTACAACATAGTGACTAGACATTTATATACCTTATCAGGTGATCACCATGAGGGTAGCACCCATCTGACACCATACATAGTTATTGCAATGTTGTTTTTTATTTTAAATCACTGCACTTTTTAAAACTAAATTTGTGCACTAGACCTCTATGGATTAAAGTCTACAATGACTTACTGAGTGATCTAAGGTTTTTTTTGTTTGCTTTGTGCTCTGTGCAAGTAAGTCTTGGTCAATAATTAAATAAAGTTGGATTGCTGGGAATAGAGCAGCACACCTTTTTAAAAATATATATTTTTAAATTTTTTATTTTTTTATTTTTTTAGAGAGTGAGGAAGGGAGAGGGATTTATTGGCTGCCTTCTGCACGCCCCTACTGGGGATCAAGCCCACAACCCAGGCATGTGCCCTGACCAGAACTGAACTGGTAACCTCTTGGTTCGTGGGTGGACGCTCAATCACTGAGGCACACTGGCCAGGCTCGAGCAGCACTCTTTAAGATGAGTTCTTGAGGGTGTAATAAATAATGGTCATTCACAGGAGGGATAAAAAATTGAATAAGTACAGTATCATTGGTAAGATACCCATTATAAATTCTAATCCTGGATGTATCCCAGGCAGTTTTATGCTCTTGAATAAATCACTAATGTTCATGGTCTCAGTTTCCACACTGCAGGAGTATCGTGATTATATGAACTAACTTATAAGCACAACTACATACAAGTATGTTTTGTCTTGGGTCAGTTAAACTGCCCCCCTTTTACTGATATCCATTGATTCTCCTCTTAAACCTAGCCAGCCCACTCTCAAAGGTCTACCATCCTCACAAAGAACAGCAAAGGAGAGAGTGTGGTGGGATCACTTTAAGATGTGCCTGTGCTATCCATAGTGAGTCGGGGAGCCTGGGCCCATGTATGCTTTATACCTTGTACAGTGACAGTAGCGATGGGTTGTTATTAGAGTCCAGAGTTCAGCACCCATCCTGTTGAATTCAGTTCAGAATTTTAGGACTGAGCGAAGAGGAACCAGGATTCAGGGGTGGCAAGGTCCCACGGGTAACTGGCAGAACCGGGAGTAAAACTGCAATCTCCAGATTCCTGGCTCAGCGCTCTTGGTGCTGTGTGTGTGTGAGATATGTAAATTGTTGAGAGTTATCTAAGACCTGTGGGAATGTATGTCGTCATCATACAGTAAGTATGTGCTTTAGCATCCTACTTAAGAAACAGAATATTTAAAGCAAGGTGTGACCCTTTCTTCCTCCTCAGAGGTAGCTGAATCCGGCGTTTATCATTCTCAGGCATTTCTTTACAATTTTGTTGAGGATGAATTGGTTAAGGGCGATTTTCATAGTCTTTAACAACTGATGGTGCCTGGGCACTGCCACACATAATGGATGCTGACCATGACTAATGGATCCGGCCAGGCCAAGGCGCGCTGGCGGAGTATCAGGCCCATCAGGGTCCCCAAGCAATATTTTTAAGATTGTGTATAATTCACATCATTCAGTATGCATTCTTCTGCAAGCTGCTCCCCGCCTCAACTTTATATTTGTGAGATGCGTCCATATCGATTATGTATAACACTGATTATTCATTTGCTTTGTTTAATATTCTATTGTGTGACTATGCCACAGTTGATCCATTCACTTATTTTCGGATATTTAGTTTTAGTTTTTTTAAAATACATATTTTTATTGATTTCAGAGAGGAAGGGAGAGGGAGAGAGATAGACACATCAATGATGAGAGAGAATCATTGATTGGCTGCCTCCTGCATGCCTCCTACTGGGGATCGAGCCCGCAACCCGGGCATGTGCCCTTGACTGGAATCAAACCCAGGACCCTTCAGTCTGCAGGCCGATGCTCTATCCACTGAGCCAAACCAGCTAGGGCGGATATTTAGTTTTTTTTTTTTTTATGGCCTCTTCTAGGACTCACCTGTTCATTTCTTTTGCTTATTTCCCTATCAGGATGTTAGTCTTTTCTTTATTGACTTTTACGTATATTATTTCTGTATTTTCTTGGAAACTATTGTTTAATAAACAAATACTCATTAATATTTACTTAAGAAGCCACGTAAAACCTATTGTAGCCCAATCAATGTGGCTCAGTGGTTGGGCATTGACCTATGAACCAGGAAGTCACAGTTTGATTTTTAGTCAAGGTACATGCCCGGGTTTCGGGCTCAATCCCTAAAAGGGGGTGTGTAGGAGGCAGCCGATCAATGATTTTCTCTCATCATTGATGTTTCCATTTCTCTCTCCCTCCCTCTTCCTTGCTGAAATCAATAAAATATATATACATATATATTTAAAAAAACTATATACATATATATTAAAAAGAACTTATTGCAGCTTTGCCTTTCCAATGTTATTGGAGCTACATACATCTGTTCATATTTGAAAAGAGAATTTCAACATCCTGTAATCAGATTGATGTGAAGCACACCAGTGGGATTGTCTGAGTGTGAATATGCCTGTGACTGTAGATATGAATGGATTTAAGATGCATATGGGTCTTTACATTCTTGATCATAAAGATGGGTTTACTTTTCCTATATTTACATGGTTATGCAGGTGAAGGGGGATTGACTTCATTGCACTCTAAGATGTGGGAGGAAAGCCTGTATGGGAAATCATAACATTCTCTCTCTTTTTTTCCATCACTAAATAAAGCTGGATAATGGGTGGCCCCCTGGCTTCCTCAGGGAGCCATGGATGGGCCACGGAATGGAACAGAAACGACCAAGTGAACGGGAGGACTCAGGCCATTGCTCAGGAAGTCCCTTTCCAGAACTTTATTTATTTAAACGATCTGTGTGTGCATGGTTTTGGCCCTCTCCCCCCTTTTCCTCCAGTGAACAGTGACCCGACAGAGATACGTGCTGGGCTCTTTGTTCTTTTGTTGGCTGCTTGTATCTCTTTCTGGCAGGTTATTGTTTCAAGGACCTTAAGCACCAGGATTAGGACAGTTAAATCTTTCCCGGGCTTGGAAAGTGTAATCTTCCTATTCATTCTGCTTTCCTGGTTGACTTCCTTCTCTGCCTGCCTTGTTTCTTTCTACTTACAGATCACTTGCGTCTATTGGATAGCCATCCTTCAGAGCATCCAACATTTTGTTCCGTGTAGTTTTTTAAACCCTTTTTGTTGTTGTAAAAATGCTTTAGCTCTAGGGGTTGCCTCTTCCTGGAGTGTCGCTTCCAGCCCCCCGCCCCCCAGCCCCCCATTAGTAGAACTGATCCCACAATGGCGGGTAGATCACCCCGCAACCCTGCCCTCCACCTTTCCAGGCTTCACTCCCACCCTCCCCGCGCTGTAGGCTCTTTTGTTGTTGTTAGCGAACCAAGTACTGTAATTTGCTGGCTATTGCGGGTGGAGGACAGGCCAGGGAGCTAGCTCCTGGCAGAATGTTTGTAACCTGTCTGAGCGCTCTTCTCTTGCAAATTGCTGTTTACCTAGTCTGTTCTGTCTTGGGGATAATTAGAACTTTAAAGTTAAAGATTGTTGTCCAAAAGAAAGATGTTTATAAAATAGAGGCAGAAAATATTTTGAGCCCATTTGCCATAACTGCTTTTTTTTTTTTTTTTTTAAGAAACAAAAACTACGGACTTTAATCTCAAAGCGAAAACAAACATCTTCCTGGAAGAATTAGCAACATGTAAACGTTTTGAAAACAAGCTGATTTTTATTTTGGCTTTCTGTATTTGCTTAGTCAAAATTAATATTACCACAGTTGTCCTGAAATTCTCCTTTTCCTTGCACGTCTTGGCGTGGAAAATTGATTTAATGACATAGAAGATAAAAAATGTCCAAGGGGAAAAGTGTCTAAAGAAATTTTGTTAGTGCAAAGGGCATGGTGTTGACACACTAGCAGACAGTCCTCAGAGATGGTTCATCCAAATGAAATTACTTATTTATTGATTGAGGTTAGGGAGACAAAATGGGGGGGGGGGGGGTGAGAGAGAGGAAACATCTATTTGTGGTTCATTGGTTGATTTATCCATTCATTGGTTGATTCTTGCCTGGGCCCTGACCAGGGATCCAACCAGCAACCTTGGTGTATCAGGACAACTCTCCAACCCACTGAGCGTAGCCAGGGCTCATCCAAACTATTTTTGATCTTCATAATCACATGAATGAAAAGCATCTTTTCGATTGGGGTGGTGAACACACAATGCAGTGGACAGGTGATACGTCGTGGAATTGTGTGCCTGAAACCTGTATAATTTTGTTAACCAGTGTTATCTCAGTAAATTCAATAGGAAGAAAAAAAGAATCCTTTGAAGTTTTTGGTTTTTAAAGAATCCTCATTTCATTTTTGGGGGGTTAGTTTTTACTTTATGAGCCGCAGTGTCCAGGAAGAATGTGGCGTAGGACGTAGCTAACTATCAAAGAAGGGCCAGCAACACGGACCTTCCCACAGGATCTGTGTGAGCAGAACCCCAAACCCTTCCCAGACGCAGAAGTCTATTTAACCCTTTGCACTCGCTTGCTTTTTTCTCGATTGCTTTATTCTAATGCTAACCGTGTCGAGTCACACTCGACATCCGAGTGCAAAGGGCCGCAGTAACCACGACAGCCGTCTAAGGCCGTCTTCCAGCCCCAGGGCTTCCTCCTGCTGACGGGAAGTGGAGCGTGGGGAGGAGGGGCTGCGGTGATGTCACTGGACCAGCGCACTCAAGCTGTCGCCGGCTTTTGTGGAGTCACAGACCTTAAGGGAGGTTGCACAATGGGGTTGGTGAAGTGAAAGTCCTCTGATTTAGATAAACAGAATAGAAAGAAAATCGAGCTAAGAAATACACAGCAGCCAGAACATGGGGAAAACCCTCATACTTAATAAAAAGTTAAAACTTTCAAAATGTTACTCTTCACAGGAAACCCCCCTCCCCCTGGGTTTGTTTGTTTGTTTCTTTGTTTGTTTGTTTTTTGGCATGAATCTTTAAGCAGGTGTGTTTGAGGAACTGCCAGTGTGTTACCGAGGTGATGCTTGGCTGCTGAGGTGGAAGAGCTGGAGCTCCCAGATCACGCCAGAGACCTCAGGACGTGGCCAAAGGGCCTGTTGCGAAAGGTGTATTTTAGGGGACTCCTCTGCTGGGCTCTCCTATGCTCCAGGGAGTCTGTGCACCAGGATGATCCTAGCAATTCCGTAAGCTACGGTGGACTTGAGGGTCTTACCTTTTCCCCCCGCCTAAGCCAGTTCCATGAATTTGCTTTGGGTTGACCTTAGAAATCGAAAACGCCTCATTTTTTTTTGAGTGTTCCATCTTCCTTCTCTCTAATAGGATTTCATAAGGGGGCTCACATCTAGGGGCCTGGATTCTCTAAATATTCCCAGTGTGGATGCCTCTTGGGTAGTCCCTGAGCCCGTAGGACTTGAAGCAGACCAAGGCCTGATCTCATTCAAATCTCGGGGGTGTTTCCAGCAGTCTTGATGGGCTAGAATCCACACGGGGCCCCCGCACACCCTGATGCTCCTGGGGGACACTGTCCAATGAGAGTGCCCTCACCCCGCCTCGTGCTGCTGCAGGTGCTCAGGTGGTTCAGCAGCCCCTGCTTGTGTCCTGATTCCAGGGCGTCAGGAAGCTCCATCTCATTGTGAGTGCAACTGCAGCCTGCTCTTTCCTTGGTTCCTTTCCAGCGTGCTCTAGGCTGTGCTTTATGAAGCCACAGGTGTGGATTGGGTGGCTATGGATGGAGCTGACTGCTTACAGCTTATATAATTGCAGTAGTGGATACCAATATATGTTAATTATTTCTTAATTTTAAAAACCCACAAAATGCTGAAACCGGTTTGGCTCAGTGGATAGAGCGTCGGCCTGCAGACTGAAAGGTCCCAGGTTCGATTCCGGTCAAGGGCATGTACCTTGGTTGCGGGCACATCCCCAGTAGGGGGTGTGCAAGAGGCAGCTGATTGATGTTTCTCTATCATCGATGTTTCTAACTCTCTATCCCTCTCTCTTCCTCTCTGTAAAAAATCAATAAAATATATTAAAAAAAAAAAAACAACCCACAAAATATTTTCCTTTGATTGCTTTGGTAATAATGATCTCTGATGGTCAGAGAAACTTAGATAATATAGTGAGTGCCCTGTCTAAGGCCTCCCAGGGAGTCAGTAAAAGAAAAGGGGATCAGGCCCACTATCCCTGGGTGCCCAGTCTGTTACTTAGCCCAGTAAACCTGTTATTGAGGATTAACATCCACTCAGAGCCAGAAATAGACCAATTCAGACCTAAATCAGTTTTGATCGTTGGTCTCTAAGGATGAGAGGATGAAGGCCACATTAATTTGCTGGGCAATTGATTTTCCCTTAGGGTAAGAGAAAACAAAACCAAAATTGTCAGCCACGAAAATAGCACGGTAAATTATGTTTGAGTTTGGAAAACTTCCAGTCCTATAAATAGATTATGGGAAGCCCTCGGGGAGAGGAAAAAGGTGCCTGATGGCTGTTTCCATATATAAAAGTAGAGGCCCCAAGCAACTTGAAGGAAAAAATGGAAGGTTTGTAACTTTATTCAAAATAGGAACTGTGATTCATGACAGAAATATGGCCTTTTATTACCACTCACAGCCAAGATTTGGTAAGTCAGTAGGTCAAAAGTTTGGCAGGAGGATTTTGGGGAAGGATTTGTACAAGCGAGGTTTCTGAGCGTTCCCGTTTTTTCTGCTGAGAGGTGGTTGGTTTGGTTACCCACCTTCGTACTTTGCCTTAATAGAGATTAAGGAAACCATGGAAGTAGGAAGAACTCGCTCTGCATTTCACTGTTGTGATTGGAGTAGAATGACAGAATGCTTCGGAAGATCTGCACTGGTATAAACTCACAGCTCTGATTTTCTGGGCTAATCATGGTATTATTAAAAGCCAGTGACTGGAGTTTGATATTTACCAATGATGTTTGGGATTAAAGAGGCATCCTTCCCCGCCCCCCATTTATTTTATTTTATTTTATTATTTTATTATTATTATTTTTAAGATATATTTTTATTGATTTCAGAGAGGAAAGGAGGAGAGAGAGAGAGATAGAAACATCAACGATGAGAGAGAATCATGGATCGGCTGCCTCCTACACGCCCCAGACGGGAGATCGAGCCCGCAATCCAGGCATGTGCCCTGACCGGGAATCGGACCATGACCTCCTGGTTCATAGGTTGATGCTCAACCACTGAGCCACGCCGGCCAGGCTTATTTTTATTTTTTTAAAATAGATTTTTATTGATTTCAGAAGAGAAGGGAAGAGGGGGAGAGAGAGAGAGAGAAACATCAATGATGAGAGAGAATCATTGATCGGCTGCCTCCTGCACACCCCTTACTGGGGATCAATCCTGCAACCCAGGCACGTGCCCTTGATCGGGATCGAACCCGGGACCCTTCAGCCTGCAAGCTGACACTCTATCCACTGAGCCAAACCGGCTAAGGCAAAGAGGCATATTTTATGTTTCATAATGAATGTGCCTGTGTTATCCTTTGTGTGTATTCCTTTGCTTTCTTAGTCTCTGTGTCTACCTCTCTTCCTGTGTTTCCCCAGCCGTGCCACTTGATGACTGTCCCGAGGTGTGTGGCATTCAGCGCTGTACGGGATGGGCCATGGGATCGGCACCCACGGTCTTCCTCGGAGGAGGAGTGGGTTGTGTGAATTTGAAATGGCACATGTGGGAACATGAATGTGACTCTACCCTCTGGGGCCCGCATGTCTAGAACTCACTGGTCTGTACCTGGTACACCCCCACACTGCCCGAGGGCCTGCAGCTCCAGGAGCAGCTCTGCCGTGGGGCAGTGCACAGCCGTGTGGTGAGATGAGAGTGTGGGAGGTAAGGGGTGGGAAGATGGCTTGGTTTAGACAAGTCTGTTAATATCACCACGTTTAGAGCTACCCTGGAAACAAGATAGTGATTTGCTGCCACCGATTCCTCCTGGGTTTCTTTCTGGCCTTTCGGTTTCCGCTGTGGAAGACCCTTCTTAAAGCAGCAGTCAAGAAAACGTAGGCAGAGCCCTTAAGTATCTGACCCAACCCGTTGAAAAACCGCAGTTGGCTTCATTTTCTCACTTGGTTCTTTTCGCATGTAAAAGACCCCAAATCCTGGAGGAATCTTCTTTTACGTTAGTTAGGGACAGAAGGAACGGATGGATGTGAGAATCGTAATGCGCAGGTGGTAAAGGAACCCTTGCATTTTGGGGATAATAAACCTGAGGGGAAAAAGGCCTTTGGTCTATAGCGGGGTTGTGGGGCATGGAGGATTCTGTTACATCAGGAGGAATGGCAGTCCCTGATTTCAGACCAGGGAGCTCCAGAGCCTTCCCACAGAACCTTTGTGTCTTGTGCTTATAGAGAAGTAGTGAAATTAGAGAAAGAATGACCTTGCCTTCCCCCAGGGGAAGGAATGTATGTAGGAGAAGTCTGTTCTGTACCTAAGAGGTGCTAAGGAGTTTAGCCTCATAAATCAAGATTATAATGGGAAAAACAGAGTTAGGGTTAATTTGTCCCAATAACAAAAGATACGGAGAAGCCTCCCTTCATTCCAGTTTTATCAGAAGATTAATTTAAACGTCTTTTGTTGCAACTGCATCTCCCCTGTCGGGCAGGGAAAGGAGACCCAACACTTCAGAGCCCCCAGAGATCCAGGCCACAAATCTGGGTGAGGAGCGCACAGAGTCCACAGAGGGGTCTCCATCCCCCGAATTCTGACAGTTACCAGAGTCTGTAAGCTTTCCTTTCTTCCCAGAAAGACTCCCCAGGGGGGCTGGTGTATTCTAGACAGGAAGCGGGGAAGGTGGAAAAGCCAATTTGACATAGATGGTTACTTGTGTGCAGAGAGAAAAGGGAGAGTGATAATATGTAACTCGACTAAGCAACGAGGGCATCCAAAGTTCACCTCCCAAGGTCTGAGACCTAGGAGGAAAGTTAAATATATTCAGATAAATGAACAACAGAAGACCACAATGTTTCTGTGTTTTCCCTTTAGGACTCCACAGATAACATGTTTTACAAATATCATAAGATGAAGTTCTTATTGTGAATAAACAGCCAGGGGAATTCAACAGGCGAGGGAAGGTTATTGTGAGAATTCTTAGGTTGGGAGTACCAACCCGTGGAGGACATCCGGGGCATCGGAAAGACTTAGGTTTGTTACTGGTATTTTTATTAATTACCAATCACATTCTTAAGGGAGTGTTTTCTTTTCTGGTTATCATATTTTCAGGTAACAGTTTCTACATTCTATGTATTTTATTTCCATTGATGGAAGGAATGTGGCAAAGGTTGACATGAAGTGGTTTTTAAAAAATAGTGTGGGTTACAGATTGTTCATTTAGAAGATGAGGTAGCGATAATCCTTAAAGGTTTTGAATGAAAATTCCTGGAGTTACACCACGCTAACACAGCGATTTTCAACTGGGGTGCCACAAGAACTTTTAAAACTATTTAGTCAGGAGCTCTGACCTCTTTTCCCTTAGATTATTTAAAAAAAAATAAATGACAGCCAACACACCAATAGCCGTCTGGTGTGAGTGAATCAAAATTATACATTTTCTTTGTCAGATCGGCAAAAACATATATTTTTTAAGTGCCACAGTAATTAGTTTATGTGTGCCATGAGATGAAAAAGGTTGAAAATCGCTGCCCTAACACAATTTTTATTTTTGCACTTTACCTTTGAATCTTTGTGCATGTATGTATGTATTGATGTGGTTACACTCCTATTGAACATAAACATTTGTATTGTGTTTATTTTAGTATTTTCTTATTTAAAACTTTTCATAAACTTTGTAATGATTGGTTTAATTTTGATTAAAAACTTTTTTTTTATACCGATGTACCAAATTTTGCAAAGCATTCCAGTGTATACAGGGTGTCCCCCCAAAATGTATACTCACTTGAACAGCTGGTAGCTCAACTTTGAAAATGAAATGTATTTTAATAAGCACTGCCTTAATAATTATTCAGAGTGTGTGTATACATTTTTGGGGGACACCCTTGTATACCTTTTTGTTTCTAGCTAATTACTTTTTGGGGTTAAATTCCCAGGAGTGAGATTAACTGAGGCAAATTATATGTGCATTTTTATGATACAAGTTACATATCACCATACTGTTTCCAAAATGGTGATTGTATAGATAGTGCAAGGTATGTCAGTTTCTTTCTCTCTTTTTAAAGTTTAAGTACTGTACTCCTGTGAATACACAATGTTCATTTGGTAGAAAGGCGATGTCACTGGAAACTGTAGCAGACTACTAACGTGCCCGCCAGACAAATTACTATTGAATTGTGGAGACCATTAGCCATATGTGAATTTTATTCCCCTTTAAGATAATATCTGAGAAGAAGAGGTTAACGTCTAAGCATTTCATTGAAGGCACATAATAAAGCCTACAGTCCGGCTGCAGTTTGTAGTTTCCCGATCATGTTTGTATTGATTATTTCATGTGAGTCTTGAGCAAGCTCTGTGAGCAGGGGGAGCCGCAGGTCCCTGTGCGACAGCAGAGGAAGTGGAGCTCAGGGAGGGGCAGGGCCTGCTCATGCTCCTGAGATGGCCGTGGCAGAGCCAAGGCCAGAGGTATTTCGTTGTGCATCCCGAACGGTGTCAGCCTGAATGATGTACTCCTTTGGATGAATCGAGTGAGGCGCTAGATGAAGTTTCATACCTGATCTTAATGAGAGAGGAGTACATAATTAATATTAAAAATGATGATTTTAAGTCACCAAAGAACACAAATCATATATTTCAGATACTGTATTTTGTGGGTCAAGGAGTTTCCATCACTCCTGATTAAAAACAAAGGTTGATACTATTAAAAGAGTAAATTACATCATTCCTTGAAAAGTTTACTTATCCTATTTTATTTGGGGATTATATGAAATAGGGGTTGAGACTGTGGATGCAGGCGTGAGACGGATGCAGCTCTGAGACCCAGCTCCTGGGCTGAGCTGCTTGAATACAGTGCTCTCCTCACCCCATTGGTTTCATCTGTAAACTGGTGAGAGTAGTGTTCCTGTCAGAGATGTTTTATGAGGTGTAAATGCATATGTATGCAAAGTGCTTAGTGCATAGTAAGCACTCTATTTTATCCCGAGTTAGGTGTTATTTATTGCTAAATATGCTTCAGTTTTTCTTTATTTACTTACTAGAGGCCCAGTGCACGAATTCGTGCACCAGTGGGGTCCCTAGGCCTGGCCTGCGGGATCGGGCCAAAACCAGCTCTCCGACATCCCCCGAGGGGTCCTGGATTGTGAGAGGGTGCAGGCCAGGCCGAGGGACCTCACCAGTGCACAATTGGGGCCGGGGAGGGATGCGGGAGGTTGGCCAGCCAGAGAGGGACTGCAGGAGGGCTCCATGGCGTGGCCCATCTCACTCAGTCCTGATGGGCTGGACCCCAGCAGCAAGCTAACTACCAGTCGGAGCATCTGCCCCCTGGTGATCAGTGCTTGGCATAGCGACTGGTTGACCAGTTGACTATCTGCGCCCTGGTGGTCAGTGCATGTCATACTGAGCAGTTGAGCAGCCTTAGCATATCATTAGCATAATATGCTTTGATTGGTTGAATGGCCGACCAGAAGACTGAATGACTGGATGACCGACACTTAGCATATTAGTCTTTTATTATATACTAGGGACCTGGTGCATGACATTCGTGCACTGGGGCATTGGGGCCCCTCAGCCCGGACTGCATCCTCTCACAGTCTGGAACCCCTTGGCTTACATGTAGTGAAATATAAATGTAGCCCTGTTTTTGTTGCTTAAAATAGAAGCTACTGAATTATTTTGAAACTAGAGGCACGAAATTTGTGCACGGGGAGGGGTGTATCCCTCAGCCCAGCCTGCACCCTCTCTAATCTGGGACCCCTTGAGGGATGTCCGACCGCCCGTTTAGGCCCGATTCCACCGGGCGGTCGGACATCCCTCTCACAATCCAGGACTGCTGGCTCCGAACCGCTCGCCTGCCTCTGCCTGATTGCCCCTAACCGCTTCTGCCTGCCAGCCTGATCACCCCCTAAACACTCCACTGCCAGCCTGATCGATGCCTAACTGCTCCCCGGCTGGCCCGATTGCCCCTAACTGTCCTCCCCTGCTGGCCTGGTCTCCCCCAACTGCCCTCCCTGCAGGCCTGATCCCCCCAAAACTGCCCTCCCCTGCTGGCCTGGTCCCCCCCAACTGCCATCCCTGCAGGCCTGGGTCCCCCCCCCCAACTGCCCTCTCCTGCAGGCCTGGTCACCCCCAACTGCCCACAACTGCCCTCCCCTGCCAGCCATCTTGTGGTGGCCATCTTGTGTCCACATGGGGGCAGCCATATTTGACCACATGGGGGCGGCCATCTTGTGTCTTGGAGTGACGGTCAATTTGCGTATTACTCTTTTATTAGATAGGATGAAAAACTTATATTGTGGCATCAGGAGGAGAATCTTGTGAAGGGGTATTGAGTGGTAGATGGCCCAGTGGAGAGAGGAGGGGTGGGTCTTCTTAGCGTGGCCCTTGAGTTGAGAAACAGGCACACAGGCTGAAGTATGGAGAAGAGCCACAGGCAGGATGTCAGGGCCAGAGAGCAGCCTGAGCTTCTCCACACTCCTAGGCCATGTCATCAAGGCCTGTTATTGAGAGTAAATTAAATGGAAGAAACAGGCCCTGCCATAGGCCACAGTGAAGGTAGCATTTCTAGGATTGAGAGCAAGAGGGTACAGCAGGGGCCGGGAAGGTGACTCAGCACAGTTTCAGGTAGGAGGTACCTGGTGGACATTACTTAATGGTTGTATCCATCCCTCCCTCTGTTAACACCTTGCACATTTGTTTAGTAGCTACTTTGCATCAGCAGCTACTGGTGCTTGGTGCTGTGGCTGTGAAGGAGGAATGGTAGGCTGAAGGAGCTCCCGGCCCAGTCGGGGTCTCAGACCTGTAGAGCTGACGGCTGTGGTATCTGTGCTGAGTTTGAGGTGTGGGGTGCATAGGGGGCACAAAGGCAGATTGCCTCACTCTGTCGGGGCTCCAGTAGGAGAAACAGCAGGTGCGAAGACAGAAAAGTGAGAGAGCACTTGGCACGTGCAAGAGAGCTTCCATTCATTGGCTGTGTTTACAGCCTTGGGCCTGTGTGAAGTGTGTCGAGATTAGGGATTAAGTAGGAAGAGCCTGGAATGCTGTGCAGTTGACGGGGAACCTCTGAAGTATTTCAGGCAGGGAAGTAACATGACTAGGCCGACGATGTCATAGCTCACTGTAGTGGACACTGTTGTGCTGTTCAGATCTCCCTTCACTGAGGGGCGGATCGCCCAGCTTCTGGGAGTGTTTCCAGCCTCTTGGAGAGCCTCAGCATCAGCGCACCACCTCCCCGGGGTTATGCCCCTTCCCAGGGGTGGGGTGGGGATGAGGGTCCCACATCCAGTGACTGATGAGGTGAGGGTGTACGGGCCAGGCCATGTAGGCCCGTTTAAGACAACTCTAAGGGCCGTTGAACCTCCAGAGCTCCCTGTGGGGTGGGGGGAGGCTGTTCGGGAGCCTGTCTGCAGCTCAGCTTCTTCTCTACCTAACCTGCTTCCTTCTCGGCTCACATCGGCCTTTCTGAGTTGCGACCTCAGTGAGGTTGCGGGCTTGGTTTGGTGTTCCCCTGAGGTGCTGGGGGGCTGCACACTGTCCCCAGGTGGAAAGCACAGGCAAATGTAGGGCTTGCCTCTCTTGCTTCCCTCCTCAGAATGACGACACTCTTGTCCTGTCTGTGCAGTCTCAAAATAATTGTTTCCTTTATTTTTTGAAACTTTCTAGAAGGTTAACTCCACACCCAGTAACTCCTCTTGTCTGGAAGTGAAGTCACCTTTTTATTTTGAATCCGTGCGCTATGGGGTGTTGAGGTAGGGCTGTTTGTTATGCAGTCAGCAATGTGTCCATTCGAGATATTCAGCTTACATAGTTTGAACACTTAAGGGATGAGTTCACAGAATAAGCAAGTTGAATGGATGCTGATTTTCTTAGTTGTGTCCTGACCAGCCCCCACTTCTGTGCCCACATGTGTCCCTGTTGCTTTATAGTTAAGTGTGACCTGTGTTGTGCTAGCATGGACACGTTTCACAGGACAAAAGTAGCCTTAACACTCCCACTGCCTCTATCTCGAACAGGACGCCAAATGCGCTGCTGGGCTCACTGCATTCAAAGGCATGTGTACAGGCAGACACACGAACTCATCACCTCTGTCTAATGCCCTTGGCTGAGGGAGGGGCTATGACTAACACACAGAAGGAATGTGTGTGCTTGGGTAATTGAGAGCTGGTGGTACGTGTGTTTGTGTGTGTGTGTGTGTGTGTGTGTTGGCTTCATGATCTTCAGATAAGGATTTATTTTTTATTTTTATAAGATTAATTCTGTAAGGCAGGGTGGAATGCATGCTGTTATCCACTTGTTTCTTCCTTTTTTAAAAAAGAAAATCATAGACTTTGATTTCAAGAGGTAGATAGGATAGAGGTGATTTTAAGAATACCCAGTACGTTGTGACATATGGGGCCAGATGGGTACTGGGAATATGGGGTAGGGGACACTTGGTAAAGTATGTGGTTGTCTAACTACTATGCTGTACACCTGGAACTAATCCAAAATAGTATTGAATGTAAACTATAATAAAAATATAGTAAAAAAATACGTTGTATGATTATTAGATGCAAAGCCAATTATTAAGTGCATAGTTTGTTTACCTATTGGATGTATATCAATTTTACATTTTGTCAGTAGGTGTCTAAATTGTTTGACAGAGTATCTTGTACTTATTGAGGTTGTGTGTTGTGTTTTTTAAATGGTATGCGCTATTCTCTCATTATTAAAGAATTTACAAAGAAAATCCTAACTGCATGGAAATAATCATTTAGAGAAAAAGATGAAAATAATGTTTCAATAATAAAGTTACTTTATCCTCTAGTTTCCATATTGTCAGAGAATGTTGTATAACAAGAGGGTGACCCATAGTCATTTAAGGTGATACTTTGAACTTTTCCGTTAGAAGGCAGATTCGATCTGGCCAGATAACCTCCATGGAAGAGGACACAGCTGATTGTCCTTCTGGAGGGTTCTGAGCTCAATTCCCAGCCAGCCTGGAGATTGATCACAACTCAGAATAGCTCAGTAACTGACCTGGGAGATACATAACTTCTAGAACAGCAAGGAACTGTTTTTTCTTCATTCCTGGTGTTTGAAATAATGCTTAGAAAGTTATAAGAGGGTTGGATTTGGCATTTTTGTGGATTGTGAGCCCTGCTTTTGATAGCAACATAAAACCACAGATTTATTTGGCCAGAAGGGCTCTTAGAGAATGTCTATCTCCACCCTTGTGTTAGGGTTTAGGTATGTGAAATGCATTCTCTATGCTTGGACCTGAACAAGGACTGGAACTCAGATCTACTAAACCACTAGTCCAGGAGTAATCTGTGACATGGCATTGCCTCCTCACAAGGCCGTTCAGCTTCCCAGACTAGACTTAATGCGGCTTGGGTAACCTAGGCCTGCATGGGAGGCACTGGCTGTGCTTGATAGCCAGCGAGCAGCTGACATATGCTGGTCCTTGCTTCCCTCACCATGGGCAGGGATCTTGAGGTGAGATTCGGTTATGTCCCAGCTCAGATGAGTCTGTTATTTTTTAAAAAAATTATTTTTTTATTGATTTCGGAGAGAGGAAGGGAGAGAGAGAGAGAGAGAGATGGAAACATCAATGATGAGAGCAAATCATTGATTGGCTGCCTCCTGCACACCCCCTACTGGGGAATGAGCCCACAACCCAGGCATATGCCCTTGACCGAAATCGAACCCAGGACTTTTTAGTCCATAGGCCGATGCTCTATCCCCTGAGCCAGACCGGCTAGGGCTGAGTTCTTTTTTTTAATATAAAAAATATTTTTATTTATTTCAGAGAGAAAGGGAGAGGGAGAGAGAGATAGAAACATCAGTGATGAGAGAGATTTACTGATTGGCTGCCTCCTGCATGCTCCACATTGGGGATGGAGCCCACAACCCAGGCATGTGCCCTGACCAGGAATCTTCTGATTCATAGGTCATCGCTCAACCACTGGGCCATACCAGCCAGGCGAGCCTGGTTTCTTGTTACTGCTGCCCATTCACCATTCCTGCTCTTCTAGAAATTAGTCTCATATAACTCAGTTATTTGATTTAATCTGCACAGAACAGATCTGAAGCACAGAGGTAACAATGGCCATCAATAAAATAAAGTGAGGGAATACTAGTATGTCTCCTTCTTGTTTTGGAGACCATTATTTCAAGGATTGATTATCTTGCTGACCACCCTGCATGGCCCCTGAAGTAGACAAGCTGTATGTACATTAATACTCTTTGGGTAAATTACTGACTAATGATAAATGCATGAAGGCTAAACAATAACAGGACACCTCCCCCCCCCCCCCCTGTTTTTTTTGGGGTTTCTTTTCTTTTTGGACAAGTTTTAGGAGAGACCAATTCAAATTTTTATGACCATCAACCTACAGTACAGATATTAAAATGAAGTTTATGGAGGCTAATAACAAGGAAATGCTGATGCTTAATATTTATCAGAATAAAAAGTTATTTGTGGCATAATTACAACTCTACAAATAAAATTAAAGAAACTATGTTAGAGATAAACAATAGTCTAAAAATTCACCATAGTAGTAATATTAGGAATGATGATACTTGGATGGTGGGCTGTTGGGTAGCTTTTATTAATTTTTTAAGGTTTCTGTAACATTAAAAATTACTTTAATAAACATTATTTTAAAGTACAAAAGCCTCTTAAAAGTAAATGAAATGTATATTCCTTTTATAGAAAAATACATTTGAACTATAGTTCAGCCTTTTATCTTTACAGAAAGAGTAATTTTGATTTAAAGGATTTTTTTTCACCCTTTAAAAATACCTAGATCTGTTACGGGTGGAGGTCTGGTGTGGTGGTGGCTTGGAGGAACAAACTTATTTTTGCATTTATTCATGGTTTACAGTTTGACAAGATCTACTTGTCCTGGGCAGCCTTCTCATTCATCAGTTTACGTTTGCTAGATTTTACCTACTTTAGCAGGAAAACCTTGAGGGTAGGAAGTTAAAAATCAGTCCTTTCCATTTATGCCTGTTACGACAAGCTTTGCCTTCTCAGATTCCCCAGGTCGTTAGTTTAGTGTTGTTGTTTAAGCTTCCCAAGCACTCTTCTGTCTCTGGAAAGCCTTCCCTACTTATTCATCACTAGAGGCCCGGTGCACAAAATTCGTGCACAGGTAGGGTCCCTAGGCCTGGCCAGCAATCAGGGCCGATCAGGCTCCCTGCCTCCCTGCCTCCTCCTTCCCTCGCTCTTTCAGCTCCCCACCACAGCCACTGGTCGCCCGCCATGTTCCGCACCGCCCCCTGGTGGTCAGTGCACGTCATAGTGAGCGATCGAACTCCTGGTCTCCCAGTCAAACTCCTGAGGGCACACTTTGCATATCCCCAGTGCTAGTACATTGCCTGGCAAGTAGTAAGCACTCAACCAATATTTGTTAAGTGAATGAATGAATATGGTGTCGTCTAGGACTCTCAACTCTCTTTGAATTTGGTTACTGTTTTACATTTATCTTAAGACTGAATATTCGAATAAAACTGGGGCAGAAAGCTTCTAAATTAAGCAAGAAACTTAGCAATCACGTACATGTGATTGAGGACTGTGCTGGCATGTGGTCATTATAAGACAAAATGAACTCTTATCTGGAAAAGGTTGCTTTTGCTGTTTTCCTCTGTAAGTGAACACAGTTCAAGAGAAAGGGTACCTGGCCCAGCAGCAGCTGGTGCATCGGTTGATAAAGGCGTGTGTAACTTGGGTCGATTATCGGAGTGCAGGCCGAAAGGAAAAAGCAGATCCCTCTGGCTTTGCCCATTTTTAATGGTAAATTAAGCTGAGTGTGAAAGCATTTCTGCAGCTGCCATTGAAATTGGCAAATATTATTCCAAAGGAATAGAACATTTCAGAAATAAAGTTCTCATCTTAACAGCCAACATATTTTTTTGGCTGTTGTATTTGTTGGCAGACATTTCAAAATACAGAAATATTTCTTTTTAAATATCTTGGAGAGACTAGTGTTTGGAATTTTAACAAATCCTTCATCAATGGGGAAATGCTACCCAACAGAAACATGTGTAGAAATGCTTGCACCGTTATGTTACTTGAAACACTTGACAGAATCACTGTTATAATCACAGCGAGATTCTGCAAATATTTTCCAAACATTTCAGTCATTTCTGTTCTAAGAATTTTGCCCATGTACATGCAACTGTTTTGACCACTGCTTAGTATGTTCAGCTTTGTAAATTTAACAGAATTTCTCCATCTCTTCAATCCCCTTCCTGCTCACCCCCCAGAATAGTCTAGGACCAAAGTTCCTCTGAGACCTTGAAAACCCAAGAAAAAAAGCAGTACAAGTAGAAACAGGCATTTTTATCTTAAATATATACAGGAAGACAATTTGAGGGCAATTTAGTCTCCTATAGCCAAGAATTCTGGCCATTGGAGAGGAAGAAAATCTTATCAAAAATGGAAGAAAAGGGAACAATTCAAGTGGAGATATACAACGGAGATGCCCATTTAAAAAAAAACACAACCCTGTGCTTGAGAAGTCCTGAATTTCAAAATTGTTTTTATTTGTGTGTGTATAAAAAGGTCCTTAAAAAGTATACTTTCTGAGTTTTGGCTTGCTTGCTTATTTATTCACTTAGGTGTTTAAACTTGTTCATTTCCTACTTTATTCACAAAAGATTTAATACGACCACAACAAATATGTATAAGGTCAGATATTATATGTCAACTAGTAGCCCTGCACACAAATCCGTGCGCCAGTAGCTCTCTGCGGGGCCTGGCTGCTCCGCGCCTGCTGCCCAGAGGCCCATCCGTGGCCGCCAGGTGCTCACGCTGCCTGCTCTCAGCGGCCACTCTCCAGGGACTGGGGGACTCTGGCGGGGCTGAGAGGACTGGGCGCTGCCATCTTGTGGCTATGGGCGCCGCCATCTTTGTGACGGAGTGATGGTTAATTTGCATATTACACTTTTATTAGGTAGGATAAGAAGTAAAAAAAAAAAAAAAAAAAACAAGACAAAAGCCAGGAAAAACAAACATAACGAGGACCTAAATAACTGTTACAATTTGACCTCAAAGTTAGCTCTGTATTTCTACACAGGCAAAGTGAAAGATGAATATTAATTATGTGGTGCGAGTGTCCCACGTTGGGCTGCCAGTTGTGAGTGTCCCCCCAACGTCCCACATGGTTCAGGGTTCAGGGTTCAGGGTTCAGGGTTCAGGGTTCAGGTTCAGGGTTCGGGCTCTGGAGGAGGCCACACGCAAATGAAAGAGACTAGAAAATATTAATTTGGAAATATTGGGGGCCAGGCGGGAGCCCAACTCAAGGGGAAGGACTCCACCCCGCTCTGGCCTTAGGCAGGCAATTCCAATAATAGCCAATCAGCAAGAATTTACATAAAACTGTTGCTTTAGCTACTATTGTCTCAACTAAACAGTGGTTGGTTCTGACCTTTCAGAGCTTCAAGGTTGACCAGCCTTCCCGGTTCCTTGTCCACACGTCTCTGCTAGTGAAGGCAATGGGCGGCTTCCAACAATGTGGCTCTTAATGGTAAATTAAGTTGAGTGTGAAAGCATTTCTGCAGCTGCCATTGAAAACAACAACAAAAATAAAACAACAACAACAACCCAACCTGTTTCTCCAAGGAAATGAAGTATTTCCTAGCACTAAATTCTAAAAAAGAAAAAAAATAACTAGGGAGCTACCTTCAAGGGGGGAGCTGAGAGTTGTAGAATGTGTCCTCAACAACATTGCTTGTTTTTTCATTTATTTATTCACTCTTTTCACCTTTCCTCAAGCATTGATTATGTACTTACCATGTGCCATACACTCTGCTGGATGATAAGGATACAACAGTGAACAAGACTTAGGCAGAGTTCGCGGTCTGGAATCTGAAGATCCAGAGCCAAGGGATCTGCTCCAAAGGGACAGGTGGGCTTCGTGGGGGGTCTGGGGTGGTGGTGGGGGGCTTCTAAGGGCTGGCTTTCTCCATATTCGCTGGCATTTCAAGTTGGCATTCAGGACCTACAGCCTGTAAATGGATTCCAGGATGTGTACCGTATATTCCAGTGTGAACTTTTAGGAAGGAGCTGATAGGGTCCTGGGGAGGGGAGTCAGGGCCCCTAGTCACCTTGGCTGGGGCACGGGGCTCAGGTTATTTCTGGAGTGGGGGCCAGAGGTAAGGGATCGGTTAGTCACATGGCTGTTTCTTTGGGGAAGAAGGCCAATTCCCCTAAAGCCAATTTACTGAATGGCAAGCTGACTTAATTAGTTATTTCTACTTATTACTGGGAAAGCTTAGCACTTTGTGTAAGATACAAGGATTATAACAGCTTTTGGAAGATGTGTGTGATTTTAGGGTGGCTTCTCTTCACTTTAGTGTGCTGCCATTTTATGGACTATTCAATTTGTAGTTGCCTTGCTGTAATGGGAGGGGGGCTGGGCAGAGAGAGAGAAAAACACCCACAGAGCCTGGACTGTGAATCTACAAGAGAGGAGTTTGAGGGGCAAGGGATGGGGACACAGGGAAGAGGCAGAGGCAGAATATATTCACGAGTTGAGTAATCATTAAAATGTATAATCTTCTTAATTTTTCATTCTTAAATCTTTATTGTTGAAAGTATTTCAGATAATCCCCTATCCCCCCATTGACTCCTTCTAGCTTGCCCCTCCCTCCCAATTTATATTCTTGAGTGCAAAGAATTCTTAGGAATGTATTTTCTTTTTTTTAATCCTCACTTGAGGATATTTTCCCAATGATTTTTACAGAGAGTGGAAGAGAGAGGGAAAGACAGAGAGAAACATCAATGTGAGAGAAACACATCGATTGGTTGCCTCCTGCATGAGCCCTGACCAGGGCCTGGGCTGGGGAGGAGCCTGCAACCGAGGTACATGCCCTTGACCAGAATCGAACCTGGGACCCTTTGGTCCATAGGCCGATGCTTTATCCACTGAGCCAAACTGGCTAGGGCAAGAATGTATTTAAATATATATATATACTTTTATTGATTTCAGAGAGGAAGGAAGAGGGAGAGAGATAGAAACATCAATGATGAGAGAGAATCATTGATTGACTGCCTCCTGCACACCCCACACTGGGGATCCAGCCTGGGCATGTGCCCTGACTGGGAATCTAACCATGACCTCCTGGTTCATAGGCCCATGCTCAATCACTGAGCCATGCTGTCCGAGCAGGAATCTATTTTTCTTATAATAATTAGGAAATTTATTATGCTTGTCAGTACCTTTTCACTCTCCCTCTCGCTGTTCCACACCCCACTAGAGGCATTGCTAATCCATTGCTTCGTGAAAAGACTCCATTGATGCAAAGTCCCCCTGGGCAGTAGGCTACAGGTGACATGCACTTGGTACTAGGAGATGGGACAAGGGCAAACAGAAGCTGGCGGAAGTGACGGAGTTGGTTGCAAAGTTATACTTTTTTTAAAATAACTTTAAAAAAATATATATTTTTATTGATTTCAGAAAGGAAGGGAGAGGGAGAGAGAGGTAGAAACATCAATGATGAGAGAATCATTGATCGGCTGCCTCCTGCACGCCCCCTACTGGGAATGGAACCTGCAACCTGGGCATGTGCCCTTGACTGGAATTGAACCTGGGACCCTTCAGTCCGCAGGCAGACGCTCTATCCATTGAGCCAAACCAGCTAGTACTAAACTTATTCTTCATGTTTTAGGGGAGCCTCCTCATGCAGTGTACAAATTAGGTCCTCTTCCTGGAGCTTAGAACTGGAATCTAGATGTCTTTACTTTAGGTGACTTGGCATTGAGAACTATTTTTAAAAATCTCATTTACTGAAAGTACATCAACTTTCTTTTTCCAATAGTAAATTTTTCTTTCTCACTGATGAACAATTTGCATTTGTATCTCATTTTGCAATTTTCAACATGCTACATGTTATCTCATCTTGTCCATACAGAAAGTCTGAGTTAATTTAAGTCACTTATTTGCACCTTTTCATATTCCAGAGAAAGTTTGAAGTAGTTTACAGAGAAACATAAAATTCAATGGAATAAAAAAATAGATGAGGCCCAGCCGGTGTGGTTCAGTAGTTGAGTGTTGACCCATGAACCAAGAAATCCTGGTTCGATTCCCAGTCAGGGCACATGTCCTGGTTGCTGGCTTGGTCCCCAGTGAGGGGCATGCAGGAGGCATCCGATCCATGATATTTCTCTGTCATTGATGTTTCTGTCTCTCTATCCCTCTCCCTTCCTCTCTCTCTAAAAATCAATAAAAACATTAAAAAAAAAATAGATGAGGACATTGCAGTGAAGAAAAAATAAGGCTCCATGAATAAACCTACTAGGAAAGCAACTTGTTTCCCATAAAGTCATTTGTAGTTGCTAGAGCGGGGCTATCCAGCCCAAAAAAGAGAGAGGGAAACTTGGTTTATAAAAACAACATGGTTATTAGATGAAAAGAAGAAATGCTCGGGTCACAGTTTTTCTTGGTACTGAGACAGAATTGCCCACAGTGTGTTCTCATCAAAGGAGCACTGTGGCTTGCGGACTGTGCTCCTGAACTCCCCTGGAAGAAGGACCTGGGAGACCGCTTCCTAGAATAACCTGCTCGGTGAGGCTGACGGGATTATACCAGGAGGCCTTTTAATAAAAGCCGTTTTCTGAGGGCATAAAGCAGCGCAGTGCAGGGTCACAGCTCCCGGTGGCTGGACAGGACCCAAAGGCAACATCCAGGAACGGGTGGACTCAGTCTCTCAGGCATTTCTCCGTGAATACCATTCCTTGCGATCCAGTGTTTTTAAGTGTGCAGAAGAGTTAGATGCTTTGCCAGGAACCTGAAAAGCTACGAGTTGGCTGAGACGAAATCATTATCCCTGTTTCACAGATGAAGAAATAAGACCTTGGCGAAGCTGATGATTATCCAAGGCCGGGGGGGTCGGTCAGTGGTGGAGCTGGGACCAAAGCCAGTTCTTCTGACTGAGCCTGGGGCTCTTTCAGCCATTTCATCTCTTTCCTCTAATTGAAGTAGAATTCTGTTGCAGTTTTAAAGTGTTAAAAATGAATATTTTAAACATCCGTAATGTACTTCCTCCTTAGATGTTAAATTCTTAGAAGAAAGAAAACATTCACTATTGAGCTGAAGTCTCATTCCCTCTGAACTTGGTGGGTTTCGTTCCTGAGCGCGTTTCTGTTGTGTGTGTGTGTGTGTGTGTGTGTGTGTGTGTGTGTGTATGTGTGTGTGTGTGTGTGTTTACCACATATGCATGTTTGAGTTTAAAATGATGTCATGTATATCAGTACTTTTGCACTACCTCCCACCCCTCACCTTATAGTTTTGATATATAATCTTGCTGGTACTAGTTATTCATTCATTCTAGCTGTAGAATAGGCTTTCCTTGTATGAATCAACCACCCACCGTTTATCCTTTCTTCTGCCAAAGGGATTAGAATATTTCCATTTTTTCTGTTATAAACAGTACTGGTGTGAACATTCTTGAACATGTCTCCTTGTGTTCCTGTGCAATTTTAGGGCATTTTTTTTTTAAATTGGCAGAATTTTATCAACTCACCAACAGTTGCTGATCCTACCTGAGCATCCTTTGGATGCCGAGGCCTCCTGGGAGAACCTTGCACCCAGAATGCGGTCTGGGACCCTTTGTAGCTAGTGCTGAAGGGCCTCGGTGTGTCTTCACTGCCCTCCCTCCCCCACCCCCCACCCCCCACTCCCCCCACCCTCCCACTCCCGGATATCTTTCTAGTTGGTTGGTTCAGGTTCTTACCGTTCCAAGCACCGTTAATTTCTTAAGGGTCCTACCATATCCTAGCTCCCCCTGCTCCCAAGCGATGACCTCACTTTTTATTTTCCTGAGAAAAATGAGGTTATCTAATGACATCTCCCTAAATTCTCTCTCCAAAACTTCTCAGCATTTCCCACTCAGAAGAACTGTGTTTTGCAGACCACAGATTCTTTATGGAATGATTGGAGGTATACATTTTTTAAAAGTTTCTCAGGCCCCATGTGGAACTTTGTCTTACCGGGCGCTGCACCATCTTCAAAATCACTGATTGAAATACCCTTCTTCTAGCTTAATTCCTATTCTCATGGTACCGTTGTATGTTTTTTAAGTATTTTTATTGATTTCAGAGAGGAAGGGAGAGGGAGAGAGAGATGGAAGCATCAATGATGAGAGAGAATCACGGATAGGCTGCCTCCTGCATGCCCCACACTGGGGATTGAGCCTGCAACCCAGGCATGTGCCCTGACTGGGAATTGAACCGTGACCTCCTGGTTCATAGGTCGATGCTCAGCCACTGAGCCGTGCCAGATGGGCGTTGTAACGGCTCTTAAAGTTCACCGAGACGTCAGTCTGTGTGTGCCCTTATTCTGTGTCTTCACCCCTTCCTGTCTTCACAGCCTCCCCTTCCACTTCATCCAGGCTCCAGCTACCACTCCGGACGTCTCTCCCACAGCCCAATTTTTTCCTGCTCTGATCTGCTGCATGGCTGCCATCCTGGGGATTTTAAAAAAATTTCTCCTGGGTTCACTATCCAGTCTCTGTTTTTTTCATATTTAATTTAGTTTTCTATTTTTTTCTTTTTAAAAATATTTTTATTGATTTCAGAGAGGAAGGAGGAAGGAGAGAGAAAGATAGAAACATCAATGATGAGAGAGAATCATTAATCGTCTGCCTCCGGCATGCCCCACACCTGGGGTTGAGCCCGCAACTCAGGCATGTGCCCTGACCAGGAATTGAACTGTGACCTCCTGGTTCATAGGTCAACACTCAACCACTGAGCCACAATGGCTGGGCTCATTTTCTATTTTCTTTCTTCTTCCTCATTTTACTTTCTTATTTTATTGGGGTAACTCTTCCAGTAGCTTCCTGAGAGCGAGTGCATGGGACATAACTCTTTTGAAGCCTTGTATGTCAGGAAATGACTTTTATTCTACCCTAACACTTGATTAATTACTTTAGCTAGATATAGATTATAGGTTGAAAATAATTTTATATCTAATTTTAAAAAATAGTGGTAAAATATACATAACAAAATTTACCAATTTAACCATTTTTAAATGTACAGTTTGCTGTATCATATCAGTCAGGAAACCTGTTGGCTCCATCTTTAGAATATTTTCAGAATCTGGCCAGTGTTCAGTACTTCTGCTTATACAGCCCTAGTCCCTGTCATCATCATCTAGATTTCTGTACGAACTTTTTCCTCCCAGCATTTTACTATGAAAATTCTCAATTATTCAACAGAGTTGAGGTAATGTTACACAAGTACTCATGTTCTTAACACCTAGATTCCAGCTTTAATATTTTACCATACTTGCTTTCTCATTTATTGATCATCCAGCCCCATGTCCATTATTCTGTAATTACCTCCTAACTAGTCTCCTTGCTTCATTCCTTGTCCCATTCTTTGTTCTCAACACCTCATTTTGAGGGTGATCATTTTGAAACATAAGTCAAATTATATCTTCCCTCTGCTTGAAAACTCGGATATGGCTCCCTGTTTCACTTCTACTAAGTCTGTAGTCTTTATGACCCTAAAAGGGAAAATTGCCTTGGTAACGTTCAGATTCCTGTGGAATTGTGAATTCACACCGAGTTTCTGTGTAGTGGTATGGTGTTTGCATCAATGAGGATGAATCTGACTTGTCTTTTGGAGGAAATAAACTGTACTGCTTGCTTAGGAGGTCTGTGGCTAAAATCTTGAAGCATTTGTTCCTGCTGAGGTATTTCCTTGCATTTTGCTCTCCATTTGAGCTTGTGTGTGGTCATGGATGTTTATAAATGACACTAAGTCTGATTCATGAGGGCTTTCTAAAATTAATTCTGTCTAATAGAATATGAGTTTTTGCTTTGATATTATTAAAAATCTAATGAGTAAAGAAAAAGCTAGTGAAGTGTGTTAGCAGCATGCAGAACAAAAACTTTAATATATATATATATATATATATATATATATATATATATATATATATATGCCTAAGTGACCGTTACGACCCAATGACCGGTCGACCAATTGCTATGATGTGCACTGACCACCAGGCGGCAGACGCTCAACACAGGAGCTGCCCCCTGGTGGTCAGTGCACTCCCACAGGGGGGTTGCTGCTCAGCCAGAAGCTGGGCTCACAGCTGCGGCGGCAGGAGCCTCTCCCGACTCCATGGCAGCATTTCTGAGAGGCGGTGGCATGCACCGCGGGCCAGGATGAGTGTGAGTGGTGCCAGCTTGGGCTCCTCTCTGGCCGCCTGCCGCTTGGTGCACTGCTACATACCTCGGGGGATGTCTGACTGCTGGTTTAGACCTGATCCCTGGGGTCCCGAGGGGTCCTGAATTGTGAGAGGGTGCAGGCCAGGCTGAGGGTCCCCCCCCCCCCGCCATGCACGAATCTATGCACCGGGCTTCTAGTATCTCTATAAAACTACTCTCTCATTATACATTGTCATTGAAGGTGTAAGTGGAGGAACTGTTGATTCTGTGTGTAACTGATACTGTGAAACCCTTTATGGGTTTAAAATCAAGGTCATCTTATGGTGTCATTTCTAGAAAAATCAATTGTTATTTTTCTTTTGTTTCCTACATTTGACAATTTCTCAAGGTTCCTCTTTTGTGTTTATTTTGAGTTCTTTCTTTCATCTTTGGAGGCTCTCCATAATGTCTAACAATCTTTGGCTGTCCACTCACATTTAAGAGTGAGGAATGAAAAAGCCTTAGTGGAATTTCACATTAGGGTAGTATGACAGGGAACTAGCCTTGCTATTGAGGAACCCCAGATATCAGTATTTGGAGGTCTTTTCTAGGATGTCTAATGCTTTCTCCCGGGGCGGGAGGAAAGGATCCTCTGAAATCTGACCTGTGGGCGGAGCTAGGGTAGGGGAATAGGTCTGGTTGCCAGTGCTCTTGGAGTAGGTGAGGGCTGGGGTCCTACTACTGTTCCTATGCAGACTGTCTAAAATCTTGCTCTCAGCGCTGACCTTCAGCACACTCTGTTCCATTTGTTTTTGGACCCATGTCTCATCCTCTGCTTCTGCAGTGTCTCCTGCTTCCATGTCCCAAATCTCTTAGGTTTCTTCAAAGATAGGTGTGGGGAAGCTGGAGTTAATAGGGATCTTTGGTAGCAATTTAGGAACAAAGTAATGGAGTCGGGGGGAGAGGTGATAACAAAAGGAATGAAGAGCTATATATGGGGAAACCCCCCAAACCATTGTTCATAAACTTATAATGTAGCCGAAACCGGTTTGGCTCAGTGGATAGAGCGTCGGCCTGCGGACTCAAGGGTCCCAGGTTCGATTCCGGTCAAGGGCATGTACCTTGGTTGCGGGCACATCCCCAGTAGGGGGTGTGCAAGAGGCAGCTGATCGATGTTTCTCTCTCATCGATGTTTCTAACTCTTTATCCCTCTCTCTTCCTCTCTGTAAAAAATCAATAAAATATATTAAAAAAAAGCTTATAATGTAAAGGTGTCATCAAGCTTTTTAGGAGACTGGTGACATGGTGGTAACAAAGGCAGGGGACTGTGCTGGGGGAATTGTGAACTGTAGAATATTTGAGTGTGGAGCAAGGGCAGAATTTCTAGGTTAAAATGTGCTGATGGAAATTAAAAATACAAGCTTTATAGACCTGCACTGATTTAACATCCGATTTTATAGCATTGGAAGTTTTCATCTTTAAGGTTTTTTACTCTTCATTTTAGAATTGTGGTGAGCTTTCAGTTTTACTGCTGATGAAGACATAGGATAGATAATCCTGATAAATTATTTCCTAGATGATAATAAATGCCACTTATATACTGTAACACCTCTCCCAGAGTAAGTACTTAATAAATGTTAGTTGTTACCATAGTTTTTTAGTTTCATGTGCTTTAAAAAAATTATCTTTGTTGTTGAAAATATTAAAGATGATCCCCTTTTTTCCCCATTGACCACCTCCATGCCTGTCTTCCCCCACCCCAGGCCTTTCCACACTATTGTCTGTGTCCATGGGTTATGCATATATGCATATAAATTCTTTGGTTAATCTCTCTCCACTCACCCACCTCCGCCTTCATGTGCTTTTTTTATTGAATTCCAATGACCACCCTGTAAGTATTATCATTCCCATTCTACAGCAGTGGACACTGCAGCTCAGAACATTTGGGACTTGGTCAAGGCCAACCGAAGGCTCTTTTAGGGAAGTGGCTACATTCACTCAGAATGCCTTTATCAAGGTCGAAGTGGGTGGCTTAGCGGCACTGTTGGCATTGGCTGGTGAGTGACACTGCTTCGTTGTGAGGGAGCAAGCACAGCGGGTCTATATCCAGAGAATTGCTACATGTTTGTTTTCCAAAGTGTAGGGAATAGATAGGATTGATTGTTCTGGCATTTGGTGGTGGTCATTAGAGAAATAAAGCGCCTGAAAGGAGACAATAGAGTAGACTTTAAAAACCATCCAGTCTGGGAATTTGTACCTATTGCTTCTGGTTAAATGATGATGAAAAAGAAGTAATAACAGAGTTAGGAAAAGTTAATGGGAAAAAGATGAAGAAACTTATTGTAAACGTGGCACCGAGCTTGTAAGCAGATCAGTGTTAATAGTTGTCCGCTGCTAGGAATAGCTCTATAACTCAACTGACAGAAGGGAGGTCCTTCAAGTTTCCTGGGTGGACCATAAATAACGTGGAGCAGCGGAACTGTAGGGGAAAGAAAGAATGAGGAGGCCCCCAGGGGAAAAGCTACCATTTAAACTACTCTGTTCAAGAATAACCTGCCTGTACTCACTGTATCCCGCTATGCTACACCTTCTGATCAGCCTTTGAAGATAAGATAGATGTCCCTTTATCTCTGTTGCCACAGTGATTTTTTTTCAGTGTTATTGGACTGGTAGGGCTTATTAGCAAACTATTCAATAATGAGAAAAATAAGAGACTTGATGTGTTACCAATGACTTGTAGGAGTCTTTACCAGAAATTTTTGACAAACTCAGAACTTTTCTAATATTTTATTTGGTCAAGAGTATTTTTCTTCTTATGAAGATACAGATATAATGGGTTCCATAGCATTTGGATGGGAGAACTGACCTTGAACCCAAAGAATACCTTAGTCCCCATTTTGTTGTCACTGTATTAAATAAAAGCAAAAACATTTTTTCTTATTATAGCAGAAATATGCATCCATCTGAAAAATTTAAACTGTAGATAAGCAAGATGATGAAAATGAAAGCCACCCATAATTCCATTCTCTAGAGGTAATCTCATTTTGAGTTGAAAAATTCTAATCATAATAATTCAAAGTAAATGCCAAGATTTCTCTAAAAAGGGGAAATTCTCTAGTGTTTTGAGGTTTTAGAGATACCAGAGGCATATTAAGATGTATTGCATAAGCAAACCACTGTCCTTTCAAAATAGCTTATGCCATTTGTAAACACATGTACATTAGTTTGCAGGGATTTTAAAAGCGTAATTCCCCATGATTCCACTTGATCTTAGAATCTTTAATGCCGCTTCATTCATTCTTTACCCAGTCTTTGGTTATGTGCCTGAAGTTGGTCTATTATTCACCTTTAAGCATAGTCTCACTTATTTCCGTTCTAAAATAAATATCTTTTGTTACATAATTGTGTGTAACTTTTATTTGAAAAGGAAGAATAAAGCTGTGACGTAGGGCTCTTCTGTGCTGTGATTCTACCTGAGAAAGCAGCTCTTGTGCTTGGGATACAAATGATAGGATGGCCCTCAGAGATTTTGGTTGATACACCTTTTGGTTTTGGCCAAGCCCTCTTTCTGCCTTCTGTTTTCATACTCTTTCTAGCTTCTCAATTCAGATCCTGGGCAAATCTCTCAAACCATTTTCTTCTCTACTCTGTTTTAATTTTTCATGGACCCTACTTGGTAAGTAAATTCCTCTCTAGAGATTACTCCCCCAAAACAGTTGTGTTGGAAGTCATCATAAGTTGCCTTCTGTAGTGTGTTTTGATAAATAATTGTGCCAAGACAGTATTTGGGTCAATAATCTAACACTTCCAATTGTTCATTCAGTCTTCAAAGTTTGGTTTGAAGGATATTTGATGGACATTTTTTTAGAATCCCTAGGATATTCTTCAGTAAATAAAAAATTATTATATTTGTTGACTTATTCGCTAATAAATTTTCATTGTTAAAGACAGAAAACTCTCAAATAGTTTTAAGGTCTAAACTTTTTTTTCTGCTTTAATATATAATATAGGGAATCTCACATACCAGTCTTGCACAGGAATATTTCTTGATTCTCTGGTTATCAATTTATTGTTTATTGCTCTGTTTTTATTTTTAATAGAAATAACTTGCTGCCTTGTCTTTGATGAGTACTGAATGGCAGTGAGTGGCTTTTAGCGATATGCTTATTAAACTCAAGGTATCTGAATAATGCTAATGGGACTCTTTGGGGTGAAATGCTGATTTGTAATAAATGCACTCCTGACAGTCACATCTATTTCCAGCATCAAGTGATGGGCACTCCTCTTCTGCTTCTATAGCAACTTCTACATACATTCCTGAGAGGATTTCACTCTTCCATTCATTTGTCATTCGCAGAAGATTGAATTCCTTGAAAGCAGGGTCTAGCACATGTACAATCCTTGTTGAGTAAATGAAGGACAAATGAGTAAATGAAATCTGACAGAGTTGTAGCTGGCTTTATGAGGTACCAACCTGTATTGGTCAAGAGCATGAAGTCTTAACCCAGAACCGCCTGGGTTCCAATGTCAGCTCATCACTGCTTCGCTCTGTGTCCTCAGACAACTGACTGTGACGTTTGTGCCTCTCCGTTTTGTGTTTTCGTACATGGGGATGATTACAGTTCTTAACTCGTAGGGTTATTATTATAAAGATTAAATGAGATTCTATTTGCAAAGTACTTAGAACAGTGCCTGTATATAGTAAGTGCTATGAAAGTTTGTTACTGTTATTATCGTCCTTTTTTGTTCATTGGTGATTAGCTCTGGTGTGGAATAGAGGGTGCCCACAGGAAGGTCACGCTGGAATTCAGTTTTTCTCCCGGCATGATGAAGACGTGCTTTGTCTCACTTTGCGTTCAGAAGCCCCTGGTGTGGGAAGGGGGCGTGGAGGGCCTCGGTACACCAGAAGTTAAGGACATTTGTGCCTTTATCAGTCTTCAGGCTGCACACAGGCTCAGCGGAACTAACAAACAGCTTTTATTTTGGATAGAATCTTATCAACTCAGTATAGTAACACTGTTACCTCAGGCGGGCTCTGACTCATTTTAATCCCGGGGCTAAAACAATTAATTACTAATTAATAAACAGTTCATTTGGTAGGTAAAAATCTTTAACAAGAGTGATCCGTGGGAGAGATAATAAAAAGGTTTGGAATGCTAAACAGAGTGGGGAAGACAGAATTGAAAAGATTTTTCAAGTCAGGGTACCATTAACTGTTAAATGATTTTTATTCTTTGCATTTTAAAAAAGTGGTCTATTGGATATTTAATACGATTGCATCTAGCTGTTGGCCTCAGGTTTATACATTTCTAGTCTCTCCCCTCCCAACATTTTATTATGAAGAATTTCTAATATATAACAAAGTCAAAAAATTTTACAACGAGCCCCCATATACTCAACATGTAGATTCTACCATTAATGTTTTGCTCTATTTGCTTGACCACATATCTGTACATTTATCCATCCCTCCATTCTCTAATACATTTTTTATTTTTATATGTTTGGTTAGCTTTGCTTTGATAGGAAAGTCATCAACTGGATGGGAGAGGTCAATGTTTTATTCTTAGACCCCAGGACACGAATAGTGGCAAAAACGCATATGAAGCAATACTATTAAAGAGTCGCAGAGTAAGAATCACTCTTACTGGAAGGATTCTTTAAGAGTCAAAGTGGGGATACAGAAAGACATGTGTAGGTGGGAAGACAAGCACTTGGGAAAATAATTCAATCTAATAGGTAACCTACCAAAACATTCTTTTTGATACAGTTTTTTTTTTTTTTTTTTTTTTTTTAGTTTCACTTTGTAAGCTATGCAGGGTCAGCTCTTACTGTTTCCAGTAAATGGCAACATTTATTGGAGAAGAAAAGAAATTAAAGTTTTAACGAAAATTCTTGCAGGGTGAAGGCTGACAATAAAATACACAAAAATGCCTAAGACACCAGTTTGTGTCCAACTTGACTTCCTCTAGACCAGATATGGAATTTAACTGCGCAGCTTTTCTTTCCACCTCGGGTCGGGAATCCACAATGCTGGCTTGGCTCTTTTGGAGTTCCGCCAGCAGCTCCAGAGAGCATGAATAGGTCACAGGGCAAAATCTTGATCATGATTCAGAAAAGAAGGCGTAGCCGCTGTGTTCCTCGTGAACTAAGGAAACGGTCACTAGAAGACTGCCTCTTTTGGAGGGCAGTTTTTGGTTTCTGTTGTTCTCTGGTGATGCGTGTTTATGGGAAATGCAGAACTGCAGCTGCTAATGAGCACGTACCCCTTTTACTTTTAGTTCACTCCTTTCACTGAGATGGACATGATATAATCTCCATTGGGTCGAAGGATGGCATCCGGTCCTGTGCTTCCCACCGAAGATGAGCAGGTTTCCTGGGGCATTGATGATCTCCATATTTCACTGCAAGGTAATTAAGATTGCCCCCCCTCCCCCCCACACACACCCGTGCCAGCTGTGGAAACCGTTCCCTCATCATCTTGCCACGAATCCCATTGCTTTCTGCCTCTCTTACGTATTTTTCCAATTGTAGAACCTTTCAGTATGCTACCTAAATGTTTTATTGCTCGCTCAGCTCGCTAGAAAGTAAGGAATACTTGGAAGGAATTTGGTATCTTAGTTCCTCACTCTGAGTGTATGAATATTCTTCCTTTCTGTTTTTCTGTTGTCTTTGCAGTAAAAATTAAATGGTTACCACAGTTTGCTTGGCATTGTTTACACTTGTTTTGCATCTTTGCACATAGCCTCCTTTATTTATTTATCTATTTATTTATTCACTCATTCATTATTTAAAACAATTTTTTAAATTGCACTTTACATTTACTGTTATTATATTAGTTTCAGGTGTACAGCATAGCAGTTAGACAACCATATACTTTACAAAGTGTTCCCCCAATATTTTCAGTACTCACCTGACCCCACACATAATTATTACAATATTATTGACTATATTCCCTATGCTGTACTTTACATCCCCTTGACTATTTTGTAACTACCTATCTGTAACTCTCAATCCCTTCACCTTTTTCACCCAGTCCCCCAACACGTCCCGCCCCCCCCCCCCCCGACCCCTCTGCGGATAGCCTCTTTTAAATGTACATCCTATTTTGTACCAACAGAAAGGAATAGTAGTAATATAAATGAATGATGATGTTTCAATCATGTGAATCTTAAGTGCTTCTTCTGGAGTTTGGCAATATTTGTTTTGTACTTTGAAAATTCATTAGCCACTAGACTTTCCACTTTTGATGATAAAGCAAATCTTGGAGCTGAGTAGTTAGCTAGTGTAGAAGAAATAAGGCTTTGGTTAGTTTTTGCAAATATTTATGTAGCAATATGTTTTAACATAATTTTAAGGTTATGACTACTGTTATGCAGCACTCTTGGAATGTTACTTAGAAGCCATTTTGACTTATTTATTATTGGTATTTATTAATTTTTAATTGAGGCATAATTGACATACAATGTTATATTAGTTTCAGGTGTATAATATAGTGATTTGATATTTGTATATATTGCAAAATGATCACCACAGTAAGTCTAGTTAATTAATATACATTACCATACATAGTTACAGAATTTTTTTTCATGTGATGAGAACTTTTAAGATCAGCTCTCTTAGCAACTTTCAAATATGCAATGCAGTATTATTAACTACAGTTCCCATGCTGTACATTACATTTATTTGAGACATTTATGATAAGATCCCAAAATGACTTTCTTTTTTAATTACAAGTGTGTTTGAATGATTAGATTCTTGACTTTGGGGTCAATAGCTACTACAATAGACTATACCTATATGTAACAGACTTTAAAAAATAAATATGTCATTTGTATAGACTAAGAAACATATAATATGTTAAAGGTAGTACTTCAGGTAAGAATTTTAAAAATTCTCAGTAAGTCCATTTATTATAGTGTCATATAATATTTGTAAGTAGCTATAATCAAATTTTCATTTAACAGAAAAAAAATCAATGTTCTTGTTTTCCTCTGAAGTTTTAGTAGCATGCAAGTAGTAAGTCATGAACCTAAACTGTACCAGGAAGGCAATGCATCAGTAAATAGATAAATCTAATTTCTAATGCTGGCTCTGCCACTTGCTAGTTCTGTGAACTTGCATAAGCGATTTTATCTGGTTTGAGTCAGTTTCCTCATACTTGAAATGTGGATGATAATGGCTATATTGCAACTGTGTTTTGAAGATGAACAATAATGCGTGCAAGGGGCTTGGGCAGTGCCTGGCACAGAGTAGGAGCTCAATAAACCACTGAGATTTTCGCTGCCTCCTCTGTTCTCCCATAGTAACTATTTTAGGACTTACAGTGTTATAATTTTTTAAATATATATTTACAGTCAAAATCTTTGCCTCCAAGGATTTATTATCCAGGAGCACATACCTAGAGTAGAAACTGCTTGGTTGAGAGGAAAAAATTATAAAAGACAAATCTGTTTTTAAAAAAATATATATTTTTATTGATTTCAGAGAGGAAGGGAGAGGGAGATAGAGATAGAAACATCAATTGAGAGAGAATCATCGATCGGCTGCCTCCCGCACACCCCCATTAGGGATCGAGCCCACACCAGGGCATGTGCCCTTGACTGGAATCGAACCCGGGACCCTTCAGTCCACAGGTAGAAGCTCTATCCACTGAGCCAAACCCGCCAGGGCAGAGAAATCTGTTTTTTACCGTTTTGCTTTGTTTTGCTTTGACATTTCTATTCAGTGGCTTCCCATCACATGTGGGGTAAAGTCTAGACTTCTTGGTGTGGCTCCCAGTGCTCTGCCTTCTGGTGCTTGCCTTTCTCTCTGCCCTCATCTCCCACCTCACCCCGCAATCACTGCTCCAGCCCCGCAGCTCCCCAAGGGGCCAGACTCCCCCTGCCTGTGTGCTTGGTTCAGGTTGTCCCCCTGCAGCTCCTCTGCCTCCGCTTCCCACTGGGATAAGTGCAGCTCTTCTATTCCTCCTCTACCCCTTACCCATCCCACAGTCAGCCAGACTCAGCCTCCTCCTGGGCCTTACGCTCTCTTCTGCTGAGATTTGCGCTGCCTCCTCTGTTCTCCCATAGCACCTATAGTGTTACTGTATTTAGTGTTTCTTCCCTCTGCAGAGTGCCTTCCCAGACTTCTGTGTACATACTCTAGCACTCTTACATACAGTATCTCATTTGGTCCTCACAATCACATTACGAGGTGGATATTTTAAAAAAACTAGAGGCCTGGTGCCCTCTCGCAATCTGGGACCCCTTAGGGGATGTCGAACTGCCAGTTTAGGCCCAATCCCCGCAGGCCAGGCAGAGGGACCCCACCCATGTGCACCGGGCCTCTAGTATGCATGTAAGATCTTTGGTTAATCTCTTCCCGCCCTTCCCCTTCGCCCCTTCCCTGAGATTTATCAGTCTGTTCCATGTTTCCATGCCTGTGCGCTGAGCGTCTGCCCCCTGGTGGTCATAGCTACTGGTCGAATGCTTGAACGGTCGGACAGTTGCTTAGGCTTTTATATATATAGCTTATAAATTGATGTTTAGAGAGAGAAGAAGGCAGAGGGGGAGAGAGGAAGAGAAACATCAATGAGAGCAAAACCTCTATCGGCTGCCTCCTGCACACTCCCCACTGGGGATTGAGCCTGCATGTGCGCTTGACTGGGAATTGAACCGGCGATCTTGTGATACACTGGGCAGTGCACAACCAACCTAGCCACACTGGCCAGAGCATGAGGTGGATTTTTTTTTATCTTTAAGGCACAGCGAAAGAAGCCATTGCTCAGGAAGATGGAATTACTTTCCCAGAGTCACAGCTAGAGAGCAACAGAGCTGGGTTTTATTTCCCCTGCACCACACCCCCTCTGACACATTTCAAAGAACAATTTGAAAGAGGGATTTTCCCCTAACAACTTTCTCTGGAAAATTCACTCAAATAACCTCATTCCAGTTAATCCATAGCAAATTTTCATAGTCAAAGTATAGATGGGCATCTTCAAGTAATAGTAATGATCTCAGGTTCAAGTAGTTCAAAATAATTAACAAATTGCTAAGAAATGAGTAGTTTCTCATACTGTGTTTTGAGTTACACGAAGTTATACAGTCTGCTTTACAATAGGAGATGAGTATGGGATGTTTGCAATGGAAAGGTGATGTACATTCACTGCCAGTGTGAAGGGTTTTCCTTCATGTTGTATTTCAAGGACCGTGGTGCTGGGTGCATTGCTCTGTGGGGGAGAGGTGGAGAGCTAATGCTATAATGTGGTGAGGTTGACGCTGGGCTCATTAGGCAGGTACCCTTTGGGATATCAAGAAGTTCTCGTGACTATAGAATGAAAGCTTAACTGTGAGACAGATAGACTGCCTTAAGTTCTATATTATTATCAGCAGATTTATAATGATTCTTTTTAACCCCCCAAACGAAGGAAATCTTACCTTTTTGACAGCATGGATGGACCTGGGGAGCATTATGCTAAGTGGAATAAGGCAGTCAGAGAAAGAGAGATACTGTATGACTGTATGATTTCACTCATAGGTGAAATCTAATGAACAAAAATAACAAACAAATAAAATGGGAACACACTGATAGATATAGAGAACAGACTGACAGCTGCTAAAAGAGAGGGAGGTTTGGGTTGTAGGTGAAAAAGGTGAAGGGATTAAGCAAAAAAAGAAAACCACACCCCCCACTCATAGGCACAGACAACAGCATGGTGATTACCAGAGGGGAAAGAGGAGTGGGGGAGCTAGAAGAGGGTAAAGGGGAGATAAATAATGATGGAAGCAGACTTGGCTTGGGGTGGTGAACATACAATATAATATACAAATGATATATTATAGAATTGTGCACCCGAAACCTATATAATTTTATTAACCAATGTCACCCCAATAAATTCAATTTTAAAGGAGAAATAAAAAGCATTTGGCTTTGTTTACTGTGTAATCAGAGTTGCATTTAACAAAATTCACATGTGCTTAATGATCCTTGGAGTAATATGAGAACAGAGATTTTAGGTAATATGAGAGGCCAAGGATCACTGCTCATAAGAAAGTTTTGTTTCCCCCCCCCTCATTTTAGAATATATTTTTAGAGGCAGATACAGGCCTATTTAATTTATAATGCCTACTTTATTTTAGCCAAAACTTATCTAAGGTGAGATAATTATGGCCATACCCTGACAAGAAAAGATCAAGATGTCTGCATTGAAATGTGGTGATTCATCGTTGATATGCTATGAAAACATATCCCATGTGTGCAGGGCCTACACGGACTCAGGCCTAAGGAATCAGGAAGTGCTTTGCTGAAATTCATAGAGCGAGACAATCAACAAGTGACTTCATCTTTCTTTTTGCTCATCCTTTGTGTGATCTTGGGAGAATGTCTTCGTGAAGGGACTTTTGAGGGCCCATTTTGTAGGAAGATATGTGTGTTCTCTCAGTCTTGTGAGGAGAATAGCCTTGGGTGGGTTGTTGGGAAAAGAAAGAAATGGCATTTGTGAATTTGAGCAGATAATGTAAAAATAGAATTTAGTATATTTTGTACTACTATGGATGGTCCATATTTTATTTTTCTAAAACATGTTTTTTAAAAATATATATTTTATTGATTTTTTTACAGAGAGGAAGAGAGAGGGATAGAGAGTTAGAAACATTGATCAGCTGCCTCCTGTACACCCCCTACTGGGGATGTGCCCGCAACCAAGGTACATGCCCTTGACCGGAATCGAACCTGGGACCTTTTAGTCCTCAGGCCAATGCTCTATCCACTGAGCCAAACCGGTTTCGGCTAAAATATGTTTGTTTGTTTTTTTAAATTGACTTTAGAGAGAGGGAGGGAGAGGAAGAGAGGGATAGAAACATCAATGATGCCAGATAATCATTGATCAGCTGCCTTCTGCATGCCCCCTCCTGGGGATTGAGCCCACCACCTGGGCATGTGCCCTGACTGGGAATTGAACCGTGACCTTCTGGTTCATGGGTGGATGCTTAGCCACTGAGCTACACCAGCTGGGCTGGATGGTCCATATTTTCAATAAATTTGATACATGAAAGTTCAAGCTATTAAAATGATTGGCTGTCTTTAAAAGTTATTTGCTTTACCAAGGTGTCTATTATAGAATTTCTTTAAATCTCTCCATTGAATTTCTTACCTGGCATAATAATAGGTGCTTCCTTCTCTTTTATCCTAAGAAAAATAGTAAATGCATATTTTGTCTGAAATAACATTTCTCCTAAGGTCTTCAGGTGGGTATGTTCAGGGAACAATCCTTTGAAATATTGGATTGATATGATTATGAAAATAGTAAGGGGACAAGATGGATAAGTATCACAGAATTTTCAAGTTGAAAGGGACTTTGTTTGCCACCAGTTTAATGGGAGACCAATATAGGAATCCTTCAGAACTATTTTTCAGATTAAAATCCTTAAGGGAATTGAAATCAAACCCATGAAGTTTGGGAATTTTGCTTTTAGGTAGTAGGTAGCTATTGGGTCTTGAGGATGAGAGTATAATGCATGGTTAGAGGTCAGGGTTGTGTGTTAAGGAGATTAATCCAGTTTTAAGGTAAGACTTACCTTAAAGGAAGACGTGAAAAGGCTAAGATAATGGATTTGGAGAAACTAGTATGAAAGCTTTGCAAATATCTGGATGCAGGACAATATTACCCTGGATTAGAGTTATAGCAGTGAGTATGAAAATATGGGACAGATAAGAAAACCATAAGGTGGAAAACTCAATAGGACTTTGCAACTATTGAATATGGTAATAGGATAGAGCAGCTCTAAGGTTTAGTAGTCAAAGTGCTTAGGATAATAGTGGTAGCATACATAATGTCCAAATTATTAGCTGTCTTTTTATTAAGTGTGTTTTCACTTAGCTTTTTACTAGCATCAAAGAATAAGGCCATTAAATATTAGTTTATATCGATGTGCTTAAGATAAATTGTTGTAGATAAAAGATACTATTTACCAAGAACGTCCTATATCATGGAAAGCATAAAGGCATGATACAGGTGGAGGACCCATGTGAAAGTCAAATTAATAATAATTGATCATCATAATAAGTGATATTCCCTGATTGGTTGACTCATCTTGTGATATTTTAAATGAGTGCAATGGACATTTTGAACTTTTTTGGACATTTTATATATTTCAGATTTAAGTTACTTCTTTTGAACAGGTAAATATTGGCCATAAATTTGTTGGCCACCAAAGGACACAATAAATTTACATAGCAGAGGCAAGTTAGTTTGTTTTAAAAACTGAGGTAGGCCGGTGCTTTAGAAAAATGGCATCTCAGTATTGAATGTTACCATTAGTGAGGCACAGCCTAGGAAGGAGTGTGGATCCTGTTACCTCTGCCTCCGCACGCGGGGTGCACTTTCATGCAGCCCTGCCAGAAGGCTGGCGCATGGGTACCTGCCCGCACAAACCTGCATAGAGCTATGTTCCGCCCACTGTGTCATTTCAAACAGTGCTCATATGTTTTATTTAGTGCTGTTGTCGTCTAGATGACATATTTTAAAAGATTAAAAAACCCTTCTATGCCTTCTGGGTGGATATCATTACGTGGAAGGGCTCGGTAGTGAAATGTGAGTCTCTGTGGTGAGGTTATTACACTATTTAAATTTATTCATTATTCATGACCGTCCCTCTGAAGGGAGGCTTTCAATTTATATATTATTTTTAGTAACATTAGCAATTGTTTGTGTTCAGTGGGTTAGATTACAAGCATCGTAATGTAATGCAGTGTTTAATTTTATTCAGTTATTCAGTATGTGCTGTGGGCTGGATGTTAAGGGCACAAAAAGGAATAGGTTGAGCACCTGCAAGAAGTACGTAGTCCAGCCCTAACTGGTTTGGCTCAGTGGATAGAGCGACGGCCTGCGGACTGAAGGGTCTTGGGTTCAATTCTAGTCAAGGGCACGTTCCTCAGTTGCAGGCTCGATGCCTGCCTCTGGTCGGGGTGCATGTGGGAGGCAACCAATTGATATATCTTTCTCACATCGATGTTTCTCTCTCTGTCTCTATCCCTCCCTTCCACTCTCTAAAAATCAATGGAAAAAATATCCTTGGGTGTGAGGATTAACAACAACAACAAAAAGAATTGGCTGTACTTTGGATGTTGTGTGAAAGCAAGAAAATGACCTGAATGCAAATCTAATCATTCTTGTGAAACACGTTAATGTTTTTTAACTATTCAGGGTAATATTCCTTATTTTGGTATCCAATGTCCAAATCAAAATATGACTGAAATATATTTTTATATTCCAATTTTAGGGGGAGTGAAGGATAATAATGTATCTATATAACACATTATTTGCAAGGCGAGTTATATATTCTTTTCAATGTAAAAAACCCAAACATTTTGGTAAGAACTTTCTGGAGTTTTTCTTGCTGAACCCCCTGTGATTGTTCCCTAACCTTGAGTTTTTGCTCTTGTTTGGACATCACCTGCTTTAATAGGCCCTCTGAGTTCCTCCAAGTGTCCCTGAGCAGGACACTTCTGTATCTTTATTGCCAATGAACTTTCAGACAGATGTTAGGCTTTCAATAAACACCTGTATAATGAGTGAATTAGTGGCCATTCCAATTTAAAAAAAATATAGAAAGTGCCCAAATGCGAAGAATTGTTGGGTGTTCAGGAAAATTGGTCAGAATGGAAACAGGTTTCTTTCAACTTAGGGCAGTGAGGTGTGCATGTGATGTTTGGGAGCTCAGCAGTGCATTGGTATTGTGTTCCTGAGAGAAATTCTGTTTGCCTTATTGCCGGAAGCTAATTCCAGCATGTCAGAAATGCAACCTTTTGATGAAATTTCTTGCATTTATGACATGCTGGAATTAGCTGGAACTTGGGGATTCAGCAGGGCTGAATTCATATTACCTGCTGCTGGAATGACTAAGGGCATTTCCCCACACCTAAAGATTTGCATATATTATTGCCTGTTGCCAGACAGCTGAGGGCATTTTAATCTACATGTTATTGCCTCCTGCTGGCCAGACACCTGAACAGCGGAAGGCAGTTCCCCCAAAAACAATGCCTACTTACTGTATACTAAACCTTAACCTTTGATGTGTGTATCTGCTTTGTCTTAGGACAATTTGTGTTAATAAAGAGCAAGGGGTCCGGAGATTCAGAGAACTTGGTTCCTACAGCTAAGCTCCTCTGGCTCCCCCAGGGGTTACAAATTTATATTATATTTCTAGTCTCTTTATTAATTTATGCCACCACACCTTCTCCAGATTCCTGAACCCTTCCAGATGCCGAGAAACACCCACCGGCATTACCGTATGACAGTGAGTGAACGAAACCATGTAAAGTCTGAGAAAGAGGATCAGGATTAATAAAAGGCTTCTGGGTGGAATTTCTACCCTTTTGCAGCCAATTCCCAGTTTGGAATTTTGATGGAAATGATGAATGAAGAGTAAGGAAAGGACTTGTTTTAGCAGGCAGTATTTTGGTTTCCCTAACCAATTTAGACTGCTTAGTTATCTATAATAATAAAAGCGTAATATGCTAATTAGACCAGACGACCTTCCTGATGAAGCTGCAGCGGCAGGGGCCTAGCCCCTTGCACAAATTTCGTGCATCGGGCTTCTAGTTATGAATAAAAGCAAATCATCTCTGGGGTCTTTTTTTTTTTTTTTCGTTTTGGCTAATTAGGAGATTATTTCACCCAGAGAAAATAAGTTGTAGTCCTTCACTGGCTATCCATGCTGTCCTGTACCAACACAAAAGCTTTTAGAAAGTTCCTGATACCACAGTAGCAATTAATGTATTCGCCTGTGTTTTCTTGAAAGATTATTTGCCTTGATATTGTAAAGCTTTGTAATTTCACAAATATTCCAGTTGAAAAATAAAATCAGAGCTCTTTGAACAGTGGTGTGTGCACTGTATAGTTTTTTCAGGGAAATTTTTTTTTTCTTCGGTTGTACATGCAGCTTTAGCTTCTGGGAATTTTCGCTTCTGTTTTTTTTTTTTTTTTTGCCAGGAGTGGGGATAAGCTTAGTTTATTCTGGGTCAGTTACATTTTGAAAACTAGGGCAAGATAAACCCAGGGTCATTTAGAGTCCTGTTAAAGTAGGTTAACAAAGATCTCATTCATTCCTTATAGAAATCAGAATCCTTTTTAATTAGCCCCTTGGGAGATACGAGATTTTTCTCAGCTTTTGTGTATGCATGTGTGTTGGGAGGGGGTGTAACTGTTCAGAGCTTGAAGTAGTATGTTAGGAAAAATAAAACTCAAAATAACTTCCCCTTAAAAGGGGAAAAAAGTCAGTATAATAGATTAATTTATACACATTTGGTGGGTTTAGTGTGTGATATACTAGTACATTCTAAATATTGGAGGTCATTATAAATGTGCTTCTTCAAGAGATTACTTTCCTCATCTGATTTCAACATTAGGGGATTACAGTTTCTCTGAATGGCTTCGGTTTTCTAAAACATTCAGGGAAATTTTAGTGAAAGATAAACTGTGTTTGTTGTTCTTAATATAATATGAGAACTGAAGTTTATTATCACCAGTATTTTAAAGTCACTTAGAAGTGGTACGTAAAAGAACATGAATGATTTATCGGAGATGAAATGTTCCAAGTTCTAAATGTGTGTATCATTGTTGGAGAGACCTGGGATTCTGGGTGATGATCTCTCCTGTCACTGATGGTCTGTGCAGGGATGCATGTTGACTGAGCACAGGCAGCAAACGGCAGAAGAGGAGCCACACACACTTCTCCTCTAGGGTGGAGTTGCACTCCCTGGTCACGTCTGGGTCTTCTCAGTCCTTACTGCGGAGGGGACCACCAATGATAGCCGCAGCGAAAGGTTACAAGAGGAAGGGTACCTGGCTCAAACACAGAACAGAAAGCCCTTCTCAAGTACAAGAAACGTTTAGGATCTTTCCAGAACATTGACACTGTTGGCTTTGTCTTCAGTTAAGTGGGAACCAGTTCTGCCGTGTGTCTCTGTCTGAATGTTCTTGGCACAACTTCCAAGGGGTCTGATATCTTCAAAACAAAATATTTCTAACTCATCCTGCTTCGTCACAGAGTTTGGTTTGTATGAGCACAGGTCATGGACTCATTCAGGCAGCATGTGTTTCTGAGGCCCTACCCTGTATCAAGCATTATTTTAGATTAAGAGAATACTGAGGCTAGCAACTCCAGTAAGCTTCTTATATCTATGGTGCTTGCATTTAAGTTAAAGAGACAAAGAATAACTTAGCAAAAAAAAATTTCAGCACATGGTAAGCTATATAGAGGATTAAAAATGGATTTATGTGGTAGTTTCTGGGTGTCTGTAGATTGGGTGGTCAGAGATGGCCTCTCAGAGGAGCAACATTTAAGGAGCCTTTGAGTAACACAAAGGAGCTGCCTTGCAAAGACCAAGAGAAGAGCATTCCAGTCTGAGGTAATAGCTCAAGGCAGAGCTCAAAGGTAGAAACAAACTTGGTGAATTCATGAAACAAAGGAAGCCTGGTGGCTGGATTGTGGTGGGTAAGGGGGGGCATGAGCTGGGCAAGGCAAGGCAGGGCTGGATCAGGCAGGGATTCGTTAGCTCGAAGCTAAGGTGTGTGGATGGGAACCACTGGCAGATATTAATCAGAGGAGTAACATGATTTGATTTATGTTTTCCAAAAGATCACTCTGGTTGCTGGGTGGTGAGGGAATTATCTGGGAGCAAGAGTGAAGTCAGAAAGCCAGGTAGAATGCATTTATTATAGTCTAGGTTCGATATGGTGATTTGGACCAGTATGGTAGCAATGGGATAAGAACTACGAATTAAAAAAAAAAAAGATATTTGTGAACACTGGGGATGTTCACAAATCAAGAATAATTTCTAAATTTTGCCTTGAGTAACTGAGTAGTTGAGCAAAGAAGACTGGTAGATGAAAAAGTTTGGGGGAAATCAGGAGTTTATATTGCCATGATTGATGTGAAATGCTTATTTGTTAATCCAAATGGAGATGTCACGTATACAGTTGGATGTCAGGATCCAGAGTTCTTGGAAGAGGTATAGATTGGGGATTCATCAGCGTATGGCTGGTATGTTTACATTTAAGGCCATGATCTGGATGAGATCACCTATAGAGTGTGCACTTTTGGGGTCTTTCTGTGTGTAGAGGTCAAGCATAAAATGGGGAGCAAGCAGAGGACATTGAGGAGTAGCCAGGGACAAAGAAGGAAAACCAGATGAGTAGGATGGTATGGGAACCTCTTGATGAAAGTGTTTGAAAAAGGTGGTATGGTCAACTGTGCTGAATAGAGAGAAGTGATCAATGGATTGGGCTCATAGAATTAGTTGGTGGCCCTGGTAAGGTTAGCCAGACTCCCGTAGTAGAGATAGTGGCCTAAGTGGATGGGTTGAGGAGAGAATGGGAGGTGAGGAAGTGGAGACACTGGCTCAATCAATGCTTTTAAGAAATATACAGACTGATACAATATCATGCAATGTGTGCTTCAGGAGAGAGGAGACATGGCACTATAGAAGGTCAGAGTAGGGGTACCTAACCCAGACTTGGAGGTTAGTGATTTCTAAGCTAAGACCTAAAGTACGTTAGCAGATGAGCAGGGTGAGGCTGGAAGAGTGCTCTAGGTAGTGGTAATAGTATAGTTCAGATGAAACTGAACAAGTTGAACATGGTATATTCAAGGAAATGGATGGCCAGTGGGACTGAGGATTAGAGTTTGAGGAATGTTAAGAGATGAGGCTGTAAAGGGTCATGCAAATACAGGAGTAGGCAAAAATAGGTTTACACCAGTGATAGGCGAATCGGTTTATTCTTGTATTATTATTTATTAAGTATTGTATTATTTATTTGTATTATACCTGTAAACCTACTTTTGCCCACACCTGCATATAGGGGTTTGAAATTTTTCCTAAGGCCAAGGAGAAGCAATTGAAGGATTCTGAATAGAGCCCTGGTTTTAGAAGTCCCGCAGGCTGCTGTGTGGGGTGTGGCCTTCTGGGAGTGAGTGTGAAGACAGAAAGACTAAAATCTGTTATAGTGGTTCATCTGAGAGATAATGGTGCCAGCGGAAATGGAGAGAAATGGGTATTGAGAGCTATCTAAAAGGTACAATTCTCAGGACTTTAAAAAGTTGTTGTTTTAGTTTATTTTCAGCTTTATTGAGGTAGTTATCAGGGCTTTTTGATTGACTGGGCTTGGCATAGTGAAGGAGAGGGAAGCATCCAGGGTGACTCACTCAGGTTTGTTCTTGAGCAAATGTGTGGATGATGGAACCATTCACTGAAAATAAATGCAAATGCAAGAGAACAACTTTGGTTGGGAAAGAGCTGGCTAGAGATGATGACTCAGTTCTGGGAATGTTGAATTTGAAGTGTCTGTGGAATAATTAAGTGGAGATACCCTGAAGATAATGGGATATATGGACATGAAGCCCAGGAGAAACTATCACCTGGGCTGAAGGTAAAGATTTGGAAGTCATTAAAATATAAATGGTAATTTATTCCCTTGGAGTAGATGAAAATACCTGAAAAAAGAGAAGAAGAGCCTTGGTAGAACATTATAGGAAAAAAACAAAAACAGGTCATAACAGAGCCTGAGGAGGGGTGTGCAGACAAATAGGAAGAAGACCAGGGGAGTGCGGTGTCATGGAATCTGAAGAAGGAAAGCGGGGTGAACAGTCTTGGAAGGTTTAAGATATTCAGTGAGTCCTGAGAAGTACCCATGGGGTTTACGATGGGAGTGTTATAAGTGACCTGGGTGATTACTAAGTAGAGCGGCTGGGGTGGAAGTCAAGCTTTTAGTGGGTTGAGAAGTGAGTGGTAGGTAAGGAAGTAAGGACAGCCAGTATAGACAATTGTTTCAAGAAATTTGGGTTTGAAGGGGAGGAGAGAAATAGGGTGGCCGCTGGAGGGGCCATGGATCTGACATTTCAGCTGTTGTTGTTGTTGTTGTTTTTAATATTTCAGAGAGGAAGGGAGAGGGAGGGAGAAATAGAAACATCAATGATGAGAATCATTGATTAGCTGCCTACTGCACGCCCCCTACTGGGGATTGAGCCTGCACACCGCCTTGACCGGAATCGAACCCGGGATCCTTCAGTCTGCAGGCTGGTGCTCTATCCACTGAGCCAAAGCAGCTCAGCTGTTTTTTTAGTTGAAATATGAACAACATAGATTTTGATATTAGGCACATCTAGATTTGAATTTCTCCTCTGCCAGATGTGAGATCTGGAGTACTGTGGTTGGGACATAGTAGGCTTTCAATAAATGTTTATTGAAAGAGTCAACAAAACTCATTCATCTTCAGGGAGCTACAACTTTCTCATTTATAAAATGCTCACCTGACTACTTCATTGAAAGGCTTTACTGAAATAGAATAATTATTTTTTTTTACCCTTGAGTTCCCATTTATTCCTGGACTAGTCTTGTTTCAGTAAGCTTCTGAGCCCCTCCAAGTGTGTGTTAGGATAGCCACATGTAATAGATGTATATTGAGTTACATTATATTAATATTTGAGTTCATTATTTCATCACTATTTTTGTCAGGCCCTTCCTGTTCCCTTATGTTGTCTCAAGAAGAAGTCACACACATACATCAGCCCAATAACTTTAAAGAGGCATTTCTCAAACTAAACTTTGTGAGCCCCGGAATAATAATCTCTGGGAGTTGGGACCCAGAACACTGCATTTAATACCCCTGAGTACTTTGCTGGCGTGCAGAGTAAGAGTCCTAGATTTGTAATCACAGCCCAGGTCTCTTCAGTGCGTCCGGTAGCTTTGCATTCAGAAGTCGGAGATGCTTGGACTGCTGCCCCAGTGGAAGGTGCTCAGACTTATACGTCTTGATTTTCGAAAGACAAGCACTCACAGTTCTATGTGGTAGAGAAAAGGTATGAAGAAGTAATAATTATGTGTTAAAAGAAATGTAGTTGTTTTAGTTTATGCATTCCACAGCTATTTATTGAGCAACTCTGATGAGTCAGAAGAGGGTGAGAAAGAGGAGAGACACATAGCACCCTATATTCTAGGCATTTTATCTGTATTGTGAGCTCATTTTCATGTGCTAGAAATACAAGATTTGCTTACTCAGAGAGCCAGGAGCTATGTCGGCCAGCGAGGTTGGAAACAAAAGCCTCAGTGTGAAAATCTCAGGTGTTGCACGAGGGTGTGGTGCACTCATGTGGCAACACGAAGAGGCGGGAGTCCCAGGCTACGGCCCAAAGTGGAAATCATTTGGTGTATGTTATATATTTTCCTAACAAATCAAGCACTCCCAGCCATTTAACCATTCATTCAACAAATATTGTCTGAATTTGTACAACATGAAATGCACGGTGGTAGGTGCTGCAGGCAATATGAGGAACAAAATCAGACTTGGCTCTTGTTCTCATGGAGCCTCTTGGCTAATGAGGAGACAGATTAAGCAAAGAATCTCACAGATATTAGTTAATATTTTTTTTTGGGGGGGTAAGAGCTTTTTTGATATAATTCGAGATGTAATTTACAAACCATACAACTCATCCATTTAAAGTGTAGAATTCAGTAGTTTTTAGTATATTCACAGAGTTGTGAAACCATCACATTAAATTGTGGGACATTTTTATCACCCCCTAAAGAAAGCCCATGCACTTTATTTTTTATTTTATTTATTTATTTTAAATATATTTTACTGATTTTTTACAGAGAGGAAGGGAGAGGGATAGAGAGTTAGAAACATTGATCAGCTGCCTCCTGCACACCCCCTACTGGGGATGTGCCCACAACCAAGGTACATGCCCTTGACCGGAATTGAACCTGGGACCCTTCAGTCCGCAGGCCGACGCTCTATCCACTGAGCCAAACCGGTTAGGGCAAGCCCATGCACTTTAGCAGTCATTCTTAAACCTCCCACCTTCCCAGCGCTTGGCAAACACTGGTCTACTTTCTGTCTCTCTAGATTTGCCAACTCTGGACATTTCATACAAATGGAATCATACAATATGTGGTATTTTGTGTCTGGCTTCTTTCATGTAGCATAATATTTTTGAAGTTCATCCATGTTGTAGCTGGTATTTATTTGTGTAGACTAATCTTAGTTCATGCCTGGGATTTCAAACTTTTTCTGTGAATGGCCAGGTAATAAATATTCTAGTTTTTGAGGTCTATATGGTCTCTGTCACAACTACTCAACTTTGCTAATTTAGCATGAAAGTAGCTACAGACAGCATATAAACAAATGTCTGTGTTTCAACAAAACTTTATTTACAAAAGTAGGCAATAGACCAGAATAGCCTTTGGGTTAGTTTGTTGACCTCTGATCCACGTCAGTATGAGTAGTTAATTCTTCTGAGAGCTCTGTGAAGTTATTATCCCCATTTTACAGATAAGACTGAGGCACGTAGCTAGTAAGTGGTTGATACAGGATCAAACCCAGATAGTCTAGCTCTAGACCCATTGCTGTTAACCTTGCCAGTGACTACAAGTTGAGGCAAGTCCAAAATACGGGGCGGAAATCCATGATTCTGTGAAAGCAAATAACGAAGACACATTGACTTAGGTTTGCTTCAGGATGCAACATGAACTGAGACCTAAGCAAAAGGAGAAGTTAACTAGGTGAAGGGAGGGTGGGAAGGGTGGTACAAATGGTTGTGGCAGAGGGAACATAGCTTGTAAAGGCCTTGAGAGAAGATAGAGTGACCAGAGTCGAGGGCTTGAGGGAGAGAGGTGAGATGCTCTTGTGTGGACCATGCAAGACCTAAAGGTTGTTAGGAATTTTGCTCTTGATCCAGAGCAGAGAGAACCATGAAGGGGTGGGAAGAATACTATGTTCATATTTATTGGCTGAAGTAGAACACTGATTGAAGCAGGTGGAGTAGACTTAGTTGGCCATGGAAGTGGCCCAGGACAGAGCGGATGGTGGGTTGGGCAGGAGGGCTGGGGGAGCAGAGAGGTGTAGAGAAGGAAGTGGGTATCAGAGCGTTGTGGAGGCAAGTTTGGCAGGATTTGGTGCTAGGCTGTACTTGGGGATGATAAATGATGGTGGTATCGAATCCTTGAGATGGAACCATGGTTTAGGGAGTGGTAGGGAAGTGATTTTAGCCCTGGAATGCTGAGTTTGGCAATATGGATTCTCTGGGGGAAATATGTAAAATAAAAGGATTTAGAGGTTGCATACTGTGTTTTTCAAATTATGTTAGCTAGGACTTACCTTCTAAAATCACTTTTCTGGTTCAGTAAACTGGATCTTAGTCTTAGTATTACAGTATTTATTTTTCTTGCTTGCTTGCTTGCTTGTTTGCTCAGGGTTGGTTGCAAAAAAATTGTATCATAAATTGTCCCCCTGCTTTCTCAGTTAGTTAATAGTCTCCTGTAGTTAAATAACAGGCCTTTTCCTGTTTATTCTTCAAATATTTTAGGCCTGTGTGTGTGTGTGTGTGTGTGTGTGTGTGTGTGTGTGCGCGCGCGCGCGCCTGCATGATTTTATTCCCTTATTTTGTTTTTTCATTTATTTCTGTTTATCATCATCTCCATGAGAAACAATAAAAGAGTTGGCCTTTCTACTTTTAGTTCCCTTTCTTCTTCAGCTTCTTTGGGAAGGCTGTTGGAGCACATACCTAAAACGTGTAGCATTATCCTCTGAATTAAGTCATCCTTACCATTGTCTGTCCCGGCTAACAATGGGGTTGGCAGTAGTGTTTTAGGGAATGGCAACAGGGTCTCATTAGTATGTACTCTTTTATTCAAGAAATTTTATTAGTTAAAGAAATTGCCTAGGAGTTGTTTAAACAAGGATTAGGGTAAAGCATGGGCTGAGTAACTGTTGGCAATACATTCTTCACCATACAATAACAAGTCAGTTTGATCCTCCACACTTTTAATATTTACTTAGTCTTTGAATCAGCACATATTTATTTCATATCTCTTCTCTGCTTGGCATTGTGCTAAGTGGAAGCAAAAACGCCAAAACATAAATGTTTAACGTTCATACACTGAGTAGGAGAGAAACCACATGCAGGTATGTGACTACAGTATATGAGCGGCAAGTGGTAATTACCATAAGATAGAAACCAAGTGTTGGGCTATACACATAGCTACCGTTTAATAAAAACACAGATAGAATAACAGTAAACATACTATTTTTACAACTTGCCCTTTTCCACTTAATATATCCACATCAGTGCATATATATCTACTTTGTTCTTTTTACTGGCTAGAGTTTTTCATTCTTAACATGCTTAATCTAGAAGGATGCACAGGAAACAATGTCTCTGTGGGGAAAAAGAGAGGCATGGGGAAGGTTAAGATTAACTTTTAATTTCTCTTACTGTTTGAAAGAATGTTTTATGAGCATTATGTATTACTTTCTAATAATAATCTTCTATAATAAAGAGGTAATATGCAAATTGACCCTCACTCCATCATGCTGTCACAAGATGGCTGCACCCATGGCGGAGGCAGGGTTCCCATAACACATGATGGCTGCACCCACAGCGGAGGCGGGGTTCCCATAATGAGCCGTAATGAGCAATCAGCAGGGACCTGAGGCTGCGTGGGGCGGGGGACCTCAGGCCATGCCCCCCGCCTGGTAGGGATTGATGGGGGACCTCAGGCTGTGCCCCCCCGCCTGGCAGGGCTTGACAGGGGACCTGAGGCCGTGCCCCACGCCCCGGTACTGGGCCATGGGACCTGAGGCTGCACCCCCAGCCCAGTGGGGCTTGAAGGTGGACCTCAGGCTGTGCCCCGCACCTGGCAGAGCTTGACGGGGGACCTCAGGCTGCACCCCCTGCCCTGGGCTGGGGGACCTGGGGCCACGCCCCGTGCCCCGGTGCCGGGCTGGGGGACCTTAGGCCATGCCCCCATCCCAACACCAGGCTGGGGGATCTGAGGCTGCGCCCCCCGCCTGGCGGGGCTTGACGGGGGTGGGGCCAGCCAGGTCCAGATCTTGCCCAATGGGGGTGGGGCCAGCCGGGTCTGGGTCTTGTGCAGTTTCGAGGTGCACGCAGGTGGGTGGGGACTTGACTCTGGGTCCCGTGCCGTGCCCCAGACTCTGACAGGAGGAATATTTTCATATACACTTTACTTTCATCTCTGATACTTCTATTATAGAGAAAGGGCAAATAGCAATATTAAAATATTTCCTCTAATTAATTCCCTTTTAATGTGCACGAATTTCGTGTACCGGGCCACTAGTCTATATATATAAAAGCCTAAGAGACCATTAGGACTGGTCTCGATGATGATGCACTGACCACCACAGGGCAGATGCTCAATGCAGGAGCTGCCCTCTGGTGGTCAGGGCTCTCCCACAGCCAACCTCCCGCGGCCAGCCAACCTCCTGCGGTCCCTTCCCCTGGCTGTCCGGCCCTGATTGGCCCCAATCGGCCCGATCACCAGCCAGGTCAAGGGACCTCACCCGTGGGCCTCTAGTAATAGATAAAAATCCAGCAAAGTGTTGTGGGAAGCCAGAGCCAGAAGAGATTATTTCTACTTCACTTGAAAGGGGCCATTTGAACAGGATATGTCTCATTTTAACAAATGTTGATTGACTGCCCACCAAGTGCACTGTGCTGGGGTTTATGTGCATGCAGCGGGAAACGGGAGGATTGGCCATTCCAGAGGCTTCGTAACACGGCAATGGGGAAGCTTGCTTGGGGCATTGTAGTGTTACTGATGGTAGGGTTCTTGGATTCCCCAAAATAGAAATCAAGAAGAAACCCCAGAGACATTTCCAGACAGATTTTATTAAGCTCATGCTGGAGCACCAGGGAGGCAGCACAGAGGAATTGAAGGTCCTGAACTGGCATGGGGCAGGCTCTGCTTGACTGCTTTTATAAGTTGGAGACATAGTAGGCTTGCGTGAAAAGGCCAGTTTATTAAAAGGTAGGCTTGCAAAATTTTCCACTTTAGGATCTGGGTGACTTCCTGAGGATGAAAAGGGACCACATACTCAACCTGACAAGCTCAGGGAGGCCTGCGTGGTGGCCTTACAAACTCAGAGACCTAAAATAACCACAAAGGATAGTCTGAAATTAACACTTTTTAACTAAAAGCAGTTTATGGTGGATAGTCATGTCCTAGGCCGGTATCTTCCCTGACAAAGATTAATCTTTATCTTAACTGGGCCTGTCTGTTGCCTTTTTACATCTACGTTAACATATCTTTGGAATGCCAAAGTAATATTCTTTTTACTGGACCCCTCAAAGCACAGGCACCACTCTATAGAGACCACAAACCCTTAAGTGTTATAGAGGCCTGGTGTATGAAATTCGTGCACGGAGGGAAAGGGGTGTCCCTCAGCCCGGCCTGCACCCTCTCCAATCCGGGACCCCTCAGGGGATGTCCGACTCCCTGGGATCGGGCCTAAACTGGCAGTCAGACATCCCTCTTACAACCCGTGACCGCTGGCTCCTAACTGCTCACCTGACTGCCTGCCTGATTGCCCCTAACCACTCTGCCTGCCTGCCTGATCGCCCCTAACTGCTCTGCCTGCCTGTCTGATTTACCCTAACTGCCTCTGCCTCGGCCCCACCACCGTGGCTTTGTCGGGAAGACATCCAGTCTATCCAGTCTAATTAGCATATTACCCTTTTATTAGTATAGATATTGACTTATATAAAAGAAGTATGTATGTCTATCATTTTACTTTTTTATCCAACCCCAGAGGTTTCCACTTTCTCCTGCCTCCCTAATCTATCACCAATGGATTCCATAAATCCCACTTACATCTCCTCTTTGGATTGTAATGTTAAAGTAAGGTGCAAAACTGCCATTCCCCGGAGCATTATCTCAATCTGCTGAGATTTTGCTTCCCAGCAGTTGTCGACAGGTGGCTCAAATAAACTGACAAAAATTCTTCACAGGTTAGAATGTTTCTTAAGTTGATATTCCCTTCCCAGCTGCGTGGCCTGGTGACTATGTTCATGCCTGGCTGGGAGGGCCGGGGGCGGGGGGGAGAGAAGATGGCAGACCTCACACTGGGAAGGTCAGTAGTTTAAGAAGGCAGTTAGAAGGGAGATAAACTCAGCTACCTCTGCGTTTTGAGCAGAGGGGTGGTGACATTTTTGCAGTCCAGTGTTGCTATGTTTATCCGGTGTCCTTGGGGCCCTGGGCCCAGGTCCTATGCTGCCTCAGGAGGTATTCTAGTTTGGCTAGAGAAATATGATATGGATAGGAGTAGAGAAGTCATGGGAGAGGAGTCAGAAAAAAGTAGGTTGGAGTCAGATTACGAATGACCTAGAATGTTAGGCTAAGAATTAATAACTTATTCAATAAGAATTAGGAAGTGATCACAGACTTTAATGAGAGTGAAAGGTCAAAGGCATAAATCTGGGCCAAGTGCAGTAAACCCCTTATCAATAACCCAAAAATAGAAAGGGAAGAAGAGAAATTCCTGGATAGAAGGAGGTTGTAAAGCTTCTTCAGGGATCCTATGAAGTAGAGAACATTCTTGGAGAAGCCGCATCATAATAACACATTGTTCCGTGTTTAAGTGACAACGTCAACTAGTGATTCTCATGCCTGGGTAACTGCTTGTGAACTCTTACTGCCAGGAAGGACGACTGGCGTCAACATTTCAGATGCGCTTCTGTGAAACTGGACCTTTCTGAGACCCAGTAGCCATGGTAGTTTTATAATGAGCTTTCTAATGAACTTAAAATTCATACTCTTTAATGACACTTAACTCAGTGTTTTCATTTAAGTTTCCTTCCAGCTAACAATAGGAGTTTGCCAGCTCACAAAAGGCAGATTGAATAGAACAGAGTCAGGGATTAACTATTTTTATGGTAATGGCACATAGAGAAAATCTTTGCCTTCCATGCCTCATTTCTCAAATTCAGTCAGATATTTTCTAAGAATGATTATGAAGGATACTTATATGGGCCCAAATAAAATTTACTGAGTATATTTCCCTATACTATATGTATTTTACATTTGTCTTAAAAATGAGGATATAGAATATCTCATTCTCTATTTCTTGGCATTTTAAGAAACTCATCATTATAATAGATTTCCTTCCTTCCTTCCTTCCTTCCTTCCTTCCTTCCTTCCTTCCTTCCTTCCTTCCTTCCTCCCTCCCTCCCTCCCTCCCTCCCTCCCTCCCTCCCTCCCTTCCTTCCTTCCTTCCTTCCTCCCTGCCTTTTTCTGCCCCTAACACTGCTGACTAAAAGGTTCTATACTTTGCACGCCATTTGAGAAGAATTTTATTATTTTATTAGAAAGTAACCCTGGAAATTAAAAAATAAAATCCAACCGTTGAAAAAACCCTCTCTCACTTAAATTAAGATGCTTTAAAGTATGTGGCTCTCAAACTATTTTTTTCCCCCCAATGGATCAGACTTTGAAAAAGAACAAAAGGTTACTTATCCTGCCATAGGGTGAGCTATTTGGCTGTGGTTCCTGCTGGATTAATACTGCTTTTCAGGGATAAGCTAGTATGAAAATGAGAGAAGTGCGTCAAGGGGTAAATGAAGTGGCACATTCAGGGCCATTTAATTGAGCTGCTACAAAGGTGTTTAATTGTACCTGGGACATCTTTGTTTGCCATTAGCAAAGGGCCCTTGTTGAATTTGAAGGGTTCTTATTTCCAAGATGACGAGGTGTGAAGTTTGGACAATGAGTTCGTGAAAAGCCCCAGGTTTCCTTTCTAAGTCCTTTCCTGAAGGTTTCATTAGTGCAGTTTCCTTTGCTAACTGGAAAGTACCCGGTGGGGATTGGATCTGACGGCGCCTCTTCGTGTTTTTTTCCCTCTTGTTTCTACTAGATTTTAATCATATTAGGGCAGGAATAACTTAAGGTTTCCATTGGAAAAAAAATTATTTTATTATTTTTTAAAAATATGTCTTTATTGATTTCAGAGAGGGGGAGAAAGATCAAAACATCAGTGATGAGAGAGAATCATTGATCAGCTGCCTCCTGCACATTCCCCACTGGGGATCAAGCCCACAACCTGGGCATGTGCCCTTGAGTGGAATTGAACCCGGGACCCTTCAGTCCACAGGCTGACACTCTATACACTGAGTCAAACCGGCTAGCGCTAACATTTTGAATTATAGGACAAAATTGTGGTATTTGTAATTCTTTTGTTAAGTGAAATTTATATAGAACAGAAATAACTCTGAAAAGCCTAAACTATCCAGTTGGCTTGTCAGAACTGACTTCAGTCCAGCTAACCATTATTGAGCAGCCTACAATGTGTAAGTCACTGGGCTATAACTAATCTAAACTGGTAATACAGAAACAATGAAATGGGTTTAGAAAGAAAAAAAAGAGATCCGATGAGGCAAAGTACAGTTTTAATATCTAATCAGTCACTATGCTTACTAAACAGTTGCAGACACCCTACAATTCCATTTACTCAGGTTCTCTTCTATCCTCAACCTGAAGTCTCATCAGGTTAAAAAAAAATTGAGAACTCAAATTAGTGTCCTACCAACTATCTCAGTCTATTATAACCGCGTTAGTGTTAGGTGGAGAGTTGTAAGGGAAAATGAAGCTCTGATATGTTCAAATGGTTTCTGGGATTCTTGTTTGATAACTGCTGTTGTCCTTTTGAAATAGCTGAGCAGGAAGACACTCAGAAGAGAACCTTCACCTGCTGGATAAACTCGAAGCTGGCAAAGGTGAGGGAAAAAAGAGCAAATTCAGCTCCACGTTTATGTAAGTTACTTCTCCTACTCCGTCAGTTTGGGTCCCAAAAATGGCATTGGTGACATGTAAAAGGCTGAAAGGCGGTGTTGAATGTCACCTTGGTCTTGTTTTCACATATGTGTTATTCTTTCCTAACACACAAAAAGGGGCCACTTTCGTTAAGGACATGGGAGAAGGTGCTATAAAAATATTTAAAGCAACAACAAATCTGTTATCAAATGAAATGAAAATAATTATGATTCATGTAAATTGAGTGCTTTGTGTTAGATACTGTCCTACGTTATTCAAAAGTACTGATGCTCCTTGACTTATGTGTTCCGTCCCAACAAACCCATTATCATTTGAAAATATTGTGTCAAAAATTAATACACACCTAACCTACCAAACATCATAGCCTGCCTAGCCCACTTTATTATCTATCCATTTATTTATTTCTCACATGAAGATATTGATTTTAGAGAGAGGAAGTGGGGCGGGGGAGGAGGGGGAGAGAAAGGAACATTGATGTGAGAGAGAAATACTGGCTGATTATCTCCCTTACACGATCTGGCCAGCGATCAAACCCGCAACCTGGGTATGTGCCTTGACTGGGAATTGAACCCACCGCCTTTCAGTGTACGGGATGATGCTCCAAGCAACTGAGCCACACTGGCCAGGGCGCCTAGCCCACTTTAAATGTGCTTAGAATGCTTACATTCACCTTCAGTTGGGCAGAATCATCTAACACAAGGAATGCACTGTGGAGTGTCAGTTGTTTACCTTCCTGATCGCACAGCTGACTGGGCGCGGTGGCTCTCTGCCGCTGTCCAGCATCATGAGAGAGTTTCATACCGCATATGGCTAGTTGGGAAAAGATCGAAATTCTAAATCTGACATATGGTTTTCTCTGAATGTGCCTCACTTCTGCAGCACTGTAAAGTCGAAAATCGAACTCGAACCATCGTAAGTTGGGGACTATCTGTACTGACTACTCATCACATTTCAGTGATTTTCACAACATCCCCAGGAGGTAGTGTTATTCCAGTTTGCAGAGCAAGGAAACGACGGTACAGAGAACTAAGGTCCCAGAGCTTAAAGTGATGGTGCTGGGATACAGATTCCAGGCAGAGTGGGCCCAGAGGCCTTGATCTTAATCACTGGGCTGTTCTGTCTCTCAGAGATGCCAAGTGCCTGGAATAGCTTACAAACAGAAACAAATGAGTCTCTTCTCACAGGCTGCCCGTCCCCACACAATGCCCCTAATTCTAAAAGGGTAAATTCATAAACAGGTTACTCTGGAAAGGTAATCTGCTTCCCAAGTAAGTGGGTCACCGTTGGCCGACTCTAAATGTCTTGAATGCCACCTCTATACGCAGGTGTTAAGCACTCAGTGAAAGCTGAAAGCGTGTTTGTGACTGGAAATTTGCCACGAGATGAACTCGAGTTCCCTGCTTTTCTTACCATGTTTTGATAGGGAACTTTGTGTGTTCCCTGTCATTCTGTTGATTAGGAAGAATATCACTACCGATCCCTAGCGTTTGCAAAGACACGATGCGTGTTTCTGAGATTCTTACAGGTACTGTGTTTTTGGACCAGTGTGTGAGATGATTTTTCTTGTGACCTTTTGCAGCACACTCCTCCCTCAGTTATATCAGACCTGTTCACAGACATTCAAAGGGGGCATGTCCTCCTGGACCTCTTAGAAGTACTCTCAGGACAGCAGTTGGTAAGCTCTTAAAGTGACATTAAGGAACTTTTGTTGACTTTTAAAATAAAACATTTCTGAGTAATATATTTTGCTTGAATTTCATTAGCCTCGAGATAAAGGATCTAATACATTCCAGTGTAGACTCAATATAGAACATGCCCTGACATTCCTAAAAAGCCGGTCGGTGAGTATGAATTTCACTTGGAGACTCATTGGGAGAGGTTAATACTGTGGGATATTTTCTCCTTTTCATCTGCCTTTTTTCTTTTCCAGATTAAGCTAATCAATATTCACGTTGCTGATATTATAGAGGGAAACCCATCCATTATTCTTGGCCTGATTTGGATAATAATACTGCACTTTCATGTAAGTAGTTTGACGATACGAAAATTATTTCTGTTCTAATCGCCACGGCATGAAATCAGTGTAATGCAATGAGTGTCATTTGATGCCAGATTCAGTCCTGAGCTTCCTCCAGAACTAGGACACCCTGGAAACCTTGCCAGGTGGGAAACAGATAGCAGCCCTTTTGCCATTTATGTTCTTTCTCAATGGAAAATTGAAAGCTGCGTTATCGATGAGATCAGCACCGGTCTGAATAGAACCTGTCATGGTAAATTATTGCTCATTATTCTTTATTTCCTTTGGTGGGAAAGAGAGTAGAAAACTCCTGCTGTAAATGCTTGAAAACGAACCCACTAAACTTTGTAAAATCTCCCTCTTGTTGAAGACCCTTGTCCAGACTAATAATCCTGCAACATCCAGTTCTGTCACAAGACTAACTCATCGATTTATTTCATTCTACAAATACTAGTATTTTTGAGCACCAACTATTGTGCTAGTTTTTGTGCTGAGACACCAAGAAAATAACAGTGAATAAGACAGTGAGAGTCCTGGCTTTATGACACTTACTCTTCCAGGTTTGGGGCTCTGAATTAGTGCAGGTTTTCTGCAGCTATCTAGAAAGTTCCATGATTACTTTAAAAATAACTTAAAATTTTTGTTGTGGACAACAAATGCTTATTGTATAAAATAACATGACTTGTATAACATTTAAAACATGTAAAATGAGGCTAGCATTTCTGGATACCTACATTTGTAGTTATAGAATAATATGCATGAGGATGATGAAAAGTAAATTTAGGATTGTGGTTTTCTCCCTCTTGGAAATGAAGTTGGAGAGGGAAAGTCAAAAGGCTTAAAGTATACCTGTGCTGTATTTCTTAAAAAAATGTGAGACAAATGTGATAAAATGTTAAAATTTGATAATTCATAGACAATTATATTATTTTTCATACTTTCCACCGTATTGGAAATATAATTTAAAATGTCAGTATAGATAATAAAAAGAAAATAAAGTATCTTTAATTCCACTAGTCATAGATAACCTCTCTAAGTAATTTATTGTACAGTCTTCATGATATATGCAGCAATAATTAATATATATATTCATATATTTACAGGGTATGCCAAAAATGTATATATACTTTAACAGCTGATAGCTCAATTTTGAAAATGAAGTGTATTTTAATAAACACTGCCTTTATAATTACTCAAAGTGTGTGTATACATTTTTTGGGACACCCAACAAATCTTTAAAAAATAGGATCATACTCTTCATATTTTTCAACCTGTTCTAATTGACATCCTTCTGAACTTAAATATTTCTTAATGGAAGCACAGTATTCTATTTTAAAGCACTGTATTTCATTAATGGGCAGTCAGAATGCTCATATTTTTGTGTGTGGTTGTAAGCAATTCCAAAAAGACTACCCTTATGATAAAACTTTTGCATACAATCTTAATTATTTCCATGGGCCAAATTCCTAGAAGTGGAATTGCTGGGCAATAAGGTTTGCAAAACTAAAGCTTTAACTTCATATAAAGGGAAGTGTAACTGATTTCTCTTGTATACACTAGATCCTCTTTTGTGTGTGACTTATTTCACTTAACATCTTGGCTGTGAGATTCATGCTTTTGAAGCATGTACTGTTGATGGACATATCTTTTGTTGCCAGTTTTTAGCTGTTATGAATAAAGCTGCTAGGGACATTCTTGCATATGCCCTTTAGTGGTACAAACCCTCATTTCTGTTGCATATACTATTCCAGGAATGGAGCCCTGGGCCCTAGGGCATGTGATCTTCAGCTTTAGTAGGTGCTGCCAAATAGTTTTTCAAACTTGTTCTCATTTATACTGTCGCCATAATCCTATCACTTGGGATTAAATTTTTATTTTAGCTATGCTGTTGTGTGTAATGATTTATAGAGTGTTAAAATATATCCTGGATACAAATCCTTGTTGGGTATATATAAGCTGCAAATCTCTGACTCTGTGGCTTGCCTTTTTAATTTTTCAATGAACAGACATTCATAATTTCAATGTAGTTCAAATTTATCAACATTTTTTCTTTTTTTTTTGTGACTGGTGTTTAAAAAAAATATATATATTTATTGATTTCAGAGAGGAAGGGAGAGGGAGAGAGAGACAGAAACATTAATGATGAGAGACAGAAACTGGGGATCGAGCCCACAACCCAGGCATGTGCCCTGACTGGGAATTGAATTGTGACCTCCTGGTTCCTAGGCCTACGCTCAACCACTAAGCCACACCAGCTGGGCGTGGCTGAAGGTTTTGCCTCGGTGCTGCTAGCTTATGCTCCTGTATATGTTAACTATTATGATGTCTTCCTTAGATTGAGGAACTTGCCCAGACTCTTTCTTGCAATCCCAGTCAACCTTCCCTGGACGATGTGAGTGTGGCTGAGTCATCTCCTACCTCAAGTCCTCCTGTGAAGAAATGCTCCAAAGCCCAAAAACGGTGGCAGATGTCTGCAAAGAAAGCTCTTCTCTTGTGGGCTCAGGAGCAGTGTGCCACGTAAGTAGTTTGCTACGACCAGAGGAGACAGACAGGACAGCTGTACCCACCAACACAGAGTTGCTGACCTCTAGGTTTGAAATTCAGGCCAACTGGGTGTAACACCACTGGAACGCTTCCCTCTCATAATACCACCCCCTTCCTCTCATAGTGTCTCTTCCAAATGTGGAAGTCCGGGAGCTCAGCCACCCCTGGTTTTGAAGACCAGAAGGTGGTATCGTCTGGGTAACTTACCTCACTCCCATCCACATGCGTAGGTGGCCTCTTTGTGCAATTAAAGTGCTCTTTCAATATTTTTGTCTTTGGGCACAATTCCCATGTGCATTGGGAAGGTGGACTTAGACTCAAAAAGTTTTGCCACAGTAGGAGCACTTTAAAAGTCAAGATATGTCTTAATTGATTTTGCTTCCTTAGAACTTAGCATAATGTGAGTTCATGGTAATGCTCCATAAATGTGCGCTGATTGGATGAATGAACAAATCCTATATAATAAATAGTAATATGCAAATTGACCATCACTCCAACACACAAGATGGCCGTCCCCATTTGGACACAAGATGGCCACCACAAGATGGCCGGCAGGGGAGGGCAGTTGTGGGCAATCAAGCCAGCAGGGGAGGGCAGTTGGGAGGGACCAGGTGTGCAAGGGAGGGCAGTTAGGGGCGACCAGGCTGGCAAGGGAGGGCAGTTAGGGGTGACCGGGCCAGCAGGGGAGGGCAGTTGGGGGCGACCAGGCCTGTAGGGGAGGGCAGTTAGGGGCAATCAGGCTGGCAGGGGAGCAGTTAAGCGTCGATCAGGCTGTCAGGGGAGTGGTTAGGGGGTGATCAGGCTGGCAGGCAGAATTGGTTAGGGGCAATTAGGCAGGCAGGTAGGCGAGCTGTTGGGAGCCAGCAGTCCTGGATTGTGAGAGGGATCCTAGATTGGAGAGGGTGCAGGCTGGGCTGAGGGACACTCCCCCACCCCCCAAATGCACAAATTTCGTGCACCGGGCCTCTAGTAAGTAAATAAGTAACAAATTTATAAAATCATCTCCTAGAACTGTCTATGACTACATTAAAAGACCACAGACCCCATTGTTTAGAAACTCAGAGCTCTGTTAGGAAACAAAGAGACAAGAGTGTGTATGTTTTTAAAAAGTAGGGATGATGAAGGGAAGGTAGTGCTCATAATAATTTTGTTGTTTTTTTTTGCATACAAAGAAAATTGTTTTTTGCTCTTGGGAGACATTTGCTTTTTCATTTTAACCAGCTGCTGGGATGGAGTCTGAGAGAAATGAAGAATTAGGATGCAGAACTCACCAGGAGAAGAGCTGGGCGTTCAAAGGTGTTCCTTGTCACATCATAGCATTGTCTGCATAAAGAGAGGCATCAGTGTATTGCTAATAAGCCCTTTCAGAGAATGCGGGCTTCTGAGTAACTCCTTCCTAATGAAAGACGAAGATGTTAATTTCTGCCTTCAGCTTTACCTCTGTTCTGTGAGGGACCCAAGCATGCATATCTTATGGGTTATGAATATTAATCAAACTTTTTCTAGAACCTCCTAGAGACCAATTTACTTCAGTTTTCTAAAAATTTTAAATACAAAATATAGTATGTGGGGAAAGCATTATTGCATCATACTCAGCTTTGTTTCATTTATGGATAAATGAGCTTTAAACCCTTTCAAAGTTCATGAATTTTACCACAGTTTATCTTTCCCCAAGTCCTCCCTTATTTTTCAGCTATAGAATTCATCCTAAACTTATTAAGATGTAGTAATTAATTCTTAAGTAATTCATCAGGAGTTTATCCTACTTTTGGCCATCCCTAGTGCTAATAGGACTAACGTTTATTTCAATGTTCTGCGATTCTGTAGGACTCGCATGTATGACTGTGCTGTAAGAAACATGTATCTTCCTACTTCTGAAGATCACTCGGCCCCCCATTTGAGACTTCTAAATGAGCCCCAATCCTACAAGTCACCTTGGAGCCTGACCCCTGCCCTCTCTAAGTCCTGGCAGCAACATGTTCTTCGTGGCATTGGTTTCTGCTCCTCAGTGCAGCGCTGACCCCATAGCCTGGCGCCTTATTAAGCACAGTGCCTGCCAGGCAGCACGGAGCTGGTTCTGGCCCCTCAGCTCTCTGTAGGTGGCCTGGCCCTGCCCTCAGCCCCAGTCCCTGTCTCTTTAGCTGTCAATTCAGTTCAGTCTCTGAGCGCACACTCTGAAGCCAAATACCTGGGTTTGAGTCATGGCTCCCAGCACTTCTGACTGGTGGCCTAAGACACTTCGTGTTTGTTTCCTCACTCATAAAATGTGGGCAATACTAACTCACTTCACAGGGTTATTAAGTGTGTTATAATAATTCTTTTTTAAAAAGCATTTGGAACAATTTCTGGACACAGTGGGGACCACATAGGCATTTGTTAAATAAGACAAAATTCACTGATTACTATGTAGTTTCATGTTCATAATTTAGGCTTTGTTTCTTAAGGAAAGCCCAGGTCATCTGAAGCAGACTGTTTCTTGAGTAGCTTTTATGATTTGATTTATACCTTAAATTAGTCCATTGAACTTCCTTGTGTTGTTTTTTTTTTATAGGATATTAAAGGAAACTATAGTTGTTCTGGAATTTTCCCTATACTTTGTAGGCAACTATACTCTTTTATAATATCTTCATCTCTTGTCAAATACTGAATAACGGTTTCCTTGTCAGATACACATTAGTGACTGATTGAGTGATTTGAAACATATATATATTAAGTATCTTTCTATACCAGCTACTGTTTGTGGTGACTCTACCATGACGGACAAGAAAGACAAGCTCTTGCTCTCAAGGGGCTTGTACCCTAGTGGGAGGAGCAGGTGAATAAATATAATTACAGTTGGCGATAAGGTTGGAAAGGACTTATGATGACGGGGAGTGTCTAGGGTGGGAAGAGGGTCGCATGTATCTTAGGTGGGTATAGAGCTTTTCTGAGGAGGAGACCTTTGAGCTGGGCTTGCAGGAGAAGGCTGCCTAGCAGAAGGACTAAAAAGAGCATGAGCATGGGGATGGAAAGTACAGCATAGGAAATATAGTCAGTAACACGGTAATAACTGTGTATGGTGCCAGGTGGGTTCTGGAAACATAGAGGGGAACACTTCGTAAAGTATCCGATGGTCTAAGCACTATTCTGCACACATGAAAGTAATACAACATAATATTGAATGTAAACTGTAATTGAGAAAAAAATTTGTTAAATAAATATTTATCAGATGTCATCCCCCCTCCCTCTAAAAAAGAAGAAGAACGTGACTATAGAAAAGCAGGATGAGGCCAGTGTGACTGCAATATTGCAAGGGAGGGGAGATATAAAGGGGGGAGAATTAAGCAGGGGCAAAATCTTGTCTTTGTGGGCCAGAGTGAGAAATGTTATTTTGAATACACTAACAAGCTACAAAGTTGTTTCTCCACCCCCCGCAAATTGTTATTGTGATAAAGTATGCATAATATAGAATTTACCATTTTAAGTACGTAGTTTAATGGCATTAAGTTCATCCATATTGTTGTGCAACCAAGACCACTATCCAGCTCCAAACTTCTTTCATCTTGCTAAACTAAAGCTCTGTGATCTATTAACAACTTCTCCGTTTCTCCCTCCCCACAACCCCTGGCAACCAGTGGTCTACTTTCCTAATCCATGAATTTCACTATTCTAGCTGCCTTAAATGAATAGAATCACAGAGTATTTGTCCTTTTCTGACTGGCTTATTTCACTCAGCATAACACCTTCAAAGTTTGTTCATGCTGTAGCACGCGTCAGAATGTCCCTCCTTTTTTAGGGCTGAATAATATCCCATTGCATGTATATACCACATGTTGCTCAGCCCTTCACCTGCGATGACCAGTTTGAAGCCGAGGAGTGAGAAGGTCTCTGTATCCGATGAGCTGCTGGCCATTATTGGTCTGGCACAGTATTTCATTTAGTTTGTTCCAATGAGAGACACAATTTCCCCCTAGTGAAAGGAACTTAACTGTATGCAGAGATTCTAAGTCAGTCTCGAGCCAGCAGATTGTTGAATGAGGAACATTTAACTGAGTGAGTATCATTGTCACGTGAAGGCTTTGAGAGACACACATTTCAGGCCCACCCCAGAGCTGATTCCGAAGGTCTGGGGCGGGGTCTGAGAATTAGCATTTCTAGCACTTGCAGCCTTGGTGCTGCTGCTGCTGCTGCTGGTGGTCCAGGGGCCACACTTTGAGAACCAATGTTCTGTAGTATCGTGAGCCTCATCAAACGTGGCATTTTACGTTAATTTGACCACAAGATTAAAATAAAATATTTTCCCAGGATGATTTATGATTTATTTGAGTCACTCAAATTTGTTTTAATTACTGTTGAAGAGAGAGGGGTGCTTTGACATATTCTTTTCAATAGTATATGTCATGTTTTTTGTCCTTTTGTGATAGGTCTGAGTCTGTCAGTGTGACAGATTTTAAGTCAAGCTGGAGAAATGGGATGGCTTTTTTGGCTGTCATTCATGCCTTGCGACCAGACCTCATTGACATGAAGAGTGTGAAGCAGAGATCCAACAAAGACAATCTGAGAGAGGCCTTCAGAATTGCAGAACGAGAATTAAAAATCCCCCAATTGTTGGAACCAGAAGGTAAAGACGCTTCTTTCTTTTTAAAACCATGTCCAGTGTGACGTTGATTTGAAAATGCTAATACCCATATATAAGCAAACAGAACAGCATTATCTTAAACTCTTTGTTAAATTCCATGAAATTAAGAATTTCTACCAATTAGTTAACCTCAGTTACTCTTTGCTTCCTCTCTTTCGTACTGTACTCTTTATAGGGAAAGAGTCCATGCAGCTCACACTTAGGACAGTTATGTTCACCTTCCTTGAGGGCAGGTTACCTACTTGAGTTATTTGGAATTCTCCTGCACAGGAGGTGTGTCTGTTCTCCATTTACTTATACAACCCTTTTTTATGTCAACATGGACTCATGGATATTTTTGGGTTGTATTCAATACCACTTTATTGCTCAAATTAAAAAAAAAAATTTTTATAAAGCTCAAAGTTTTGGCCAGTGGGAGCTCTTTCAGTGGACAAATCTCCATCAGTGTGGCATTTGCTTGTTTGTTCTGGGGCATGTCCTCACTTTTTGGCAAAGTCCTGGGGCCATTTCTCCAATGAGCCCTGACTCCTTTTACTGGAGAATGGTATTAGAAACCAAGATCAGGGTGCCATTTGTGCTCATTCTTATGGGCACTTGGCCTGTTTGGACTGCATTTGTTTTCAGGAGTTAAATTAGGTGACAATGATTCCATTCTTCTTTTTATCAGGTTTGTCATTAGTCTGGTCCCATGTTGCTTGTTATTAATTCTTCTTATGTTAACTTTTCTTCTCATTTCCTTTCTTTGCTTCCTTTTTTCCCCTTTCTTTGTCTTTTCTCTTTCCTTTTTGGCTTTTCATTATCCTTAAATTTTTTCCATACTTTGTTCTATTCCCTATTTCTTATTACTGTATTTTTTAATGTTTCTTGCATATTTAAAAAATTTTATTGAATTTCCTGGGGTGACATCCTATATAATAAAAGCCTAATATGCTAAGTGTCTGACCAGTCGCTATGACACACACTGACCACCAGGGGGCAGACGCTCCAACTGGTAAGTTAGTTTGATGTTGGGACTGGGCAAGACGGGCTGGACACGCCCTGGAGTCCTCCCACGGCCCCTCCCTGGCCCTGATTATGCATTGGTGGGGTCCTTCGGCCTGGCCTGTACCCTCTCGCAGTCTATAGGCTGAGGGACCCCACTGTGCACCAGGCCTCTAGTTGGTTAATAAAATTATATTGGTTTCAGGTATACAATTCTATAATACATCATCTGTATATTGTATTGTGTGTTCAATATCCAAAGTCATGTACTTTGATTCTCCAAATCTATATTATTAGTATAAAATACTTTGCTATTAAAATAGCTAGGCAACCAATGGATAGATTATATAATAAAAGCAAATTTCCACTCTATTAATGATTGCCCATAATTCATTTTAAGTATCATATTTGGATAAGGGAATTTCCTTTGACATAATTTTGTTAAAGTGTTTAATCATTATGCATAGCTTCATACAATGAGAAGTTTTAAAAAAATCCTAGTTAAGCCAGTATCATTATTTTATGTATCTCTTTATTATACTTACATTTTTTTCATTAAAAGATAGAATAACTCAACTCTTAGGGATTCTTCCTTTTTATGAAACCCCACTCCCAGTGTTATTGATACCTTTATGTGCCTACTGCCTTGAATTTTATTATTTGTGTATAAATTAGATTTACTTTCTCCTTTAGCCGGCTTAGAGCACTTGTTGGGTCTATGCATAGTGTGTAGTACTCACAACCACAAGCTCCTTGAGGGGAAGATTTCTTAAGACATCTAGATATACTCAATTGGTATCATCTGCTTGATGGATGATTAAAGGGATGAAACATAAGGCCCTTAAGCTGAACAGTAGTCCCTCTTTGTGACTTGCATTTGTTGGATCTCTATAAATATTTTTTGAATTAAATTTACATGAATTAATAAACAGGAGATTTTCTTTTCAATAATTTTCATTGGTTTGTTTTGGGAACATCCCAAAATTATGTGTATATTTTGTTTGACATATTGTAATCCCTTTTTTTGTGATTTTGTGATCTAATTTATTATATGTCTGGAAAAGTTCTACAGTTAAGGAATTTATAGTATTTTTATAAACTTCGTTTAATTCAGCATTTTCTAAATTTATTTCATCATGGACTTTGTCAATGAAGCACAAAACTTGGCCCATAGAAGGCTCTCAGTGAATATATTTATTCCATGAATGAATGAATAATAACTTGTGGATGTCTTTTTAAAAAATATGTCTTTATTGATTATAGAGAGTGGAAGGGAGAGGGAGTGAGGGATAGAAGCATCAATGATTAGAGAGAATCATTGATCAGCTGCATCCTTCACATTCCCTATTGAGGATCGAGCCTGCAACCCGGGCATGTGCCCTGACCGGGAATCGAACTGCGAGCTCCTGATTCATGGGTCAATGCTCAGTCAGTGAGCCGCACCAGCCAGGCTCTTGTGGATGTTTTCAACACGTCTTTCATACAATATGTACTTTTGGGCAAGTTTACTGAATACATGCTGAGACCAGTGTGTCAGGAAAGGATTCCAGTTGCTTTATGTCTCTGCACTCCCGGTGGAGTTTCTGTACTGTGTCTCTGGGAAGTGGAAGGCTTTCTTTTCTCCTTTCCACCCTCCCTCACCACTTACGCTCTCATCCCTACAACATGCATCGTAGTAATCGAGGCGGTGCATGCACTACTGCCAGGAGTCAGCTGAGCTCTGTTTGGCTCTAGACCTAAGTGCTTAGCCACTGCTGTCTCGTAGCAAGGGCGAGTGGCCAGAGATGACATGGCTGGTTGACTACTTTGGTTCATTTCAAGGCTGTTGATGGCATAGACTGTTCTTGAGTATTAACAACGGTAAACGACATCTATAGCTAAGTGACAGTGTGGCATATCTTGCAGATGTGGATGTTGTCGATCCTGATGAAAAGTCAATCATGACCTATGTGGCGCAGTTTCTCCAGTATTCAAAGGATGCACCTGGGACTGCAGATAAAGCTCAGGTATGTCTTTATAAGTACGAATCAAGCTCCTTTTTGTCATACCCTACTAATGGTTTAATTTTAAAATTGAGGTAAAATTTGCATGTAGAACTTAAATGTACAGTTTTGAGTTTTGACAAATCTATATACCTATGTAAACCATACTCCAATCATAATGTAACACATTTCTGTTACCCAGAATGTTCCATTGTGTCTCTTTCCTGTCTGTAGTCCGCACCCCAGGCAACCAATATTCCAATTTCTTTCACATTAGATGAGTTTCCAGTTTTTTGTTTTTTTCCACTCATATATGGAATTGAATGAACAAACTGAACTATCAAGCTAAATAGAGACAGACTCATAGACAGAGCAGGAAGACAGATCTGAGGTATGATCTCAATCCCTCAATACCTCTAGGGTCGGGTAGAGGGATTGAGCAAAAAAGAAAAAAAAGAGAGAACTCATGGACATGGACAGCAGTGTGGTGATTTTGGGGGTGGAGGGTATGGGTGGGGTGGAAGAGGACATAGAACGGATAAATGGTGGTGGAAAAAATAAAAAGAGTTTATTTGAGCCAAACTGACGACATATATCAGGAAGTAAGATCTCAAATGCTCTTACCTGTTCTTTGTTTTTTTTTTTGTTTTTTTTTTAGTTAAAAGTAGTAATTTATTTAACGGTGATGAATTGCCTAAAACAGCTTTAGATAGGCACTATATAGTACATATTAAGTTAGCAGGCTTTTAAAAAATTCTGGCACTATCAAATTTTTGTCTATTGTAATTTTTAACAGTTTTATTGAGATACAATTTACATATCATAAAATTAAACCATGTAAAATTTATAAATCAGTGACTTTTAGTTTATTGACATAGTTGTGCAACCCTCACCATAGTCTAATTTTACCATATTTCTTTTTATTCTTTTTTTAATCCTCACCCGAGGATATTTTTTTCATTGATTTCTCAAGAGAGGAAAGGGGAGTGGGGAGAAACATCAACATGAGAGAGAAACATTGATTGGTTGCCTCCAACATATGTAAATGCCCTTGACTGGGATAGAACCCGCAACCCTTCGGTCTGTTGGCCAATATTTTAAGGACTGAGCAGGGCCATATTTCTATTTTACCTGTTTTTTATTTTCATATAAATGGAATTATATAATTCATAAAAATGGAAGCATTGAATTCTCTTAATCCTTGCTTGTTGAGATAGTGTTGAATTACAGTTAGATTGCCATTTAATTATTCACTTTTTTTCTTTTACTTTTTAAACAAAATGTTGTGGTGAAATTTCATAAAAATCACTAAGCTGAAAATATACTCTTATTCTGCTTCTGTGAAGATAAAATGAGTGCTGTGAACTTAGTAAATACGTTTGAATATTATTTTATCATTTTAAAAACTTTCTCAGTAGTGTACAAGTCATTTACAAGTAGTCATATTATTGCATTTTATTTGACAAATTTAGGCCTATGTTTTTCCAACTGTCATGTTGAGGCACGAAGCCGGCTTGTTGCTGATTCTGGAAGAGAGACTCAAGCTGAGACTCGGGTTTATAATACAGTTCACTTATTTCTGGCCTGCTGAGAAGCTATCCTTTTCTAATTAATTTTCATATTAAAAATAAAATTAAAACTTCAATCACCCATGAAACTTGATGCAAAAATATACAGAAAATGCTCTTTTTTTTTTTTTTTTTACTTTATATAGAAAATACTCTTAATAGGAAACACAAACAAATGAAGGTTAAAGGAGAATGGAAATAAGATGTAACTTCTTTTGCTTTATCCCTCTTATAGTAAAATTTGCTTCCAAAGTAGACAAGTTTACCAGCTAAACAAGAATCTAAGGAAAAATAATTGTTTCTCACTTCCTTAGGACAGCAAAACCAAGTCCTTTGGTAGTGTTATTTTTAGGATCTTTAAAATATTCAAGGTATTTTTGATGTCAGTGTGTTTGATGGATGTGGGCATCTTGGAATTAACCCATATTTAGATGTATTGTGTCGGGGCACAAAAAATACTTTTCCTCCCACCTTCTAATTTCTTCTGGCTGGGCTAATGCTCAAGTAGCCTGCGACAGATTAACAGGAGAAAATGTCCAAAACGTATTACTGATGTACATGCGGGGGTGCCATAAGAATATGAGACCCAAAGCTGCACTGGACAGTTGAGTTTATTTGTCATTCTGGACAAAGGAGAGGGAGGCAGGGGTCTGGGATTTTGAAGGCAATTTATGGGTTGATGTAAAAGAGCAAACATGTGGTAAATAAATTCTTGCTGGGCCACCCAGGCACAATGGGATCCAGAGTGGAGTCTAGCAAACAGGCTCTGCTAGATTTTTCCTGTCGGCTACATTATATTATTGTTACCAGAGAATCGACCCTCCCCGCCACCCCCCTGTCGTTCGTGGGAGCGAGGTTCTTGTGATGGCTTCAGAAAAGGAATTTTCTGAGATTCACACGGGAGATGAGATGTGGGAAAAGGCTTTATTTGTTTGCAGTTATGTTTCTCGGCTTCCAAAGTCCCATGCCCTTTAAGCCAGTGCAGCTGGGGTTCCCATAAAGCCAAAAGCACGGCCCTTGTCCAGAGAGTCCACTCCGTGGTGCAGCCACGCATGGTTCACCTTCACGCTAATTAAAGCCCATTAGTCCATTAGTGGAGTGTCTCATGTGGGCGCAGGAGAGCACATTTCTCGGCAACACCAGTCAGGAGCCCAGGGCGTGAGAGAGAACGAGTGCTCCTTTGTTTCAAAGTTTAAATATTTAGGTTTCACGTCCTTGCAGTGGCAGTGCCTGTCCTGGCCGCCGTCACTTTCAGGTGTGATTGACTGGCACTCAGACCGTGCTGGCATGTTTCTATCTGGTCTTCCCTTTCCTCCTTTAAACACGAAGGCCGTGCTTCCTTCCTTTAAACAATTTTTTTTTTTTCCTATCTGTATTCCATTAGGCAAGTCAGGGGGCAGTCAAAGGTTCTTTGGGAATCTTGTTCCCTAATAACCAGCTTAAAATCAGTATGCCATAAGGCACATTTTTGGGTGGGAAAACTTTGGTTCCCCTCAATTGGAAGCCAGTATTCTGAAATGCCTGCTTTAAGTAAGTAACTTAGAATAATGTTCTCTAAACTCGAAGAACAATGGAAATGGATAAGCAAAAAAAAAAAAAAAAAAAAAAATTGGGCTTGCTTGCCCTGCGTTGTTGTTTTTTTAGCATATTGTCTTCAGATGCTAGTCTCAATCCCTTTTAAAATGTAAGGTGTTATGTTAACAAGCAAAACTGCTCTTTGGCACAATGAGTCACTGGTGTGTAATGATTACATTGTTTCACTAATATTTGAAGTTGTTAATTTTATTGTTAAAAAAAAATCAAGTGTATTTAGGATAGAGTTTTAAATGCATGCATGTGTGAATTTCAGGGGACGATGAAAGATGTTATGGTCTGGTTAACTCAACAAGAGAAAAAACTACAGAAGATGCTAAAGGACTCAGAAAATGAGACCTACTGTAAAAAGTATGAAGTAAGTATGACTTCTTTTTTTAAAAAATTGATTAACTCATTTCATTTTCATCAGGAGGTAGGACTATGACTAATGCCAAGTATGGCTTTAAAAGGTAATTGATTTGCAATTTACACTGATGGAAGAGTGGGATGTTTTCAGAAAAAGCCTTTCAGAATTAATTACTTAAATATTAAGTTAACAACTTTTAAGACTGAATTCTAAGACTTGCACATTTTAATGTGCATATTAATCACCTGAGGGATCTTGTTAAAATGCAGATTCAAATTTAGTAGATCTTGGGCCCGGCCTGAGATTTGCATTTCCAAGGAGTTCCCAGGTCCAGCTGCTGCTGCTGCTGTTGGTGGTTCTAAGAGCACTTTGAGTAGCAGGGTTTTAGAGCAAGCATGTCAAACTCGCTGCCTGAGGGCGGAATGCGGCCCACAACGAATATTTTTGCGGCCCAGCCAATATAATGCTATGTAAGAAATGTTTTAATAAAAATTTCGTAACTTAATTTTTACAATATCCTGTTATACATAATCTATATATATATAAAAGGCTAAGTGTCTGTCCGTCCGACTGGTAGCTATAACATGCACTGACCACCAGGGGGCAGATGCTCAACGCAGGAGCTGCCCTGATGTGCACTGGCCATTTAAAAATAAATGGCACCGCGAACCTGGTACCGACAAACCAACACTCGGCTTCCTCCAAGTGGGACACAGGCCCCGCCACCACCCTGGAGCAGTACCCCACCAAATCGCAGCCAACGCTGTTAAGACCCTAAGGCGCAAAATGAGGCCCCCAGCCAGCCCAGCCCAGAAACGGTGGCTATGGCTATGGCTTTGGCCACCGGGTAATGATGTCACGTAGCCACGCCCGGCTTCCTCTTCCTAGCGACTAGCCTCCTTGGAGTTTCTTCAGTCCAGGAACCCGACTTGCTTTATAACCAGATGCAAACATTTTCCAGTTTAACCAAATGTTTGTGAAGTGTTTTCCTGTGTCTCATCTCATTTGATTCTCACAGAAGTCCTGGAGTAGGTAGATAGGAGACTCGGTAGAATCCTATTTTCTTTTCATTAGCAAGACGCGAATACCATTATTAAAATATTTCTTCTAATTAATTTCCTTTCAATGTGACACTAGTTATTAATAATGAACTACAATGTTCGCTAATGACTGATTACTATAATAGTGTTGCATTCATTTCCCTTACGTGCCTTACGCGCAGGCGCACCATTCCTCTCCACTAATACTAGCAGCAAATATTTTAGCAGCTGATTGCCATGTCATTAGTCTTGAACTGACTTGTTAGGTGTGCACAACAGGAAATATTTCGCTTTCAGAGAACAAGAAAAATAGGTTTATTTGCGTTACGCTTATTAATTTGTGCAGTTATTCAGTGTCTGGTAAGTTAATGTTCAAGAAAAATATTAATTTTTATTAAAATGTTATATTATTTTATGTTAATGATTACTCATTTATTTCAGCCCTTTGTATTCAGCATGTCTATCAAAATAAATCTACATTTTTATGAAAATTGAAGCTTTTGTTGTTTTGCGGCCTACATAAACTTTGTTTATTTGGCCTGTGTTAGCCTTTGAGTTTGACATGCTTGTTTTAGAGCAGAGATGGGCAAACTGTGGTCTGTGGACCCCACCGCCTGTTTCTGTAAATACAGTGTTATTGGAATATCGCCATGCCCCATTAAAGGATTGTCTGTGGCTGCTGTCACACTGCAACCCCAGAGTAGAATAGTAGCTACTGAGACCATTAGTCCATAAAGCCCAAGATATTTACTGTCTTGCCTCTACAGTAGAAGTTTTATGATTCCTGGTCTAGAGTAGACCATAATTTTCAGAGTGAGTATTGAATGAAAGAAAAATCAGGAAATTGGGAATGGGACCATCCCAGAATTGCTAACTGGAGCCAAAGTCAAGGGTCCGCAGTCCTGTTTCTTAGAATCCACTGTCCATGTAACTCTGTCCTCCCTGATTCTCCATCCTGAATGAGGTGGAGATGCTCTCATGTCCCTACACAGCCCTTGGCACCTCTGGGCCTCCATTTCCCTCTCTGTTAGTGAGGAAGTTGGATGAATCCAGCCTTTCCCACAGTAACATTCAGTGGATTGTGTGGCTTGCCCACCACACCATCCTTTGTGGTTTGGAGCCATCGGGGAAGGAAGGGATCAGATATTCTCACTTTCCTTCCATCTCAACTTGTGCTTCTTGCCTCTGGCCTGCTACGTTTTTCATTGACAAGATGCTCAGCGCCCATTGAAGTGCCTTGCTCTCACATATGTTTTTGATTTAGTAATGTGCCACCAATTCAGGTTTTTTAACTAGAAGGCTTTATGAAGTTAATAATTATCAGAAAGAATTAAAATATTTATCCTTCAGTTTGCTCGTAAAATTGAATTAAAAATGCTACCAATAATGATGGATAATGTGTTAAATTAAATTCTATGGAATTGATGACTCTTGCACACCAGCATTTCACACAAATACGAACCAAGAAAAGTTTTATTTATTAACATTTTGAGATCAGAGACAAAGTATTTTCTAAGGTCTGTATAAAATGTCTTGAGAAGAATTGGCTCAAGCTTAGTTAATCATAGACTCCTCAAAAACCATTTAAAGATATGTTTTTATTGATTTTAGAGAGAGAGAGAAAGGGAGAGGTAGAGAGAGAGGAAAACATTGATGAGAGAGAAACGTCATTTGGCTGCTTCTTGCATGCCCCCTACTGGAAACAGCCTGCAACCTAGGCATGTGTCCTGACCAGGAGTGGAACCAGTGACCTCTTGGTGCATGGGATGATGCTCACCCAACTGAGCTACACCAACCAGGGCTCAAAAACCACTTATACATGGTGACTGCTGTCATATAATTCTCACTTTCTCTCGTTGTTATTTTGTTGTGAACACATATTTGGGAAGGACAAACAAACTCACATTTTCCATGTGCCAGCCTGACTTCTCCTCTAGAACTGAGGGTCCTTGCTTCTCCGTTCTAGTACAAATCCAACAGCACTGATGTGAGACCAGTCTGTGACCTAGGTCACTAGGACGGCACCTGCCTTCTCTGGGGGTACTGAAGAAAGAAACTGGATCAGCGAGAGGATTCTGAATGGAGGGAATTTTACCTTATCTAAGTAAAAACTTAAATATAACCTATAGCTATGGCCCTTTCAATTACAGTTGACATTTTGTAAACGGACTTAAACATTTCAGTGTTTAAAATATTCTTCTAATTGTAGAGTCTGCTGTCCTTTTTGGAGTCCTTCAGTGAAGGAAAAAAACCCGTTTTGGACATCCTGTCGATGAAAGGGAATCTGGATGAGCTGAATGAAGATCAGTTACAGTTGAGAAAAGCCTGGGATGGCCTCAACTACCAGGTTGCTATCCTATATAATAAAAGGCTAATATGCAAATTGTCCCCTTGACCAGGAGTTCGACCAGGAGTTCAACTGGGAGTTTGACCAGAGGGTGGGGCCCGCCTGCCAACCGCCCACGGCCCCTCCCCCCAGCCTGTCCCAACCCCATTAGGCCCCCCAACTCCGATCAGGGGCGGGTCCAGCTGGCCAATTGCTCATGACCCCTCCCCCGGGCCAGCCTGGCCTGATGGGCCCAGATTGGGGCAGGCCAGCCAGACGCCACTGGTGCACGAATTCGTGCAACTGGGCCTCTAGTGTTATGTTAATTAGAAGAACATTTTCATTGGGCAACTTTGTTGGAAGAGAACTTTAGATTTCCATGAGGAATTCTATTAAATACAGGATAGATGCTTCAGCAGAAAGTTGGGAGAATGCTCTTAATATTTTCTCCATGGTCTCATTTGGGTAGTGGGTGATATTTAAATAGGAATTTATAGTATTTTACTTAGAAAAAAATTGCATGCTTATCAAGTTCTTACGTTTGCCATCAATTCTTGGCTTGCCTCAGTAGATTAGCCATATTCTGATTCACTTGCAGCTTCCTCTCTACGATGGACCAGTGTCATGTGTCACTATCAATAGAAGCTCAAAGGGGGTTGGGACAAACCCAGAGAGAATGTGTAAGGATGAATGTGTGTATGTGTGGCTGAATATTTCTGTGTGATTTCAGTCTGTATTATGGCCCAGGATATGGCGTATATTGGTGCACATATTATTTGCACTAGAAATGAACATGTATTTTGTAAGTTATTGGATATAGTGTTCGATAAATATAAATTAAGGTGATTGATAGTGTTTAAATTATCTGGTCTTGACTGATATTTTGTCCAGTTCTATCAGTTGAATCCTTCCTTTAATTCTGTTAAATTTTGCTTCATATATTTTACACTTTGTCATCAGGTGTGTACATTTATGATTGTTACATCTTCCTGATGAATTGACATTTTTACCATTGAGATATTCCTTTTTATCTCTGGCAGTTTTGTTTTTCTTGATGTCTACGTAATCTAATATCAGTACAATCATTCCAGTCTTCTCTTGCTGATTGTTTCATTGACTTTCAGCCTATTTGAGTCTTTATATTTAAACGAGAGGCCTGGTACATGAATTCGTGCATGGGTGGGGTCCAGCGGGCCCACCCCAATGGGGGCTGATCGGGGCTGGGCTGGCAGTGGGGAGGGGCTGTGGGAGGTTGGCTGGCCAGCCCCACCCCTGATCAGGATGGGGACGGCGATTGGGGGCCAGGCCGGCCAGGGGGAGGGGTCACAGGAAGTTGGGTGAGTGATCAGGGCCCCCATTGGGCCAGTTGGCCACTGCAGTGTCATTTTAGTCATTTGGCTGTTCCAGTCACTTGGCTTTTATGTATATAGATTGCATCTCATATAGGCAATATATAGCTGGATCTTGCTTTCTATTCACTCTGACAATCTCTGCCTTTTAATGGAAATGTTTAGTCATGTAATTATTGATATGGTTCAATGTAGGTAACCATTTTTTTCTTTTTGTGTGTGTTTATTTCCTCTCTTTTTTGTATTTCTATTCTTTTTCTTCCTGTCTCATTTTAGATTGTTAATATTTTTAGAATTCCATTTTAATTTGTTTATTGGCTTTTTGGCTCTATATCTTTCTATTATATTTTTAGTGGTATTACAATATACATTCTAAAATTTTACAGTCTATTTAAATAACTTCTAAGTTATTGTATAACTTAAAACATAGCAACTTGCAATTAAATTGATTAATTTATCTCTCATATTTTATACTATAGTTGCTTTGTATATAAATATGTATACATGATACAGACATGCGTTTTAAAGTTCCCAAGACCATGTTATATATTTTTGCTCAAAACAGTCATATGTTAAAGAAAGTAAGAGGTAAAATTAGTCTTTTATATTTATCTAGATATTTACAATTTACAGTGTTCTTCATTTCTTCCTAGAGATTTGAGTTCCATCTGAACTTATTTTCCTTCAGTCTGAAAAACTTCCTTTAACTTATAATGCAGGCCTGTGGGTGGCATGTTCTTACTTTCCTTTGATGTCTAAATATCTTTATGTGGCCTTCATTCTCTTTTTCTTTTCTTTTTTTGATATCTTTATTACGGTATAATTTACGTACCATAGAACTCACTCAGTTTAAATGGATAATTAAATGATTTTTAGTGAATCTACAGAGTTGTAACACAGATAGCATGACCTGCAAGTCAAAAATGCTCTTGGGCCCTGGAAAAGTTTACGGATCCCTGCTCAAGGCTCTTGGCCATCAGCAGTGGCAGCCTGTTTTAGAGTACATTGTTCACACCATTTATGAAGAGTGTCAGATAGTATCCCAGTGGCTTAAAAAAGCCGCCCTGTCAGAGCACCTACGTTCGGAGAGGTAGCGCAGCTCCAGAAATCTTCCCACCAGTGGCTGTGCTCGTTGATCCCTAGCTGTGACGGTGAGCCCTGTGAAGGGCAGGGGCTCTCTGTTCCAAATCCTCGGCAAACCAGACATACTGTCTGTACAGTTCAGGCTGTCCCAGGCCACAGAGACCTGGCCTGATTTTCTGAATATGATTTGGAAAAATTGCCCAAAATAATGAGAAAAAACCATAGAAGGAACTATTTTGCAAGGTTGGATGCTGCGAATTAATAGTACGAGGAAGATCCATCCCTTTGGTAGAATGAAGCTCATTTTCTTGGTGTGGGAAAATGAGGCGTATTAATTTTAATGTCATCAGGTGTATCAAAGAAAATACCGTGTAGATAGTTTCTGGTTCAGTTGTTTGAGAACACATATCTCAAAGCTTCCTAGTAACTGGTTTCATTTTAAGCCCGCTATGAGGAATAGCAACGTTATGTTATTTTGACCTGACAAGATCTTATAGAAATTTCCAGCCAAATGCAAAATTCCCAACAGGGAGACAGAAAGGGCGGAGCCATGTTATCTATGTTAAGTGAGAAAGGAGTGGGTTGAAAGGTAAACATCTTTCCTCTCCTGACTACTTCCTGGAGGGCAGCCCTGAGTCAGAAAGCACACATGGGGTTTCATTCCAAAACATGCAGCTCTCTTTTCATTGTGAAAAGAATAACAGCTGACTTAGAGGTATTACTTGTAGCCTCTCTTTAACTCAGTCATATATCAGTTTTCTACTTTATTTTTTTGGCAAATGCACAAAAAATTCAGATATAATAAAAATACATCTAATTTGCTTTATATTAAAAACTTGTCATAATGGAACTTTTTTCATTGTTTTTCTAACTGGAGGCTTAGTGATATACCATTAGTGATTTAAGATTATAGACTTGTCTTTTGCCATACGCCCTTTGAGAAAATAAACTTGCAAGACAATTAAAGCAAAACAAAGTACTGCCTGGTATTACTTATATGTGGAATCTAAACACAATGTCAAACTCAGAAACAGATGAGAAAAGTGATTGCCGGGGACGGGGAGGTGGGGAAATAGGGAGAGGTTGGAAAAAAGTACAAACTTTCAGCTAAAAGGTGAATAAGGTCTGAGGGTCTAACGTAAAACATGGTGATTATAGTGGATAACACTGTGCTATATCATTGAAATTTGCTAAGAGAGTAGAATTTAAGTGGTCACACACACAAAAAAAGATAAATATGTGAAGCGATGGGTGTGTTAATTATGTAGAGGGTGGGAAACATTTCACAATATATATCAAATTACCACAGTGTACACTTTCAATATCTTACAATTTTATTTGTCAATTATACCTCAGTAATGATGAAAAATGCAGAACAAAATGCAAAAACGGTAATATTTAATACTATTTTATGAATAGTTCCATTTGACTGCCTTAAAGGAGCCTAGCTTTGTCCTAATTTTTTACATCTTTATTCTTGGGTAGTTGATTAAGTGTTTTTTGTTTTTTTATATTTGCCTTGCATATAGTAGGTACCCAGTAAATGTTTTTGAAGGAATGATGAATCAAATAACCCATGTAAAATTCAAACATTGCTTATTCTTTTCTCTCTGTAAAAACAATTTAACTGTACGAATAGTGGCATTTCATTTAGTAGAAATATAATGGAAAGAGAAAAGACAGAATGAAAACATACTTTCACTAGAGGAAATCATTTGAGTGAAACAAATTTTGATTTGTGCTTGATCTTCATAGGGGTGTCTTTGAAATGAGAATTCCAAAAACACCATAAAAGAACCATATGAATTCAGATTAAAAAATCACATTCTCAATAGGTTCATCAAGAAAGGTAGTGGCCAGTTAGAAAGGATATATGCACCCTATGTTCATAGCAGCACAATTCACCATAGCTAAAATTTGGAAACAGCCTAAGTGCCCATCTGTAGATGAGGGGATTAAAAAACTGTGGTACATCTGCACAATGGAATACTACACTGTGGTAAAAAAGGAGTTCTTACCATTTGCAACAGCATGGATGGAACTGGAGAGCATTATGCTAAGTAAAATAAGCCAGTCAGAGAAAGATAAATATCACATTATCTCACTCATTTATGGAATATAATGAACAACACAAACTGATGAACAAAAACAGATCCAGAGACAGAGAAGCATCAATCAGACCGTCAAACCTCAGAGGGAAGGTAGGAGAGGGTGGGAGTAAGGGGGAGAGATCAACCAAAGGACTTGTATGCATGCATATAGGCCTAAACAATGGACACAGACAACAGGGGAGTGAGGGCATGACTGGGGGGGGATGGCGGGGGCTAATGGGGGGGATGAGGACACATATGTAATAACTTAATCGATAAAAAAAGAGAAAAAAAGAAAGGTGGTGGCTTCGGAGCTGAATATTTATTGTACTTAAGAATTCTGGTCATTGGTGTTGAGTTTGTGTTCTTCCCAGGTTTGCCCTGGCACGTCTGCCTGGCTGTATTATATTGCTGACCACGTTTTCCTGCAACTGTGTATTTATCTGCTTCTCCCGCTATGAGGTCCAGGCAAGAACTGTAACTTTTATTCATCTGGTTGACCCTCAGATGTAGAAGATTGTATTAAACTTACTGCCTCTTCATGGCAGTTGGGTCTGCGCCAGGCCCAGCTCTTGTTTTTATTCACTTGTTTAATTGTGTGTTACTTCCTTTTACACCAATCCCCTCCTTTCTCCTTAGGTCAGCACTGTGAGGTCCTTAGTGTGTATCTTTTTATTTTATGTTTTCGCAAAATGCGTGTTGTGTTTTTGTGTCCATCTGTTTTTAAGTTGTGTAAGTTGATGTTATGTATTAGTCTGTTTCTTACTTTCATTTTTGAGTATATTTACCCTGTGCCCTGTGCGTTATCTAAGTTGTGTCTAGCCAGTACTCTGTGGTGTGTGATCACATGTCCCCTGTCCACTTCAGAAGTCTTCTGTATCTTTTTCCCCAATGCTTACACAATAGATTATTCCTGTTTGTTCAGTGAAAGAATGAATGAATGATTGAGTGAATGTGTGAATGAGTGAGGATGTGAGTTTCCATGGTACTTAGTAGGAGGAAGGGGCAGCAAGAAACAGCGAGAGCTGGGAGTGCAGTCAGTGTTTGGGGAAATCTGTAGTTGGCAGCTGTGTGACTTGTGTGCACGTAGGGACTGGTGGGAAGGCCGAGGAAGAAGGTCGCCTGCATCGTGGGGGGTTTCAATGAAGGACAGATATTCAGGAGATGTATGGAGATATTTGATGTGAATATACAATTAGGGCACATGAGGAAAATGTAATCTATAAATCTGTTTGCGAGGTGTAGTTGTAATGTCAGAGAACACAGGGCATACTACATTTGAATCTACCCATGCTTGAGAGGTGCTTTAAGTATTTCTAATTTCCCTCTAACAACTGATTATGGATTTATCAAAACATTTGCTTTTATTCTTGTGCCCTCTTCTCCTGCAGCTGTTAAATTATCTCCTTGATCAGCAGTGATCTTTAGAACTAAGAAGTTTATCCATTGATAAAGATTTCCTTAACTAATGGGTCAGAGAAACTTTAAAGAATTAAACATAATATGTGTGAAGAGATGAACTAGAAGAATGTCTGCTGAAGAACATGTTCCCCCCCCCTCTTTTTTTTTTTTCTCTTCAGATTAACGTGTGGAAAACAAAGCTGAATGATGACTTGCCTTCTCCCCTCCACCAAATCGAAGCTTGGCTCCGGGAGGTAGAGGGGCTTACAGATGCTGACTTGCCCACGTCCCATGATTACTATGAAGCCATAGCGCTAATGGAAGAGAAAATGGCTTTATTCAAGGTTGGAAAAGAAAAAAAGAAACATTGAAAAATCTATACTTTGTTAAGACTGCTCTTGAGAGAGACTTTGTCCTGGCAAGAAGGGAAGGAAATAGAGTGGATATTTTAGGGTAGTTTAGAATTAGTCCCTCAAGGAGATACGGGGCCTGAAAGGTTCCTTCATGTTCTTCATGAACGTTGTGCTAGTTTAAGGTGGAGACAATAACATAGAACCAGTGAGTTCTAAACCTTCTGCAAGTCCGACAGAAAAGGAGGGGAAACTGGTTTAAAATGTGGGAGGTTGGGTTCTCACTAAGAAGTCATGAAGACTTTGGTAGATGAAATTCATAGCATTGCAGTAAGGGATGGAAAATACACCCGAAAACAAAAGATTTTAATAATGCTTTTACCAAAGAAACAACAGTCTGCTTCTCTGTAAAACTGATCTAGTTTAAGACATTTTCTGAAAATATTTATTCAGAAAATCTTAGTATAAAAAAAAGAAAACACATAATTAAAAAAAAAAAGATAAAATGCATGCAGAGAGCAAATGAGATGAACGAGCCCTCAATTACAATGTTTGACAATAAACCTAGTTCCTATCATGCTAAATGTCTTTGCAGAATCTGATGGATAAATGTGACTGTCACTCAAAAACTCTCCTGGCATTTGAAAATAGAGACGAAAAACAGTTGCCGTTGGTACCAGCTTACAAATTGGAGGAAATGAAAAGACGGTTTGTAACACCTCACAGCTGCTGAAACCATCCTTGTTTGAGCACTAAATTGTGCAATAGGGACCAGAAAAGATGTTTAGATAATTTCTGACAAGTATTCTTTAAATCTTGATAACAGTACCTTGCTGTTTGATGTAATAGTAACACACTATCAGGCTAACATACATTCTCTTTCTATTGGATGGTAGGATGTGGTGGTAGAAAAGTTCTGGGCTTGCAGTCAGAAACTGAGCTCTGTATCTTGGTTTTGGCCAAGTTCCTCTGTCTTTCTGAGCATGCGTGCTCATTTGTAAATATAGGTTAATGTTGGTCACCGTGTTCCTGCCTCACAAGGCTACGGAGTGAAATAAGAGGAGGTCCATCGGATACTACAAATATAAAGATTATTTAATTGATGGTGGTCCCTATCACCTTCTCTTTTCTCATTATTATTTATTTTTAATTAATTAATTTTAAAATTGCTTTCAGAGAGGAAGAGAGAGAGAGAGAGAGAGAGAGAGAGAGAGAGAGAGAGAGAGAGAAACATCAATGATGAGAGAGAATCATTGATTGACTGCCTCCTGCACGCCCCACACTGGGATCGAGCCCACAACCTGGGCATGTGCCCTGACCGGGAATTGAAATCGAACCGGGACCTCCTGGTTCATAGGTCCATGCCCAGCCACTGAGCCATGGGCCGGGCTCTTTTCTCATTATTCATAAGCAACCTCTTAGGTTCCAAGAGGTTGCTTATAAATTAAGACATTCTAAGACTTAGAATGATAATAAGAAGGTATTTACCTTACTAATGAAAGCTGTTTTTAATATGTCAATGTTGAAGTTATAGTAGTTGCATTAAGTTATGCAGAAGTTTGCAAATTTAGTAAAATATTCTGGATATTGACGTTTTATTATAGAATTTCTCAACAGGGTTATAATTTCTTGAGAAAATGTTCCGTTACATGTTTTCACCTTAGAAATAATTACTATATATCTAGCCACAATGTTTGTTTTCCTTTGTTTAAAAAAGATTTGAGGATACATCTGAGTACCATGTGTTTAAAAGAAAAAAGATAGAGCCCCAATGTTTTTAAAATGCCACATATCTGACATTTGGCCCATAATACTAAGTTAAATTCTAAAACCGGCACTATTTTTCAGAATCAACAATATTTCGGGGAAAAAATTCATTCCACTTCTAGAATTTCATTACTATAAGTGCTCAGTCCTTGGTTTGCTAGATGAAGTGAAGTCAAAATTGAAGGCTTGGAACATCAAGTATGGGAGCAGAGACTCGGTGGAATTGCTGCTGGAAGACTGGCATGTAAGCCGTTTATCTCATGTCTTAGAAACTGTTCTCCGTATCTGGGTGCTGGGTTGGCATTTTTCTTTGGCACAATTTCCCTTTATCTTTTCAGGTTTCCAGATGGGTTTTTTGGTAACTTCCATTAGCTTAAATGTTGCCTGGAGAAAAGAATTACAGGTAGTTCAATAACAGACATCAGGAAAGAGTAAGAAAGAAAAACAGTATTATTTACTACAACAGGGGAGATTGAGTTAACCTGTTAACATAATAGAGAAAGTTTCAATGTTATTTCCATTAAAAATTTCTATTTTCACTTAACTGGACATCTTTTTCCCCACCCAGATAAATGGTTTTGTCCATAAATTAATTTTTTTCTTAGAACATTTTAATCTTAGCTTGTCAGGTTTGTTTTTTGTTGTTTTTTTTAGTTCTTTCTTTTTTATTTTTCTCAATTTCTCAATTTAGCCTTTCAGTTTTAAGGGTGGGAAAAACAGCACATTTTGCATTGAGGCTTTTTGTAGGGAGAGGGCTTAGCTCTTGAAATTTATAGGAAAAAATATAGCAAGCGACTTAAATATAAGTGTGGTCATTAGTAAATTACAACTAAAGCATCCTAGGAATGTCATTTCTACAGTTAGTCCTTGTCATCATACTTGCTGTTTCCCTCTTTTTAGAATGAGGAGCAAAAAGAATAATCCAAGATTGTAAATTTTAATTACAAAAACTGAAAAACATGAAGAGAGATATATTTACAAATATGATTTAAACACTGTACATTCTCAAATAGAAAGTAGCGTTCTAAATTAGACTAGACTTTGAATATTTTATTTCTTTGATTATTTTCCCATTTAAGTAATCATACAATCAATATATGATAAGTATACAAAAATATCAATTATTAATTAATTGCATTTTTCCATAGCATACTTTGCTTGTATAGGACACATAATAATTTAGTTAATTGTAATTTTCAAATGTTTCTGCATGATGGATTGTATCTTTTTATAACATACTGTAAATTTATCTAATAAAATTATTCAATATTAAAAAAAATACATGAAATAAGAGAAACTGATACAGATTATGCAGTATTAGTAAATATGTCAGATAGAAGGTTTTGAGATTGCTGTAAATACTTCACATGCCTTTTCCCATCAGAAGAAACCATTGTGGAACCATATTACCACATTAAGATAAACTTTTTAGGTTTCATACCCTCATAATGTTCATACCCATACTACGGTTCCTAGACCTTAACTTTCTCTCTTCATGAACTGCTCTTCTTCTTTTTCTACCCAAATATGTAGTTTAAAGCCTTAAAGAAATTTTGGTGCCTAAGTGTTTCATGAATGTTTATATGTTTATGTCTGGATTTCTTTGCACATTTAAAAAAGTGTAAACTGTCAATATGTTTTTTTCCATCTTCATTCTCCTAGAAATTTATTGAAGAAAAAGACTTCCTAGCTCAACTTGAATCTTCTTTTCAGAAATGTGAAGAAATTCATAAGAATTTGGGTAAAGTTATACAGTTACTTTTTGATGGAATAGTCACTTAAAAATAGCATTTCTATCTCTTTAACTTTCTTTATACCTTAACTAGAGGCCCGGTGCACGGATTCGTGCATTGGTGGGGTCCCTCGGCCTGGCCTATGGGGATCAGGTGAAACTGGCTCTCCAACATCCCCTGAGGGGTCCCGGATTGCGAGAGGGTGGTTCTTGGATGACACACCCCAGAATCGGGCTCCTCCTCCTCTGGTCCCGGATGCGTCACCCAAGAACCGCAGCTGCCAAGTCACCGCAGCTCAGCAGCTCCTGCGTTGAGCGTCTGCCCCCTGGTGATCAGTGCATGTCATAGCTACTGGTCAGCCAGTCAAACTGTTGGCCAATCGGCCGGTCGCTTAGGCTTTTATATATGTAGATGTTTTATTTTTTTATTAATTGAGTTTTAGATAGAGAGGAAGGGAGAGAGAGAAACACCTATGTGAGAGAGAAACATTGATCAGTTGCCTCTTGTGCATGTCCCTGACCTAGGAACCCATAATCTGAGTATGTGTCCTGACTGGGAATCGAACCTGAAACCTTTTGGTGTAAGGGATGACACTCCAACGGAGTCACCTGGCCAGGGCTACCTTAATGTTTTACATGCATGTTTTCTTTGGAAAATTCTTGCATTTACTTTTAATATTGTCAGAGTACATATTTATTTTGCCACTGTAAATATGCAAATATTTTTCTTCACAGTGTTTTCTTAATAAAAAACTGTTCTCTAAAATAACTTTTTGTTTTGTTAACATTATAGGTGGAGAATATCAGAATGTTAGTGAACAATATACGATGATGGAACATAATATTTCTATGTGCCGAAAAAGCATAGATAATGTGAGGTCCACTCTGCAGAAGGTTCTGGCATGCTGGACTACGTACACGGAGAAGCTCCGCTTCCTAAAGGCTTGTTTTGAGGAGACAAAGAAGGAACAAATTACAGAGGTATTTGCAGTCTGACGGCATCTGCTCAATTGTACTTCGTTGTTTTGTTTGGAGACCCTCCTTTTCAGTCCAAAAACTAGATGCCAGGGAAGAATAAGCACAACTGTTGGAAAATTCTCCAAGGTTCGGAAAGAGTTCAGTTTCTTCCTAATGAAACTGCCAAAGACGTTTTCTCCTCATTATAGGTTTTACACACACACACACACACACACACACACACACACACACACACAGCTTTATTGATGTATAGGTTACATACACAGTATAGCTTTTGGAAGATTGATTACTACTATTTTTTCTTTTTAAAGAAAATAAAAGACTTAGAGTAGTGGATCACATATAGACATATTTAAAATAAATTGATGCTTTAAAAAGTTTAATTTTTCACTTGAAACAAAATAGTGTGCAAATAGAACACATGAAAAATAAGAACATACCGGTACTATTCAAATACATATGTAGTACAGGGTTTGGCAAATAGAAGGCACAAATAAATATTTGTTTAATGACTGAAAATTTAATTTTTCAATTCAATACTTTTTATTTCCTTTTTACTAAATGTATTGGGGTGTCACTGGTTCTCCAAATTAAACAGGTTTCAGGTGCACAAGTCCACAACACATCGTCTGTACACTGTACTGTGTGTTCACCACCCCAAGTCAAGTCTATGTTCATCACCATTTATTCCCCCCATACTCTCCTCCACTTCCCCCTAGCAAACACCACACTGTTGTCCATGTCCATGAGTTTTTTTTTCCGTTTTCTGTTTTGCTCAATTCCTTTAGCCCTTCCATTCAATTCTTTTGAGCTCTAAAACCTTTCTGAGTTTCTAGAGGAGGGAAATCAAAATACCTTAGACTTCTGTGGAGAGGTGTGGAAGAAATTTTAGTGTAATTAATTATTGTTTCATTTGCTATTGATGTAATAATTAGTTTTATGATTCTTCTCTGAAGTAGTATTTGTTTTCCTCTGTTGCAAATGGATATAGCTAGCCTCTCAGACTAAACATTTTTAGGTAGAAACTAAAATTACTCAACAGAAAAGAGGCTGTTTACATGAAGGAAAATTTGTGTGTGTGAGCACAAAGAGAGTATTTGAGGGGGTTAATGAGGCATTACTTCTCCCTGCCACCTATAATGAGATTAGAAAAGCATATCTTTGCCTTTCAACAGTTGTTTTTTTAAAGTTCTTTTATTAAAATTCCCATAACTCTGAGAAAAATAACACTTTAACCTTTTGCACTCAGATGTCGAGTGTGACTCTACACGGTTAGCATCGGTAGCAGGAATCTAGAAAAAAGCAAACGAGTGCAAAGGGTTAAGTCTTGCAGTTCCCAAACTCTGTGCTAAGGTGCCCTGAGCTGCCAAAGAGAACTCTTTAAATTAAAAGGAAATTTTTAAATTTAAAGGTAATTTAAATTTTGAGGGAGATACAACAAAACTTGTCTGTTACACTGTGCAAGTTACTACTAAGTTTTTTGGACCTGACTACTTAAAAATGAGAGCTTTTAGATGTTTTTTTCTGAGTCCATGAAAATACTACTGAGACATTACAGTGCCACACCTGAAAAAGTTTGAGAACCTTTGCTCTGAGCTCATCAGCCACTTAGAAAGGTGGACGATCAGATGCTTCCTAAGAGTCCAGGACCAGGAGTGGTGTCATCCAGCTGCTGCCTGCCGGTTAGCGCTCAGGGATGAGGAGCTAGATCAGGACGGACGGGAGCATCCGCTAAAGGGAGGGTCAGAATCTCTGCAGAATCCTCACGTTTGCTTGCAGTCAACCTGGGAAAAGATCTGTTTACAGATCATAGAAAGACTAATATTCTGCCGTTAAAATATCATGTTGCTTATGTTTATGTAGGTTCCTTCTGAGACACTATCCCAGTGGAATCTTGAACACACCACTTTAAACGAAGTGGGAAATTTCTTAATTCAAGTCAGCAATGATGAATTTGGATCATCGATTTCTAAAGAACTGAGAAGGCTGAATAAAAGATGGAGAAAGTTTGTTACAAAAACTCAGCTCGTAAGTTTTTGGGCTTTTTTTGGTAACAGCTTCATTGAGATAAAAGTCACATACCATACAACCCATTCCTGTGTATAATCGTGGTTTTTAGTATAGTCAGAGCTGTGCAGCCATCAGCATAATCAGAACAATTTCATCACCTCATAAAGAAACTCTGTACCTATTAGCAGTCACTCTCCACTTCCTCCCACCCTCAGCCTTAGGCAAGCGAGATATCACGTTATGTCTGCATAGATTAGCCTATTTTGGATATTTCACATTAAGTGGGATCATATAATATATAGTCTTTTGTTTCTTTTCTTTTTTAGTGTAATGTTTTCAAGGTTCATCCATGTTGTAGCATATATTAGTTCTTTATTCCTTTTTATTGACCAATAATAATAGTCTATGTGGTATGGCGAGACCACATTTTATTTATTCATCGATTGGTTGATTTGGCTTCTTTCCACCCTTTTGACTATTATGAATAATGTTGCTGTGAACATTCATGTACGAGTTTTTGTGTGAACATATCCAACTCTCTAGTAAATTTCTTTTACCATTAAAGAATAATGTTAAGTTTTTTGCCTACTAGATTTCAAACTTCTGAGAACATACACTGAGCTTTATTTATCTTTGTATTTGGTAAAGCGCTTAATAAAAGCAAGCCTTACATAATTTTTGAGTTTAAATTATTAAATTATTCTTTTTCTTATTCTTAACAATTTGAGACTGAGGTGTTTTATAGGAAATGCTCCTATTTTAAAATATATTGAATATATTATGTCCATTTATTATTGGTAATAATATACCTTAGCATAAAAATATGAGCATTAAGTTTTATGACATTAATTTCTTATAGGAAATGAAACTGCCACTTATAAAAAAGCAGGAACAGCCCGTTCATGATAATTCTGAAAATATGCAGCCATCTAAAGAAGAAAAACCAATGGTTGACTCTTCAACAGATACTCCATTAGAACTTCCTGAAAATCACGATCAGAGTATAAAGGTGAAGTAGTCATACTTTATAGCAGTGGTTCTCAACCTTTCTAATGCCGCGACCCTTTAATACAGTTCCTCATGTTGTGGTGACCCCCAACCATAAAATTATTTTCGTTGCTACTTCATAACTGTACTTTTGCTACTGTTAATGACTCGTAATGTAAATATCTGTGTTTTCCGATGGTCTTAGGCGACCCTGCTAGCGGTTGGAGCCTAAGACCATCGGAAAATACAGTTATTTACAATACGATTCCTTAACAGTAGCAAAATTACAGTTATGAAGTAGCAACGAAAATAATTTTATGGTTAGGGGTCACCACAACATGAGGAACTGTATTAAAGGGTTGCGGCATTAGAAAGGTTGAGAACCACTGCTTTATAACATTTGTATACAGAAATAATTTAACTGCACTGTTTTTCTTTGGAAAAACCCATATTGTTGAAACAGTGGTATGATTATTCGATAACATTTAAAATGTAATCACGTTCCAGTAAAATGCTTAAGTGGTTCCTTTCATGAAGTATTCTTCAGAGTCAGTGCTGTGTGTCTCACTCAGGAGGAGGAGCTTCCCAGACACGCCAGAGCAGTCAGACTGCTCAGTGTGGACAGGGAGCTGGTATTTTCTCCCTTTACTTCTGACTGGTGCTTAGACATTGTCCAGCTCTAAGCTAGCCTCCAGCCTGTGTTTGCTTCCTTTCCGTAAAATGGGGAGAACTGTAGTCTTTGTTTGTTGCTTTGTTGGGTAATTAAGAGGATGCTTATAGATAAGGATATCTTATCTATAAAGGAACAAAAAACAAAAATCATACTCAGGTATCATACCTGTGGTTTTGGAAATGTGCCTTCTTCAGAATGACTTACACAGTTTTACTTAAGAATGTAATATTGAACTGGCTTTAGCCAATGGCCATGATGGACTGCTTCTAAGACTAATCAGATAAAATCTTGAAAGATCTGAATTTGTGCAAGATGCTTTTATCCACTGAGCCAAACCGGTTTTGGCTTGTGCAAGATGCTTTTAGAATAGAAGAATATAAAATAGTATATTCTTCTAATACATTTAAAATATGATCTGGTAAAAAGAACAACTTTAAGAATGAATATGTCATGTAAAGCTAGTAACATCAACCCATAGGATATTGAGAGATTATTCATGGAAAAAGCTTAATTTTGTTGAAATTTGATTCTGTCTCTTCTTGAGGATGTTTTGAAACTACTGTTACTAACAACTGTATTTAATTAAATTGTATACAACGTTTAGAAATTGTTTTATAGAATCAGTACCCTAATTTTCTAAGATTTTTATCTTCTTATATGTAAAACGGAGACCATAGTAATTAGCTGATAGGAATTATTTTATCATTAGGAAAATATATGTGGCCCTGGCCGGGTAGCTCAGTTGCTCAGAGCATCATTCTGATATGCAAAGGTTGTGGGTTCAATCTCCGGTCAGGGCACTTACAATAATAAACCAATGGATGCATAAATAAGTGAAACAACAAATTGAAGTTTCTCTCTCTCCCTTCTTTCTCTCTCTCTCTCTCTCTCTCTCTCTCTCTCTCTCTCTCTCTCTCTCTCTCTCTCCCCCCCCTCTCTCTCTCTTCCTCTCTTTCTCTCTCAAACCAGTAAGTAAAAAATTAAAAAAGAAAATATATGTGAGTAAACCTTTAAATATTTAAAGTGATATGTACTATCATAAAATGTTATTATTGTCCAAAACTAAGTCTTAAGTCATTAATATATGCTGAATTAGCACCCTTTGGGGGGAAAAAAGAGATAACTTTTTAAAATTGAAAATTATTTTATGATGTAAACATTGTCATTTTTTAAATGATAATTTTGAATGTTGTAGGCTGGGGAAGAACATGAAAAAGAAAATGAAGAATTCACAGGGCAACTAAAAGTGGCTGAAGAGGTCGAAAAACTCATTGGAGAAGTAGAAACCTGGGAGGCAGAAACCAAATCTGTTTTGGATCTTCTGAGACATAAAGATGATGTAGATACTTCAATGGAAGAATCTTTGCAGGTATGAGGGTAAAAGCATTAAAAGGACAGCTTTCATGGTTGTTGACTGAAGTATTAAGATAACAAGTTTGAGAGTAAAGAGTAATATGACTGTTTGAATTTTCTTAGTTGGGAGTTTTTTAAGTAGCATGGATTCTCATTCCTGAATCATTTGCTGTGATTTTGCTTGAAGACAGAGGATAGACTGGAAGACCATTAATAATACATTTTGTGAGTCTAAGTTCTTGAATTAATTTTCCCAGCTACATGATGGAGATTAAAACATTTTCTTGTATGAGAGGGCGATGAAGAAGATAAGTGAGTTCAGTCTCACATAGCTCAGTGCAGCGTGAATATAAGATATTATGACAGTCTGTGCTTTGGAAGCTCATTCACCGAGTAAGCCACTTACCCTTCTTGACACAGGGAGGGTGACGGATGTTGTTAAAACTCCGTTCTGTCTTCATTCTCAGGCAGTCGACTCATTGAAAAGCAATGAGGCAAGATTGCGTTTTAATATCACTCAGTTCTCCTGGGAATGAAGTTACAATTGTGGTTTTTACTGAGTTCCAAGCTCAGCTATAAAAATCTATGGAGCATGTCATAAATTGCAACAAGATGGAAAGTTCCCGGAATAAAGGAATACTTATGTGATTCTTTCAAATCTACATTTCTGAAATGGTGTATATATAGCATTTTGTGTTTCCGTTGTGTATAAGAATGATACTTTTTATTGCTTGGAAAATATTATTTAAAGTTACCTGTGCCTTCTGCCAGTGCTTTCTACTTTTATTTACATATTTATTTATTTGCTGCATCTGGGATTTATTTAAGTAAAAGAAATGAGTGAGAAATGAGAAATTCAATATTTAAAAATATTTCAAAAAAATAACAGTGAATATACAAACATGCTAGAATATTAATTCTGTAAGAAGGAATTAAGTATATCTTTATTGGATCAAGATATATTGTAAAGTAGTTTTGATATCTATAATAATAAAAGCCTAAGTGACCATCGCAACCAAATGGACGACTGAACAGGCTGCGTGGGGCGACCAGGCTGGCAGGGGGCAGTAAGGGGCGACCAGGTCGGCGGGGGGGGGGCATTTAGGGTGACCAGGCCGGCGGGGGGGACAGTTGGGGGTGACCAGGCCAGCAGGGGGGGGCAGTTAGGGGCAATCAGGCAGGCAGGCAGGTGAGCAGTTAGGAGCCAGTGGTCCCGGATTGTGAGAGGGATGTCCAACTGCCGGTTTAGGCCTGATCCTGCAGTCGGACATCCCCTGAGGGGTCCTGGATTGGAGAGGGTGCAGGCTGGGCTGAGGGGATCCCTCCCCATGCACGAATTACGTGCACCAGGCCTCTAGTGTTGTATCAAGTGTGGTTCTAAAAAGATTATTTTCTAATAGTCACTTTCTCCAGTAACATTTATTGGATTCCCTTGTGACTGATTTGGCTTCGAGCAACTTAATTTTAAGGTTTATTACTACTCTCTCAACTTATTTTTCTCTTTATTGACATTATATTACTTAAAGTATTTTATTGAAGTGCTTAGTATATAAAGAATAATCTATAAAAGACTATGTTGCTCAGAATTTGACTGTATAAATATAAAACTTAAAATGAAAATTTAAAATAATGTCCTTTAGAATATAAATTTGTCTCATTTTGCATTAATAATTAACCTTTAATGATTTCTGATGAGATTTAATGTAATGTTTAATATGTAATCAGAATGTTTATTGTGATCTCACTTTAATTTGTTTTAATAGCATCTTATTGCCAAAGGCTCTATGTATGAGGAGCTTGTGTCTAGAATGGAAGACACTTTACAAATGGATGTACAAAATATTTCAAGCCAGGAGTCCCTTGAACATGTTCTCACTGCTGGACTTCAGGCAAAGATTCAAGAAGCTAAAGAGAAAGTCCAGGTCTCTCTTTAATGTTCCTTATTCATGAATTTAGTCTTTAAAACCAAGTGGTCAATGGGAGGATGGGGAAGTTGGGGGCAAGGATTGCCCTGTAGTTTGGAAATGTTTTGTAAAATATAACTTTTGCAATATATATATATATATTTTATATATATATATATATATATATATATATATATATATATATATATATTTTGGTTAATCCTCACCCGAATTTTCCATTCATTTTTAGAGAGAGTGGAAGTGAGGGGAAGAGACAGAGAAAAATTGATGTGAGAGAGAGACATTGATTGGTTGCCTCCTGAACATGCCCTGACCAGGGCCAGGATCGAGCCTGCAACCAAGATATGGGTCCTTGACCAAGAATCAAACCTGGGACCCTTCAGTCCTCAGGCCGACACTCTATCCACTGAACCAAACTTTATAATTTCTTTATAATTTAGAGGATATTGGAAAATATTATATAATAAATTAGATACTCTTATGTCTAACAGGAAAATAGGAGTGGCAACACAAAGAAATTACTTAATAATTTGTTAATTTTCTAAGAAGCCAGGCTAAGTGTTGAGAATTTTTTGTCTTCACAGATCAACATGGTAAAATTAGGTGCAATGTTGAAGAACTCATCTGATGTCTCACCAGACCTGAGTGCCAGGATGAAGGTGGAAGAATCCCTGAAGGAACTGGAATCATACATTACAAGGGCTGAGCAGTTACTTGGCCAAAGAGAGAGCCGGAGTGGACTGATTTCAAAATACAAGGTGGGACCCTTTCAACTATCAAATGTAGAGTATTTATTATTAACCAACTATCTCATTTGAAATCAAGATGTTTCCATCACTGTGATTATACACAAAGTTACTGTACCTTTAACATTTTTTCAAGTTTTATATACATCATTCCCCAGAGACTCTTAAAAATTAAAATGAAGATTTTTAAAAATTCAATATACTATTGTCGACCTGCCAAATGTGTAATTACTTTATTTATTTATTTAAAGTATGTTTTTATTGCCTTTGCCGGTTTGGCTCAGTGGATAGAGTGTCGGCCTGGGGACTGAAGGGTCCCAGGTTCAATTCTGGTCAAGGGCACATGCCCAGGTTGTGGGCTCAATCCACTGTGGGGACATGCAGCAGCCGATCTATGATTCTCTCTCATCCTTGATATTTCTATCTCTCTCTCCCGTCCCCTTCCCCTCTGAAATCAATAAAAATATATTTCTATAAAATGAGAAGAGAGAGAGAGAAAGAGGGAGGAAGAGAAAGAGAAAAATCAATTGGCTGCCTCCTGCATGTCCCTTAATGGGGATCCAGTCTGCAGTCTGGGCATGTGCCTGACTGGTAATCTAACCGGTGACTTCTTGGTGTGTGGGAGGGCACTCCAACCCACTGAGCCACACCGGCCAGGCTGTAATTACATTTAAATAAGAAATATTTTGCAATTTTTTTTCAAAAGAATTCAAGAGATGCAAATGGGCTATCAAACCTCAAGTTACAAAGAGAAGTCTCCTTTAAGTCTTTAAATGTCTTCATAGAGTCCTTTTTTTAGCTCTACCTGTGAAAGATCTACCAAAATTAGCTTTGAGGACTTGGCAGTGGGATGAGGCTTTCATGTTCTTGCTTGCATCTTTTTTTTTTTAATAGGAAGCACTATTAATTTTTAATACTAAAAGTCTGGCCAAGTATTTGAAAGCTGTTGAAGAACTGAAAAATAATGTCACTGAGGATGTAAAGCTGTCTTTGGAAGAAAAGAGTAGAGATGTCTGTGCCAAGTGGGAGGTAAGAACATGCATATGTATCCAGGGCTTATACTAATGCATCTGACCATGGATCTGTTTGTCAGCAGAGTCATTCTTCATAGATGTATATGTATATGTATATGTATATGTATATGTATATGTATATGTATATGTATATGTATATGTGTATGTGTATGTGTGTGTGTATGTGTATGTGTGTGTATGTGTGTGTGTATAGATAGATAGATAGATAGATAGATAGATAGATAGATAGATAGATATAGATTTCAGAGAGGAAGGGAGAGGGAGAGAGAGAGAGAGAAACATCAATGAGAGAGAATCATTCATCGGCTGCCTCCTGCACGCCCCATACACAGGATGAAGCCTGCAGCCCAGGCATGTGCCCTGACTGAGAACCGAACCATGACCTCCTGGTTCATAGGTCGACACTCAACCCTGAACTCTGCTGGCCAGGCTCAGAGTCATTCTTGATTATCCTCCCTGTTTACCCAAAATCACAGAGGGCTGATCCCTGCGGGCTGCGATCTCAGGTCCTGTAGCAGCTGGCTTCTCTCTGTGTTCAGCCAATGACAGCACTGAGATAAAGAACATTATAACCTCATGAACAAAAAGATACAGAGGCAGAGAAGCATTGAACAGACTGTCACATTACAGCGGGAAGGCTGGGGAGCGGGGAGGGAGGTAAGAGATCAACCGAAGGACTTGTATGCATGCATATAAGCATAACCAATGGACACAAGACACTGGGGGGTGAGGGCATGTATGGGAGTGGGGTGGGGGGGCAATGGGGAGATATGGACACATGTAATACCTTAATCAATAAAAAAATTTAAAAAAAAAGAACATCTATGGTATGTATCATCAGATTAAAAGAAAAGAATCCTGAAAAAAAAAAAGAAGGAGATTGGGAAGCAGCAGAGTCCAAAGGCCTTCCTGTCCTCTCTTTCTTGCCAGTGTCTCTCGCTGTGTCTCCCCCTGGCCGTAGGTTCCATGGTGCCGGCCTCTGCTTGGTGACCTTCTGCCTGGACTCCACTCAGGCTTCCGTCTGGGTGGCGGTGGCAGCTTTCTGCTGATGCTAATCTCCGGATTGCTTTCCTGTCCCCTCTTTGGCTTTCATCTCTTGTGTAATCAATCCCGAGCATGTAATTCCCTCTGAGTTTAATATGTAGTGTTTTCTGGTTTCCTGGTTGGATCCTGACTGAGACAGCAGATTGACACACATACCCAGAGTTTCACTGAAACAGATATTGGCTTTGGTGGCAGACAGACTTGGATCCAGCAGCTATGACCCCGGGGAAGTTGCTCAACTTCTAGGAGCGTCACTGATAAAATGGGAATAACCCCACCCGCTTGGCGTGATTGTTGTGAGGATTTATGGAAAGTACCTACCACAGAGATAGTGTTCAATAAATGATACTAAGTATTGAATATGGTTTTTGTGTATGTGTGCATGTATGTATGAATATATGGAGAGAGGGAGAGAATCAAGTAATATAATTGAAGGTCTACTGTTAAAGGTCCTCATAAAGCACGTTAAAGTAAACCTTATTTTAGAACAATTTTATATTTACAGAATTATTACAAAGATAGTACAAAGAGTTTCAGTATACCCCAGGCACAGTTTTCGCTGTTATTTACATCTTGTATTAATATAGTACCTTTGTCACAATTAATGGACTAATATTGATACCTTATTAATAACTAAGTTTGCATTTTAATTTTATTTCCACAGTTTTCCCCTAATGTGCTTTTTAGTCTGTTCCAGAATCGCATTCAGGATGCACATGATAGCATCTTGTTGTTTCTGCATAGGCTCTGATGTGTGTTTCATGAATATTTTCTCCCAGTCTGCAGCTTGTCTTTTTAATTCTCTTAACAGCGTCTTTCCCAAATAAAACACATTTTTAGTTCTTAGAAAGAAAAAAAAATGTTTATGGGTCCTCCTCAAAGATACAAAGATGAATGAGAATTTCATAAGCTCTTTTTCTGTCGTTTGTTAATAAAAGTATTTTTATTATGTTTTTTTATAAAAACCTTTTCAATAGATTTGGTTCCCATGGTTAATATGTGTCTTTGTTTTCAGTCTCTTCATCATGAACTGTCCTTGTATATTCAACAACTAAAAATAGACATTGAAAAAGGAAAAATTAGTGACACTATTTCAAGACTTGAAAAGCAAGTAAATAAAGAAAAGAAACTAATTCGGCGAGGAAGGACCAAGGGTCTCATTAAGGAACATGAGGTAAACCACCTGTTTTCCATTTACATTTTGTCCTCATTTTGAGGTTTTTCTTAAAGGGCTGTGTATGTCCTTGGCCTGGGATTAAATCGCCTCTCAGAATGACTTCATCTGTCTCGCTCCCTGGGGATTATCCCTTATGCAGTTCAAGCTCTAAATAGAGCCGGTGATTCTTGCTTTTCAGAAGTGAGAACAATTCAGCGTTGAGTTAATCGTTCATGACTTCCCTTGTATGTTTCAGTGGCCCCTGTCCTTGAGAGTCTGGTTACAAACTGTTGCTGATGTACCCACAGTTGCTTTTGTGGGGACCCGGTTTCCTCAAAGTGCAGCTTTAGTGAAAGATCTGAAATCAGGATGTAAACCAACTGGGGCAAATCTCATGGTCTCCTTTTGGTCCCCATCCTATTTGATTGCGTCCATGTATTTGACAGTACTGGCCCCTCTTCACTTTTTTAAAACTTTCTCCTGCTGTGGCTCTCTTAATGGCAATTCCTCTTGACTTTTCTTCTTTTCTTCTTTTTTTTTTTCCCCCTGTGGGAGGGCTTCTTTTTAGTATACTTCACACATTTCCCCTTTTTTATTGTGCTGTCTTAATGTTTTAGCTTTGAGAGTCTCTGCTTTTGGCTAATTTCATGATGGTTCTAGGCCAGAGGTGGGGAGTGTCTGGCCCTTGGGCAGTATAAGGCCCTTGAAATCATTTGGTCTGGCCCTGCCAAGGCATTAGGGGTGAGTTAATTAAATGTTTGACCCAATATAGCCGGCCAGTTTTTAAGTTGATAATTGTGTGTGGCCTGTGAATGATGCTATAAATATCCCAATGGCCCTTGGCAGAAAATAGGTTCCCCACCCCTGCTCTGGGCAATTCCATGCACTCCAGGGTTTTAGCTGCCCCTCTACAGTGATGGCGCCTGAATCCTTATCTCCCACTGAGTCCTTTCCCTGAGCTCCAGGTTCTGTTTCTAACTGAGACATCCCCAGTGTTCGTCAGAGACCTCACCTTCCGCATGTCCAACATGAACCAGTGATAGCTCCTCTTAGACGTTTCTTACTCTGATGTACCCTGGTTTGGGAGGGCTTTGCTGTCTCAGAATCTCCTCCCTCTCCTTCCCCTTCCTGCCCACGCAGCCTTGGTGGAGTCAGCTGCCAGGCCCCATCTGTTTCTCTGCAAAACAGCTGCTTTTCCATCCTTCCCATCGGCGTTGCCTGGCTTATTTCCTCGGCATGATGCGGGTTGCATCATCTTCCATACCCATCACCGAGTGACCCCTGGGAACCACAGGTCTTGGGTCACCGAGTCTACTCCCAGGACATCTCCAGACTCCTTAGGAGGCCGTTCAAGTCCTTCACCGTCTGGTCCCAGGACATGCCTCAGCCTCTCTTTTCCTGTGCTGTGCCCTCTACACACTAGACTGCTGTCCTTTCAGAACATCTGGAGCCTTTCTCCCTGGGCTGATACTCCTGCTGGGAACGCCCCCCTCTCCCCCTTTACCTGCTGGTCTCCTCGTTCTTCCTGCATGAAGCTTGGGTGGTTCCCTCAGGTGACTCCTAAGGCAGGTAGTGGGGTCTGTCCTCTCATTCGTCACACTCTATGCTCATTATTGGTGTGACTACTGTAGGGGAGGAACACGTTTCCCTCGACCCCCTTGGGGTCCCTGGCTGGGTCTGAAAATTAAACTGACAAAGATTCACAAGAGAAAGGGGCACACATTTTATTGAATTTTTACATGCACGTGGGAGCCTTGACAAGAGGTTGAAGACTTGTAGAAGTGAGCAGAGCAGGAAGACTTGATACCTTCGAGATAACAAAACCATCCATTTGTGAAGAATTGACAAGGCAAACGCGTGTGGGCTGGGGTGGTCAATGGTGAAGAGGTAACACAGGACCTCTTGGGAGGGAGGATCAAGGTTCGTTTAACAAGGTTTGTTTGCAGGCTCCTCTGGTGCGGGTCTGGGCTGAGAAGTGTTTATCTCCAACAAAAGACTATTTCCCATCTTTAGCCAGAAAACGGAGCTTTTTCTGTGTTAACGGCTTCTTTTATTGTTTTTAAATATGTTTTTATTGATTTTTAAATAAAGTCAATAAAGGGGACGGGAGAGGGAGACGGAGAGAAAGACCTATCGGTTGCCTCTCGTATGCACCCAACGGGATCAAACCTGCAATCTGGGCATGTGCCCTGACCGGGAATCGGACCAGTGACCTTTCTCAGTGCACGGGACCATGTTCAACCAACTGAGCCACACCAGCCAGGGTTGCTTACTGCTTCTTAATTTTCATGTCAAAGGGGCATATTTTGGGGTGACATATTATGGTTTCCACATTACTGGGCCGCGGCAAATCCCTATAGGGCCGCCTGCCTCATCTTTGTTTCTCCATGCCCATCACCACACCAGGCACATGGTGGACAGGCTTACAAAAGATTGCGTTGTTAAAGTCACACACATCTGTTAGTGTCTAATCCTCACGGACTAATGATGTCAACTCATTTGAAACACATTTCCTGCTTTATTCCCTCCATTAGGCCTGCTTTTCTGAGGAAGGCAGCCTACACCAGCTTGATCACCACATGGAGGTCCTGCGGGAGCTGTGTGAGGAGCTGACTTCCCAGAAGAGTCAACAGGAAGTGAGGAGGGTGCTCAGAGATTATGAACAAAAGATAGAAAGACTTCGGAAATGTGCCTCTGAGATTCACGCCACACTGCAGCCCCCTGTGGGAGGCACGTCGAAAAACAAGTTAGTGCTTCATAAGAATAGCCACGCGTGAAGGGGGAAAAATCGAGAGAAAGCCTCTTGCACAATGATCTAGCATTGAGTATGATTATGCATCATCTTTTCAGGCTTCATGACTCTCCGCCTATTTCAATCTGCCATTTTGATTCCTTCCTAGGGGGACCGCGAACACATCTGAGAATGGAGGAAGGAATGGCCACAGTGAGGCGCCATCTGCAAACGCAGATAATCAGCCATCAACTGAGAAGGTGTTAAATGTGGATAATGTCTTTTACAAGTAAACTCAGTGAAGAAGGCCAAGTGTATAATACTCCACTTCTCATTCATTAAGTGATGGTTTTAATGACCTGAGAGGCCCCTTCAGCTGAGAAGCCCCACTTAAGTCATGCAAGGAAGATTGCTTTACAGAGAATTAGAATGAGCTTAATTCTCCGCTGAGGGTACAAACAGTTTTTTAAAAAGAGACCATTTTGACCATTATTGACTGTGCACATTACCAGGGAGGGTATAAGAGGTTACGTTTAATCTGTACAGATGCCTCGGCGTCCTTGAGATGAGCTACTTCATCTCTCATTTGTCTTTTTCTCATTGTAATGTCTTTTACTTTCCTTGGGAACTGAATTTTCATTTAGAATGGGCATGCACTGTATCTCACAGCCCGATGGCCAGTGAGAGGTGTGGGACAGAGCAAAGTGTGTTAGTTTTCAGAGGTCTGCTCCTGCATGCGAGGCTTCTGTCTGCAGTTGACCATCCCTATGTGGTCACAGTCAGCAGGAGCATGTAGGAGAGCTCCTTCATACCAAAGAGAAGGTGAGACTCAGTACAATAAATCTCCTCTATCCCATGGAGGGCCTTTCTCTGAGCTGAGAAACCTCGGATAAATTGTGGTATCTTCTGGTATGCTGTATACGGAGTCAATAATATGCCTTTGTATCAAAAAGTGTTTATCTGTTCTAGACAATTAAGTATATTGAAGATATTATGTTGACTATTTTGCATATTTATGTAGGCAGTGGGATCAATTAAGAATTTGAGCCTGGCATCAGAGTTGAAGCCTGAACAGGAAGAAAAGGATCACAATACATCTATAAGTAGTTTACGAGACAGGTAAACTCTTTTAAACAACTGGAAAGTCCACCAGAAATATTTCATCAATGCAAACGTATTATACTTTATTATTTTTTTTAAAATTACTTTATTGATTAAGGTATCACATATTTGTCATCAACCAAACGTATTATACTTTAACTAGAAGCCCGGTGCACGAAATTCGTGCACGGCAGGGGGTTGTCCCTCAACCCAGCCTGTACCCTCTCCAATCTGGGACTCCTGGAGGGATGTCCGACTGCCCGTTTAGGCCCGATCCTGGTGGGATCGGGCCTAAACGGGCAGTCGGACATCCCTCTCACAATCCAGGTCTGCTGGCTCCCAACTGCTTGCCTGCCTGCCTTCCTGATTGCCCCTAACCGCTTCTGCCTGCCAGCCTGGTCACCCCCTAACCACTCCGCTGCCAGCCTGGTTGATGCTTAACTGCTCCCCTGCCAGCCTGTTTGACCCCAACTTCCCTCCTCTGCCAGCCTGGTCACCCCTAACTGCCCTCTCCTGCAGGGATGATCACCTCCAATTGCCCTCCCTTGCAAGCCTGGTCCCTCCCAACTGCCCTCCCCTGCTGGCCATCTTGTAGTGGCCATCTTGTGTCCACATGGGGGCAGGATCTTTGACCACATGGGGGCAGCTATATTGTGTGTTGCAGTGATGATCAATCTGTATATTACTCTTTTATTAGATAAGATAGAGGCCTGGTGCACGGGTGGGGGCCAGCTGGTTTGCCCTGAAGGGTGTCCCGGATCAGGGTGGGGTTCTCTTGGGGCGTGGGGTGGCCTGAGCGAGGGGCCTGTGCTGGTTTGCAGGCGGGCCACGCCCCCTGGCAACCTAAGCGGAGGCCCTGGTATCTGGGATTTATTTTCCTTCTACAATTGAAACTTTGTAGCCTGGAGCAGAGCAGAGCCAAGCCTGCTGTTCCCTCCGGGGCGGCAGCCATCTCTGTGGCAGTTAATTCACCTTCTACAGTTGAAACTTTGTTGCCTTAAGCGGGTGGGCCCGGCCAGGGTGTGCTTTAAAGCTTTGCTTCCCCTGTTGCCGCCGGCAACCCCTGGCCTGCTCTCTCAAGCTCCATTCTGTTGCCATTTGTTTGAATTTGTTTACCTTCTATAATTGAAACTTTGTAGCTTGAGTGGAGGCTTAGGCCTGCAACGGCTATGGAAAGCTTGGCTTGCTCTGTTACCTAGGAAACCTTTCTCTCTGTGGCTGTAGCCATCTTGGTTTGGGTTAATTTGCATACTCACCCTGATTGGCTGGTGGGCGTGGCTTGGCTGGTGGGCGTGGCTTATGTAGCGGAGTGATGGTTAATTTGCATATTACCATTTTATTAGAGAAGATAAGTTCTTATTATGCTTGGGTCAGAATTTTTGCATGTGGTCCAGTAACTTCAACAGAAATCCCTGGGATTTCCTCATGCATAATTGACAGTAATTGAAAAACTTTTTTGTCTTATTTTTTTAAATTAAGTAATGTCACCTTTAATTTTTCCCAGGTATGATACACACACAGAAACCCTTGAACTACACCTGCAAAACAACAAAGTTAGGATTACTTCTGATTTCCCTAGCGATGGGGAAAGGAGTAGTGCTTGTCTGCAGGATAAACTGGAAGATCTACAGGTAATTATTGAAAATATTATGAATTTACCTTTTGTTAGAAAATAATACCACCATGAATATAGATGTCACCATTTTGGTGGAGGTCCCATATGCCAGATATTTCCAAGAACTTGGTTGGATTGCAATGTCTAATGTCACCCGATTCCAGAAAGTGATTTGCATCCAAATATCAAACCCAGGAAAGACTTTGGCGCAGGGTCCTAATTTATCGCCCATGCTCTAATTTGATACTCTCGATATTGTGGCTTGCAGAATTTTTTATTGTGCTTGGGATGGGAATGAAGGCTTCAGATGAATGGGTCAAAACAATGTGGTCGGAGGCAATTTTAACCAACACTGCTTGCTTCTAGGTTGCTCTAAAATGAACAATACATGGAAAACCAGTGACTAAATACTTCTCAGTTGTTCATCGTCTTAACCAAGCTGTCACAATGTCTGTCTGATGTTGGACAGTAAGGAAGGGGCAGGCAGTGGAGGGAGTTTTCACTCTGAGCATCAGAGGAAGTAGTGCATTTGATTCAAGAGCTACAGAAACAGCTAGTGGTAGGCAGATCAATAGTTAGCTCTACCAATAAATATCTTCCTTAATTTGAAGGTGATCTGTGCATGGCAATGCAACACTTGTAAGCTTGGAAGTGCGTTAGAGTGAGCCCTCACAGAAAACCCATCAGGTAGAGAAAGGACCATGTGTGGTTCCTATAACACCCTCCCATATTTTCTCGTTTTTTCCTCCAACTGGCCCCTCGCTATTTTCCATCTGAATAAGCAAAACTCATATGGTAAAATCTCAGTTGTTCAAATGATGGATTTAGCATGTTTTCAATGCAATTAAGAAACTGTCTTGAGACCTTACTCCAGGGACTGAATAATGAGTTGGTTAGAAAAGCTATACTAATTCTTGGGGAAAGTGAAGAGCAAATTATACTGGTGAGTAAGCAGTAAAATGTTGTAGTAATGCTTTTTTTTTTTTTTTTTTAAGAATCAATATAAGGCACTGAAAGGGTATAGAATTTTTAGGTATTTAATTATAAATCAAATTAATTTTTTTTAAATATATTTTATTGAGTTTTTACAGAGAGGAAGGGAGAGAGCCAGAGAGCCAGAAACATCGATGAGAGAGAAACATCGATCAGCTGCCTCCTGCACACCCCCGACTGGGGATGTGCCCGCAACCAAGGCACATGCCCCCGACCGGAATCGAACCCGGGACCCTTCAGTCCGCAGGCTGACGCTCTATCCACTGAGCCAAACCGGCTTCGGCTCAAATTAATTTCTTTATTCACTTCTCATTTGCTATAAATAGTTTTGGTTCATTCAAATTTTCTTTTAGTTTAGGGAGAAACACAGATTTATTCTCTAGAGGAAGTAGAAAGTCTGTTGTTACAACTGTATGTGTCTTTCTGAATTGTATTCTGTGTACCCAACTTAGGGGAAGGGGTTTGGATTTGGGTGAAAGCCATATTGTCGTCTCCCTTGACTTCATTAAAAGGGTCCTCTGATAGCATAGTTAATATCATTGTTCCCTGACAGATCCTTTCCTTGTAGATGGTTGGAAAAAAATATTTTCTTAATCCTCACCCGAGGATATTTTTTCCATTGATTTTTAGAAAGAGTGGAAGGGTGGGAGGAGGGAGAGAGAGAAATCCACATGACAGAGACACATCTATTGGTTGCCTCTGGCACTTGTTCTGACTGGGGCCAGGGATTGAACCTGCGACCAAGATACATGCCCTTGACCAGGAATCAAACCCTCAACCCTTCAGTCCGTTAGTCGATGCCCTAACCACTGAGAAAACTGACCAGGGTGGAAAATATTGTTTTAACGTATTTTTATGGGAAACTTTGTACCCACAGTTTGTGGCTGTCTCATTTTTGTAAGAACAGAATAATTGCTCCTGTTAACCCATAAGCTGATAAATAAGTTTATGTGTTTCATCCAGGTCTTAAAAAATGAAACTGATGCTTGTTGGAAAGAGTTTGAAATCACGTCATTGCAGTTAGAAGAGCTTGAGAGTGACATAAAGAAGCCTTTTATAATTAAAGCAAGAGACAAATTAAAGGAGAAAGAAAGAGAGTTCCAGATGACTCTTAATACCAGGTATAATTCTGAGATCTATTACTAATGAACTTACTAAATTTTTCAATGCCATTTTAAGCTAGGCTAGTACTGTACTAATATGTTATTTTACCTAGCTGTCACAACATCCTAAGAGAGGCTGCCATTATGATTGCCATTTTACTGATGAGCAAACTGATAGGGAGGTTAAATAACCTAACCAACCCACACTACTGGCCAGAGCCTCAAGGGGAATTTAAAGTCTGTTGAGTTCTAAAGATCATGCTCCTCCCACTCCCCCCCCCCCCCCCGGGGCATGAATTTGGCCATGCTGCATAACTTCTCTGGGCCTTGATTTCCTTATTTCTAAAATGAGAGTGCCGTCATTAGCCTTACACATAGGATGTGTATCCCCAGTACATATCCCTGTTTTACCTTAGAGGAAACTGAGGCGAAGAATCTATGTTAACTACCCAGGGTCACGCATTCCAATTTATTAGTAGTAGAGCCTGTTCTTGGAACTCTAGTATATTTCCATGAATAAAATAATTAGTATTCATAATGAGGTTTCTTTGTCATCAAGGCAGTGTTAAATTACATTCAGTAATTTGTATTTTACAGTTTTTCATTTAGCGTGGTATCCGTTAGCTGGTAAGAATACTTGTATAGGAAACAACTCATTCTTTGGCATTTTGGGATCCCTGGGTTTGTGTTTTAATGTGATGATCTGTACATATCATGGTATGTATTTTTATTGGACAGTTACTTTCTGTTCTTGGTTAAGTCATGGCATCAGTGTATTTTATAGGGTATCTTTCGTCTCTGTTTCCCCCTCACATCTGGTTTCTTTTGCACCAAGGATGGAGTCTCTGGAGAATGCGCTGCAGCTTGTGGTACCTGTGGAGAAGGCATCGCTCCTTCTCTGTGGCTCAGACCTGCTCCTTCTGCATGACGTGGCCATTGAAGACTTTCACTTCACCGATGCTGATGGCATTTATCAAAACCTGAAGGTACATACCAGTTCTCACAGGATAGTCATAGAATAATCGGTTCCTCGGAGATTTGCTTATACATGTTTTTGCATTTTTAATTATGCATCAATAATATGTATTTAGAATATAAGCTATGACAGAAAAATCTTTAATAAGTTATACTTGTTATTTATTTCTCAATCTTTAATTCCTTTCAAATTTGGAAGTAGGTACTATAGAGTAACAAGGTATTTGAATTCAAAATGAAGGATTCCTTATAAATGCCTTCTCCAATGACTGAAACCTTAAATATCATGCTAGACTCATATGCATATATCAGCATATCCCACAGTTTACTTATTCCAAACCCCATCATCAATACAAAATAGTGAGGTTTTTTACTTCAGATTATAAACAGATGTCTCAACAGTTTTAATCTGTGATTATTTTCATTGAAGCAATATATATATATATATATATATATACACACACACACACACACATACACACACTCACACACATACATACATACATACTTGTTTTCTTTTGGGGATAGAAACATCAGGAAGGGTATCAGATGATAAAGCCGCTGGGCCATCTGGTCATTTGTAATTAAAATGTTGAAACTGTCAGCCCTGGTTAAACTGAGAAGCAGTTTTCTAGATTAAACCGAGTTACATAATTTGAGGTTAGTTTCTGCCCTGCAGCCCCTTTTTTTTTTTCTACCTCAGCCTTTTCCGCTCTTCTTACCTTAATTTTAGGATATCCAAGATTCCATAGCAAAACAGATAGACATTTGTAACAATTTGGAGCAGTTGGGCAACTTTGCATTAAAGGAATTACACCCACTTGATTTTCGGGCAACACAGACTATTATCCTGAAACACAGATCTCAGCTTGAGGAGACGAACCACAGGATCCAGAGGAGTAGAGATGCCCTCAGGGCTCTGGAGGACTTTTTGGCTTCTCTGAAAACAGCTGCGCTCCCCGGTGGGCTGGTCACGGACCCTTCAGCCTCAGGTACACAGGTGGCACCAGAGGATACTTTGACAGTAAGAAATAAAGAGGGAGAAATTGATCTGATGAAAGAGAAGGCCAGGCATTTGGATAAACGTTTGAAGATGCTTGACATCAGCTTTAAAGACGCCGACCGGGGTGAAGACTCGTCCTGTGAGAAACTTCTCAGTGCTCTGGCCAAACCCTTATTTGAGACCCGTGGCTCTGGCGGACAGGAGGAACTCACGGAAGAAGACAAGTTACTAGACACTTGTATTTTCAAAAATAACGAACTCCTGAGAAGTATTCTAGAGGTGCAGAGTCAAATCAGTAAAATTGGTCTTAAGGATCCGACGGTTCCGGCTGTAAAACAACGGTAAGGGTTGTTTCCATCAATTTCCCCCCAAGGTGACACTTTTCTGTATTTTCAAATAACTACTAGATGAAACAAATACTTCCTGTCTCTTTCTGTCCCGTCCCACTCTATGCAGCGCTCAGCATTCTTTTCTGTAGACTTTCCAGACAAACTTCCTTCCTGTTGACATTGTGTCTTTACAAAATGTTATGTAATTCTTTTCTTTGTAAAGTTTTCATTCTCACGGGCAAAGGAGTGGTGAGCTAAGATGTGGATAAAGTACACAAGTTGCTGCAGAGTCGATTTAGTGCAGTGTATTCACTGTGTTCTCTCCATGGGGGAAGACTGGAACTCTACACGTTTGGTCATAAAGAAAGAAGTGGTGGCCGATGCACATGCCACACACCTTGTCCCTACTTCTTCCTTGATTATTTGGCTTCATGCTTCCTCCCATCAGGATTAGGGTGGGGACTGAGTGGGAGGGCATGGGATTGAGGTAAGCTATGGTTAGTGTCGGTTCTGGAGACTGAGCAGAATTGGGGTAAACTGAGGTTGGCAGCCTTCAATATGAGTGCTATTTTAATTCTGCCATTCAGACTCGGCCTCTCTGTCCTGGTACCGACAATGTTAGGAAGACACACTTTTGCGAAGCTCCCCTCCCCTTAGTAAATCTCTCCCACGTTCTGTCTCCTCGGTCCATCACTAGTCCTTCAGGTTCAATGCTCTCTTGAGGTCTTTAGCTGACCAAGCTCTTTCCTCTGAATGTCCCTGTGACCTCAGTCTCAATGAATCTTCCGTTCCTATAGTGCCTCAGTTCCTAATGAGGTGTTTAATTATTGATTCATTGTTAATATATTTTTATTATAGATTTAGAAAAAATAAGTACATAAATTAAACATTAATTTTTAAATGAAAATTACACATTTATAAATAATAAATTGCTTTCATTTTATATAGCCCCTATAGAGCTCATTTATTTATTTTATTTTTTAATTCTCGCCCTAAGACATGCCTTTATTGATTTTAGAGAAAGAGGAAGCAAGCCTATGAGAGAGAGAGAGAGAGAGAGAGAGAGGGAGAGAGAGAAACATCGATTGGTTGCCTCCTGCACATACCCTGACTGGGGATCAAACCCTCAACCTGGGTATGTGCCCTGACTGGGAACCAAACTGAGATCCATAGAGCCACACTGGCAGGGTGCTCATAGAGTTTATTATCTAGAAGGAAGAGTGAGATATCAGTATATTTGATGCTGAGATAAGCTCTAGAGAAGAATTAAGCAAAGGAGGACAAGAGGGTTGCAATTCAAATAGGGTCATTAACGATGTTTTACTAGAAAGTGACCTTTGAGTAAGTACGATGGGATGAGAGCTAGCTACGTGACTACCTGGAGGAAGAACCTTCCAGACAGAGGGAGCAGTGGGTACAAAGTCCAGGTGTGAGAGTAGGCCTGGCATGTCTGAGGAGAGGCTCGGAGGTGAGAAGGTCAGCAGTGCGGTGCAGAGATTTGAAAGGGTGTCAGGGAGATACTTGATGGGATGGGGCTTAGCTCATGGAGGGACTGTGGGCCATGTGATTACTTTGCCTTTTTCTTTTAAAGTCTTCCCTGTGTGTGTGTGTGTGTGTGTGTGTGTGTGTGTGTGTGTGTATTGATTTCGGAGGGAGGAAAGGAGAGAGAGAAAGAGAGAGAGAGAGAGAGAAACATCAATGACATGAGAAAATAATTGATTGGCTGCCTCCTGCGTGCCCCCTACTGGGAATCGAGCCCACAACCCAGGCATGTACCCTGACCAGGTGCAACCGTGACCTCCTGGTTCATAGGTCGATGCTCAACCACTGAGCCATACCAGCCGGGCTTGGCTTTTTCTTGGAGTGGCATTGAGAAGTCATTGGAGGGTGCTGAGCAGAGGGAAATGACTTAGTGGTGTTGTAACTGATTCTCTCTGGCTGATGTGTTTAGTATAAACTAGAAGTTAAGGGAAGACTAGTTTGATCTGTTTCAGTAATCCAGGTGAGGGATGATGGTGGTATGGACCAGTGGTGAAATGATGAAAAGTTTTAAGATTTCTGGATATTTCTTCAAGGTAGAGTCTACAAGATTTGTTGACACTCTGAACATGGGGTGTAAAAGAAAGATTGGGGGTACCATTAACTGAAGTGACCAAGACTGAAATTGTCAGGTAGTGAATGAAAGATCAGGTGTGCTCAGTTTTAGACATGATAGGTTCAAAATACTTGTTTGACTTTTAAGTATGGATATCAGTAAGACTCTTGAAAATAGATGGCATCAGGAGTTGGGAGAGAGGTCAGGGTTACAGGTATGCATTTGAGAGTTACTAGCATTTTGGAATGCTATTTAAAGCCATGAGCAGCAGAGTGAGTTGTCAGGGGTGGGGAACCTTTTTCCTGCCAAGGGCCATTTGGATATTTATAACATCATTTGTGGGCCATACAAATTTATCAACTTAAAAATTAAGTTATATTTGGTCAAACATTTAATTAACTCACCCATACTGCCTTGGCAGGGCCAGACCAAATGATATCGAGGGCCTTATATGGCCTGCGAGCTGGACATTTCCCACCCTTGATTTAAATAGACAAGAGGAGAGGTCAGTGTTGTACATTGGGAGGAGGGGGGCCTGGGAGATGAGGAGGAACAAGGCAGAGATGCTGAGGAGTGGTCAGTGGAGTGGAAGGCAAGTCAAGAGAGTCCTGGGAGCCACGTGAGGTCTTTCAGGGAAGAGGATGTAAGCAACTGTGTCAGATGCTGCTGACTAGTGAGGGACGATGGGGATTTGAGGGGAGCATGAGTTCAGCAATGCCATGGGTCCTGGAGGTCTTGTCGTGCAGTTTTTGGAGGAGCTGTAGGGAATGAAAGCCTTATGGGAGTGGACTCAAGAGAAACTGGAAAAGAGCAAGTAGAGACAGTGAATATCTGATAAAAGCAATTTAGACCCTGGTGAATGGCGTTAATTGCTCCAGGATCAGCTTGCACCTTAACACCCTTAGCTCAAATGACTCTTTTTCCTGATATGGGAGAGCCTGTAGTACACAAGATGGACATACAAGTTTTCCCTTCCTCCTCGGACCTCCCCCCTTCCCCACCCTTCCTTAGCAGCCTTGTAGTGCTCTACTGTTTATCTCTTCTCTCCACACCAGGCTTTCTTTCCCACTCATTTACGTACACGTACTCTTTCTCTTTTTCCTCACATGCATATACACAGCCTTTATAAGTATGTTCATCACAGAAAAATGTTATTGTTTTTGGTTTTCTATATTTATTTTAATAAAGTTCCAGATTGGCATAGTGGGAATGGAGAGAGCCTCCTGAACTCCGCAATAGCAATTTTTAATGTGTAATTTTTGTCTTCATAAACCTCCTGAGGACAAATTAAAGGTGGTGTGCTCCCCATATTACCCTCATTTGAATCCTGTCAAATTGGCTGATGATTGGCTATCAATCTTTTCTCTTTCATAATCAAGAAAAAAGTCATTAATCCGACTGGATAAGGACCTAGATGACTATGAAAAAGAGAAGCAACACTTGCAAGAAATGGCGAGTTCTCTTCCACAATTCAAAGACGGCAGAGAAAAAGCTCTGAATCAGCAGTGCCGGAACACAGCGCTCCTGTGGGAGAGCACGAAAGCCTCCGTCACCGAGTGGTAAGGACAGAATCCCTCCCGCCTCTGCCAGATGCTCTGCAGCACGATTAAAACACAGCCCCGGGCACCCGACGGAGGGCACACAGGCGTTTCGCACTGGACGCTCACTGGGCCAATGTCTGGGCAGCCGTGGAATCACAGATTGTGGCTTGAATGAATTGGTCAGGTTATCTAAGGAAGGCTAACAAACACACAGTCTATTAATTACCCTCCCCTCCCCTGAATTTGTTTTCTATTGCTGCTGTAACCAGTTACGTCGAATTTAGTGGCTTAAACATGTCACAAGCTTTTATTACAGTCTGGAGGTCAGAAATCCCCAAATCAAGCTTTTTTTCTTTTCGAAACTTCAGGAATGAATCCCTTTCCTTGCCTTTTTTTTTTTTGTCTTTTGGAGGCTTCCTCCTATAATCCTTGGCTTGTGTCTCTTATTTCCATCTTTAAAGCCAGCAGTTTGTCATCTTCTAATCTCAGTCTCTCCCTCTCTCTCTCTCTCCCTCTCCCCCTCTTTTGCCCTCCCTTGCCTCAGTGGAAAAGATATCCTTGGATGAGAAAGGGAAAAAAAACAAACAACCTATTGCTGCTGTCAGTCCCTGGGTGGCTTGGCTCTCTGGTGATTCCCCTTCTTAACTCTGCTCTCAGTGGTCCTTTCCCCACCGAACTCCAGTCGAGTACACGTTCTATGCTTTCCTTCCGGGACCTGAGTGTGTAGTAGTCAAGATAAAGCCTCTCCATGATATTTGATCTCGTCTATCCTTCAGTTTTACAGAGGAAGGAATTGAGGTTCTGGGACCTAAAGTAACTTACCTAAGGTCATATATCTAATTAGTTCCCAGCCATAACGAGAAACCAGGTGTCCTAACTGCCACATTATCTGTACTACACTTTTTAAAATGGGCTAAATCTGGAATGAGTTAAATAGACATAAACAACCTGTGACTTGCTGAATCAATATTGAAATAATCTCCAAGAATAATTCTAGGGAGGCACAGTTTTTCAAAGATGATTTTTGTTGAAGGATGAAATTGAGATGCCAGTTCCTCAAGGAATTTAGGTTTCTTTCTGAAGTGTACATCTAGGGACTTTTTCATACTGATCGGGTGAAAATACGAGTCCAGTGGCTGTTTTTACCATCCCCTTGGTATGGCACGTATGTGCCGTCATTCTTAGGTTAAATTGGTAAAGCTATTACAAACCATGCCAAGAAGAAAAATCCTTCTGTAGCTTATTGGTCATTATAAGGATAACGAAAGAGAGAAAGAACGGCGTTGTTATTTTCAGATGTTTAGCTGTTTTACATTTTTCCTTTTTGATAGCCTTGACCAGTGTGAACGCGTCTTGGAGCTCTTAAAACAATATCAGAATTTTAAAAGCGTCCTGACAACTTTGATTCAAAAAGAAGAGAATGTCATCTCCCTGCAGGCGTCGTACATGGGGAAGGATAACCTGAAGAAACGGATAGCAGAGGTGAGTCCAAACTCCTGATGAAATACCCAGGGCCTTGCTCACTAGCCTGGCAATAAAGAGGATATTTAAACGGAGTCTTTTTCAAAACTTGGTTTAAAAGAAGTTACTAGTGACTGTTTTTTTTTTATTTATATTTTATTGATTTTTTACAGAGAGGAAGGGGAGGGATAGAGAGTTAGAAACATTGATGAGAGAGAAACATCCATCAGCCGCCTCCTGCATACTTCCCACTGGGGATGTGCCCGCAACCAAGGCACATGCCCTTGACCGGAATTGAACCTGGGACCCTTCAATCCGCAGGCCGACGCTCTATCCACTGAGCCAAACCAGTTAGGCCTAGTGACTGTTTTTTTTTGTTTTTTTGTTTTTTACCAAATATCTAAGAATTTATTGAGTATGTCAGCAGAGCTCAAAAAATAAAAAATAAAAAAAATCAACCCCCAGGTTGAGGCTGGATCGCCTCTATATGGGTTTGGCGCTGGCGGTGTGGCTGTGTTGGAGTCTGGGGTGGCCCCTGCTGCTCCCTCTGGGAGGTGGTAACAGTCCGCGTGTGCACGGACCTGCCTCAAGGAACCGGACACTTCATTGCAGTCTTGAGAGAATGAAGACAGTGGGCAAATCCCCTCTGTGGTTAGTGGTCATAGGGAAAAATTACCTTTTTACTTACTTGCTTTCTGCAGAGGTGCGTGAGCTGATCTCCAGGTTGTTCTGTCTGTGTTCACAGCCTCTCCAAGCACAACTTCATATTCTAAGCAGAATTAACATTTTTGGACACTAGGTGTCATTATTTTCTGTGACTTTATGTGGTTATCCATCAGAGTGGCAGGAAGGGAGACAGCGATTGCACTATCCTGCACGCTTATTCACCAGCACGTTGCTTTTCCCGCTGGCTTGTGAGCACGATGCTAACGTGCGGTCAGAGAGTCAAAAGCGCGTGCTGCTCGATCCAGCTGGTTGTTAGAAAGCAATTTTATTAAACCTCCCCGTGGCTGAGAACAAAATCAGTAGAAGCTTACATGGACGACTTATTCTTTATCTGGAACTCCTGTCCCTGAAGCTGCAGTGGCCCTCGGGGTGCAGGCACGTGGCCGGTGCCACAGCCGAGGAGTAGCCCCTGTCAGAGACCCACTTTCTCAGACTCAGTTTCTGGAGGCTGACCAGTCAGAAAGGGGCTTGTTTAGATGGAAACCAGGTGTACAATGGTGACTGTGTGGTTTTCCGTGAGGGAGGCCACCAACACCGTGAGTGGATAGTCAGTTGGAGCAGCTTCTGGGTGTGGTGGTCTCTGAGTCTAGGAGACTCCTGTCCTCATCCCAGTGGATCTAAGGCGCTGTGGTGCCCTCGGCTCTCAGAGAATCCAGCACGATCAGCCGTACAAGATCCCCTCACCCGTGTGTCCCAGCTCACGTAACGACTCGTCTCTGTGCCCCTGACAACAGTTTCCCATTAGGCGCTCTTATTTCAGAATCAAGGTCTCGGCCTGAATCACTGTCTTGTCCCCTAAGTCCCTGTCTTGTATACTGACCAGACATATCTAGCCCTTCTTGCTTGCAGCTGTTCTTGGTTTGTGCTAATCCTCCTTAGTCCTCGAGTCCTACCTTTGTCCCGTGAAGTTGGATCCTATCACCAGCAAAAAAGCTCTGTCTATCCTATTTGGTGAGGTAGCATCGGTAGAGTACCTAGCAGCGTGCCTGGGACTTAACCTCTTAATGGCGTCAGTCATGATGCCCACTGTGTGTGTGGTTGTGGGAGAAGTAACTCTTCTCTCTCAAGTTTTTTTTTCGGCTGGTCTAATAATCAAACAGACATGAGACACATTAGTTAGAGAAAAGAACAAATTTAATACATCTGTTTGGGAACCCGGCCTACATGAGAGAGTCAGCGACCCCATGTGCACCAGAGGTTCAGAGACAAAAAGGGAAATGGGTATATAGGACATTCACAGCTAGGGGTGGGGTAAGGTGCCTTGGGGGCCTCAAAGGGCTATTGCAGGGTGATAAGCAGACCAGATGTTCAGTAAGTAGAAGTTTACCCTGCCCTATAGATAGGCCAAAAGAGGTTATCTCTGATCATCTCTTTTTATGGGCAGATGCCTAATTCAAGTTCATGTAGGTAGTTATGGGAGGGACAGGAGTTTTTCTTGAGTCTCTCTGCTGAAGTTGACTTTAGCTCAAATAATCTATGGGCCACAGAGGCACATCTTGGGGTAACTTGGCCTTTGGCCTATCTGCAGTTCTAAATGTTCTCGCTTCTCAGTTGCGTGAACACTCTTCCCGCACCCATAACTGTGTAACCAACCCCGTAATTTTGACCAGGAAAAATTCCTTCCATCACCTTCAGGCAGGTGGCCCCTCTCCTGAATGACTCTCATTAATGGGAATCTAAGTCCAGGTATTGACCCTTCTGCCATCCTTAGGGCCTCTATGGCTGTTGTGTCGGTCTGTTTGGGCTGCTATCACAAAAATACCATAGTCTGGGTGGCTTATAGACAACGGAAATTTATTTCTTACAATTTTGGAGACATTTCTCACAGTTTATAACATTCTGCTGTTGACCTGCACCCCCCCCCCAAATCTGTGTTCTTACATGCAAAGTATATTCATTTCATCCCATCAGCCCCCAAAGTCTTAACTTGCTCCAGCAACAACTCCAAAATCTAAGTCCAAAGTCTCATCTGCATATTATCTAAATCAGATGTGGGTGAGACTCAAGGCATGTTTCATCCTGAGGGAAATTTCTCTCTAGCAGCTAACCCATGAACCAAACAAATTATATACTTTCAAAATGCAGTGGCGGGACAGGTAGGTATATCCATTCCAAAAGGGAGACATAGGAAAGAAGAAAGAAGTAAGACCAAAACCTAACAAGGCAAACATTAAACCTTAAGGCTTGAGAGTAATCCTCTTTGGCCTGCTGCTCTGCCTCCAAGCCCACTGGATGGCCACATCACCCCTATGGCGTAACTGGATGGCCCTCCCATCCCCAGTGGCTCTCCACAGGAGCCTCTGCAGCTCTCCTAGCCTGGGATCCTACACCTTCAGCGCCCCTGGCCTGAGGTCACACACTTGTGGCTGTCTTTCCCTGGTCCTCACACGGTGGCCAGGTCAAGATAACTCTCTGGAGTCTCTTTTATTAGGGCACTAATCCTATTCATGAGGACGACACCCTTATGACCTAATTACTTCCCAAAGGCTTCATCTCCTAATACCATTACGTTGGGGATTAGGATAAGAGCTTTTTAGAGTTTCTTATTAAATAACATAAAAACTATATGGCTAATTAATGAACGGTAGAATTATTACTTACGCCCAGGTCTATTTGACTGCAAGACGTGTTTCAATCATCACAATAGTGTCTTTCCTGAGAACATATTTGAAGTATGTGTATGACAGAAGTAAAAATTGGTTAACTTTGCTTCATCTGTACCCCTTTCTCAACTGTAATGGTTAGCTCACAAAAGGTTGTTTTAAAATTAATAAAATAACTATAATTTTTAAATATCAAAGTCCAGGCATTAAAAAAATTGGTTATGTTGAGAATCTTACATCTAGCATGGTATCTAGCATATGGGCACTTTATATATTGGCTGAAATAACATTATTTTGTATGGGAGACATAGAAGTTCTAGTACACTGGTGTTTAGTTTTGTTCTCAGACACTTTTTTAAAAGACCGGATAAAAGCAAATTGTAGTGCTACTGATCGTTAACACAACTTTCGGTCAATTTTGTGATGACCTAAGTACTGTCTTCAGAAACAGTTCATTTCTGTGGCATGCATTGTCATGATGCTCAGTGGCTGAAATATGATACCACTGAGAACTTTTGTCCTCCAAAGCTATAGAAACCTGGATGTTTATCTAGGACATGGTACCAAGTTTCTACTCTCTTTAATGAAAGAGTGTGAGAGTAAGACTAGAAAGCTAAACTGTCAGGGGACTATTAAAGTTTGGGAAATGTCAGAGGGGACCTCGCTTTCTTTCCTCTCCCCCTTCCATTCATCACAGAACAAAACCTCCAGTTCCTGTCAATGCAAAAGTACCCTCTCCTGCTGTCTTTTTCTCTTCACCTGTTTGTGTCAATTTAACAAGAGTTCTCTGAATGCGATAAAAATTAGGATGGGTATACATTCATCCTAATTTAAACAGATGTAATATACTTTACATGTGTTCTTATTGATGTTTTGAAAGAGAGAGGAAGGGAGAGGGGGAAAGAGAGAGAGAGAAACATCAACATGAGGGAGAGACACATTGATCGGTTGCCTCCGGTATGCACCGCCACCAGGCATCAAACCCACAACCTGGGCATGTGCCCTGACCAGGAATCAAACTAGTGACCTTTTGATTTATGGAACGATGCTGAACCAACTGAGCCACATCGGCCAGGGCCATATATATGTATGTATGTATTTTTCCATTTAACCTAACAAACATTTATTATGTCCCAATACAAAGAGTCCTGAACTGGAAGGAAAAACACTTGGTTTGCATTTCAGCCTTGCCAATGTATTAGTCAGTGTGACATCAGGAAATAGAACCTCTCAGTAATTTCTTTCATCAAAAATGTTTAATTTTTAATTAAGCTTTTTATTTTGAAATAATTGTAGTCACATGCAGTTATAAGAAAAAATACAGGGAGAACCTACCCGGTATGTTTCTTTTACTAGGTATTCATGAACTTGGTGTTTCTCTGCATTTATTTTAGACCTTCAAATTTCTTTCATGAGCATTTTGTAGTTTGTTTTGTTTTGTTTTTTAAAATATATTTTTTATTGATTTCAGAGAGGAAGGGAGAGATAGGAATATCAATGATGAGAGAGAATCATTTATCGGCTGCTTCCTGCATGCCCCACACTGGGAATTGAGCCTGCAACCCAGGCATATGCCCTAACCTGGAATCGAACCATGACCTCCTGGTTCATAGGTGGATGCTCAACCACTGAGCCACGCCAGCTGGGTAGCATTTTGTAGTTTTAAACATATAACTCCTATGCATGTTTTGTTAGATTTACATCTAAGTATTTAATTTTTTGAGTAATTGGAAATGGCATTATATTATAAATTTGTTGTTAGTATACAGAAGTACAGTTGTTAGTATATAGAAGTACAGTTGACTTTTATATATTTATCTAGTATTCTTCCATCTTCTTGAACCTACTTATCAGCTCTAGGAGTATTTTATAGATTCCTTGGGATCTCCTACGTAGATAATCATGTCATCTGCAACCAGGATAATTTCTTGACACCTGAGATTCGGTCTCCTTATCATTGCTGGTGGGGAGGGGGGTAAAAGTTCTGGCTCCCCACTAGGCTTCCGCTGACACCTTCCTGGCTCTTCCTCACAGCTCCCTATGTAGCCTCTAGTGATATCAGAGGGGCAAGTGCCCAGCAGGAATGAAAGTCCTGGCTCTCTACTTGGCCTTCTCTGACATTACCCTGGTTGGGTGAAGGTGGGCCTCTGTTACAGCCAAGTGATGGAGGAGGTCTAGGCTGTGCATTTGACCTTTGCTGATATGGTGGGGGGTTGGCCACATTTTTTTCTATATTATTTATCTTCAGGGAGAGATTATTTTCTGAAAGTTTTCTGTCTTGCTAGGTTGTCCTATTCCTGGTACTTTAGCTGAAGAGAGCAGGCCTTTCTTGGGACTTTTTTGTCTGTTATATTACCAGATACTGACTTCTTCAGCACACAGTATGGGATATCGGAGGGGAAAATGAAAAGGCAGGGAGCGTGCCACCAGGTTGTTCCTTAGGAGCTGATACCCACAGCCGCTCTTCCTTCTTAAACTCTCCACTTTCCCCGTCTTCTTAAATTAGTTTTGTGTATGATGTGCAGGGGTTTTAATTGTACTTAGTTGGAAGAATAGGGAAAAGTATGTCTACTCCATATTCCCAGAAATGGAAGTCTTTCTAGGGTGCGTACTTTTTAGAATTTTGTTTATGAGAAATCAATTTCCCAATTTTATCTAGTTATTAAAAATGTTTGTGTAAGATTAGTAAATTGAGTGAAACAATAAGAATACATTAGTCAAAACACAAATTTCATTTTAAAGATCATTGGCCTTTTCATAAAATAGTGTTATGCTTTTTTTTTGGTAGAATATTATTTCTCATGGACAAAAAAACATGATTTTAGATCGTATTTCATCATGCAGAGTAGGAAGAAAGTTGGATGTAGAATTATTGTTAAATCAGATGGTTAGGATTATAAACACTTTTCATTGAGAAAGTGGGACAATAAAAACCAATAATGAAATCATGTTTCTTACCAGTTCATCTATGTCAGTAGATCAAAACATGTTTTATAACTTTTTTACAGATTGAAATTGTCAAAGAAGAATTTAATGAACATTTAGAAGTTGTTGACAAGATTAACCAGATCTGCAAAAATCTACAATTTCATCTAAACAAAATGAGAACCTTTGAAGAGCCTCCTTTTGAAAAAGAGGCTAATGTTATTGTGGACAGATGGCTTGATGTAAGTGATAATTTAATTGACTAGAAATTCTATTCTATAACAATTATATTGATCTTTTCTGTTGTATCTTTAGTATGTTTGATCTGATTACAAAATTCAAAAATATTCATGGTAAAAAATGTTTAAATAATATAAAGTTTATGACTTAGGAATTATCTTCGCATCCAGAGTTTTAGGCAGTACTAACAAATGGGTCTATAAGTTACTGTATACAGGCAGTCCTCGGGTTATGTCGGACTCGACGTACGTCGTTTTGTCGTTTTGTGGTTACCTCACCATCTCCCATTTATTTATAAAAAAAAAAAAAGTCCGTCATTTCGACATATGTACATTTGTGCCTTATGTTTTTTAGTATTTACTAGCGTTCCCATTGCAGGAAAAATCCTGCAGAAGGATTTCCTGCTGCACTCTACCCCGCCCCGCCTGCTCTCCTCCCTTGTCCCCCGCCCCGCCTTCTCTGCCAGCCCGCCTGCTTTTCTCCCTTCTCCACCAGCCTGCCTGCTCTCCTCCCTTCTCCCCCAGCCCCGCCTCCGCTCCTCCCTTCTCCTCCCCCCGGCTTGCTTGCTTCTCCACAGCTTTGCTCCCTTCTGCAGCTCATGGCTTCTTTCTACGCTGACTTGATATGCAAATTAGCTGCCATCTTTGTTGGGGTAATTTGCATAGTCGTCCTGATTGGTTGGTGGGCGTGGCTTGGCTGGTGGGCGTGGCTTGGGCATAGCAAAGGTGCGGTCAGTTTGCATATTCATCTATTATTAGGTAGGATTTACCATGAGTAAAGGTCAGGAATTGTTATCTTTCTTTAAAACTTTTTTTTTACTGTTTCACTTCATTTCTGCTGTGTGTGTGCTCCACGTGAGTGACGTAGGTGCTTATGTAGGTGGGTTCCGACTTATGGCGAAAATCGCGTTACGTCGCACCGTAGGAACGGATCTCCGATGTAACCCGTAACCCGAGGACCTAGTATAAAAGTCCAAGCTCAACTTATTTAAAATAAACTAGTTAATATGTTCCTCGTTCATGAAAGATATTGATGTTCAACTGTATTTATTTAATACATTTTTAGTTGAGAACTAATGATATTTTTTATGAATTACAAATTAAGAATGTGTGTTATATTTTCATCTGGGTTTTTAAAAGCAACTTTTATTTATTATGGTTTAGAAATTAGGAAGAATATTGCTTTCATTGCATATAACCTGCAGCACATCAGCTAAGATTTTTTTTTGTAGAAAAGAGAAGTACATGATATGTTAAAGCTAATTTTTTGTTGACTAATAAAGCAAAATAGCCAGTAAAGGTAAACTAAAATTTTATTTAAAAATAGTGTTTGACTGAAACAATGGTTTTCATACTTTTTCCTACTAAATGTGTTATTTCCATGTGTTAATAATTAACGTAGATAAATGAGAAGACAGAAGATTACTATGAAAATCTGGGTCGAGCTCTAGCTTTATGGGACAAACTTTTTAGCTTAAAAGATGTAATTGATGAGTGGACTGAAAAGGTCCTTCGGAAAATGGAATTACATCAACTCACTGAAGTGGAAAGAGATATGCTGAAGGTAATTGAACAGAGATAAAATGCCTGCTCTTTTTTCACACAGTTGACATTTTAATAATGAGTTTGCTTTCTTTAAGCTGGGTAGAAAAATCACGAAGAAATCTTTAATTATCCCTTGAGCGGGACCTGAACTGTGTTGTTTCCTTTATCATATCCGGGAAGATGTTAGCAAATAATATTAATCTGGGGTTCACAGACACCCAAGGGATTCCTGGATGAAATGAGCTTACATGGGAGAAATTGACCTTACATGGGAAACATTCATTTATTTTCATGAATGTCTAACTAAAATGTAATATTTGTTCCAATTATAAATATAGTCAAGACATAGTAGGATGAACTTGCATGTGACATTGTTATTAACAAAATCATAAGTATTTTAATTATCTTCTATTACCTCACCCATGAAGGTGCTTGGGTTTGTAACTCCCAGGACTCTGTCAAAAACCAAGTGACTAGGGGCAATCCAATACATTTTCTGTGTATTAACAGTAGCAATCATGGGTACCAGAAAATAAGGTATACAATAAAAATGTTTTTATTACAATTATATGTTTTAGGCAGAATTACAAGTCCATGAACAGAAACCTGCAGAATTTTCTAAAAGAGTGGCTAAAATACAGTTTCTGCTTCAAAGCAGTGAAATACCTCTGGAATTGCAGGTAAGGAATTTTTATTTAAAAGTCGCAATGAGAGTTCTCTAAAGTGATGTTCATAAACCAGAGTTCGAATCTTAAACCTAAAATAAAATTAGGGTCATTATTTAATTCACCTTTGTTTGATTCCTGTATTAAATCGAACCAAATTTTTAATAGCCTAGTTTATCTTTGTTCTACTTTTAGAATGAATAATATTGTATGTTGCATTCTTTTATCCTTATTTCACAGGCCTCTTGTGTAGAGGGAGGGATATCACGGTGTGTCCCTGTCGAGTAACAGGGGTTTCCTCGGGAGTTGTCATCGATGCAGGAAGGAAAATATGCTCCAGTGACTAGGTTTATAGAAGGAGAAACAGGGGGGTTGCCTCAAGTGTGAATTCTGTTGTGCAAAGAGATTTGTTACAGTTTTATGTAGATCGAAGTGCATGGTGGCGGAGTGGGAATATTCACATGGCTGAGCATGAGTCAGACTTTCTGGGTGAGGTCCGGCTGCCACCACTCATTAGCCGTCTGATCTTGAGCAACCAACCTCCTTTACCTTCTTACGCCTGTATTATTGTACGTGCATTAAGTGTTTACCTTGATGCTGTGTACATAATAAATACTCCACAGATGCTGGCTATATAATTTTTACTATATGTTTTACATGTTTTAAAAAGAAATAATACCTCAGTTGATATGCTAGGTAAAACTGGTTTTGGGGGAAGGATTCACATTAGTCTCATAAAAAGTCAGAAGTTCAATTTCAGTTCTCATATTACTCTTTTCTTTAAAACAGGGGTGGGGAACCTCCCTTCTGCCAAGGGCCATTTGGATATTTATAACATCATATAATTCACGTAGATAAATTTATGTTGCTTTGAAGAAAACTCCTAGGTTTACTGAATTTCGAGTCCCACCTGCCATTGCCGTGGCAGGGCCAGACCAAATGATTTCAAGGGCTTTAAAAGGCCCACAGGCCGGGTGTTCCCCACTCCTGCTGTAAAGGCACCATTCGAATTGTCGTATCCGTGATGTAGAACAAGGAAGAATTATAAGTAGAGAAGAATTTATTTCACATCGAAATGAAGCAATCTCAGCTCGCTTTCTAGCAGCGTGGTTTGTCTTAAAATCTAGTTCAGTAAAATCTGTAACCGGACTTCATATGTTTCATGATTTCAGGTCATGGAGTCTTCTATTTTGAACAAGATAGAACAGGTAAAAATGCTCTTAACAGGAGAACCCAGCTGCTCTGCCCTCAGTGGGAACACAGCTGAGCTAAGGGAGGACCTCGACCAGGCCAAGACCCAGATCGTGATGACTGAGTCCCTCTTGAAAGCCCTGTCTCCGTCCGACAGCTTGGAGATCTTTACGAAACTGGAGGTACTTCCTTCCCAGCTGCTTCCCTTCTGCGGCTCAGATTTACCTACACACTTTTTTTCTGACAGTCTTGACCTCTTGAGGTTAATAAAAATAGTTAATAAAAAATGCAAGCTTGGGGGAAAATCTCAGAAAAACTATTTGTGTATATTTGGCAGTTTCACTTTTGACTTGCTCTGTGGACAGTAATTAATTTGATATTAAATTGCATTGCTTTTATACATTTATGGGCTAAGAGAAAGCAAATCCACCCAATAGAAAATTATCTATTTTTATAAAAGCATTGGAGATCTAACATGCGTTGTTACTGAGGCCATTTTAAGACTTAATAGTTGTTTGTTTGTTTATATATTTAGGAGATACAACAGCAAATTCTGCAGCAAAAGCAAAGTATGGTATCACTTGAGAATCAAATAGGCTGCCTGACTCCTGAACTCTCTGAATTAAAAAAGCAATATGAAAGTGTCAGTGACTTATTTAATACCAAAAAAAGTGTTTTGCAAGATCACTTTTCTAAGTTACTGAATGGTGAGTGCAATGTTTCCTCTACTGTGTTTCTGAGAATCCTGAAGTGTGAACAAGTACTGTGAACACAAAGGCTAATCTAAGCTTCACTTAGCGATGGTTGCACAGATTATATTTACAGAAAAGGATTGATTGATTGATTGATTAAGGATTTATTCAGTTAAATCTTTTGGGGGGAAGCACTCACTAATCTATGCATGTCATAAATAACATTCATTTCTTTCAAGTGCCAAATTTTTTCCCCCCTGTAGATCAATGCAAGAATTTTAATGACTGGTTCAGCAACATTAAATTGAATCTCGAAGAGTGTTTTGAATCATCAGACACAAAAAAGAGTATGGAACAAAAGCTACAAAAGCTTTCTGTAAGTCATATACATTTCAATCAAAATTCATCAGAACTAAAATACTAGAGGCATAGAACTGTATTTAAGTAGATAGGATAATAATTACTTTGATTTATTAATTTGCTTACATAGAGCTAATATTTCCAAATAACCTGGCTTTCCCCAAATATTTTGAAACTGTTTACTAAACTGTAATGGTGCAAGTGGTTGAAACAAGTTCTGTTTTCACATCTATTCTATGACGCTGTTTATTTAAGAGTTTGCAGGTGAACTCAGTTGTGTTAAAATCATATTTAATAAAAAGTAAAAACTTTATCTCATTTGGACTTTGACATTCCTTTACTTTCCTGAAAGAGATTTCTTGATTTTTTTTAAGTTTTTCTAAGCATATATTTCTTTTATAAATTGCAGTTGAACTTTAATACACTGCTGGTAAGGGTATAGTGGAGGGTGGCCTGAAATGAATGGCAGAGTGCCTGCATGTTTAAAATGCAGGTGGCACCCTTAACTCTTGACCACCTCGGGCGAATCATCTAGCGCTTTAGTTTTGAGAATAGCCCGGCCAGTATTGCTCAGTGGTTGAGCATCGACCTATGAACCAGGAGATCACGGTTCAATTCCTGGTCAGGGCACATGCCCGGGTTTTGGGCTATATCCCCAGTGTGGGGCTTGCAGGAGGTGGTCAATCAATGATTCTCTCGCATCATTGATGTTTCTATCTCTCTCTCCCTCTCCCTTCCTCTCTGAAATCAATAAAAATAGAAAACAAACAGAAAGAGAATAAGGCGTACTCTCAGCTTATTGATGGCATTTCATCGTCTCTGACCTGTTGATTTGAAACCATTCTTCATTGATACAACCGCCTTTCTTCTATTTTTTTTTCCTTTCTATTTTTTTAGTTTAAAGTTCTAACTTTTCTTTTGCCTTTAACTTCACCCATTGCATGAGCCTTAGCAAACTGATGCTCAAACTTTTTAGCACAAACATTGAAATAAAATTCTCATTCGGACAAAGTTAAATAGAAAAAAGTCTGTGTAGTTTTACGTATTGGTTACCAGAAAGGGATGAGTATTTAGGAGAAGTTGAGTACAGCCAAGCAAGAAAAATGCAGCCTTTCCTTTCCCAACTCCTACTGGCCTTACAATGGCACCTCGTTGTTCTGCTTGACCCCATCACCAGGAAGTCAGCTGTATACACACCTCGTAGGACTAATAGAAGTCGTCTTTTGATCATTTGCCATTGAAGTTCGTTGTTTCTCCATAGGCCTTCTTTTGAAAAGGATGTTAAGAAGAAGATGGATGTGCATGTCCTGGCTTGGAAAGTGTCGTGGGGATGGCAGAGACCATCCTTAGGCTTGCCAGCAGGACATAATTGACTTTTTGTCGTTTTTTTTTTTTTTAATAGGATTTCTTGACTCTTGAAGGACGAGGCAGTCAAGTACAGCAGGTGGAAACTGTAGTGAATCATGTGAGGAAGCATCTGCCCAAAGCACGTGTTAAGGAGCTCAACAGTTGGATTATACATCAAGAAATCGACTTAGAAAAAATGGAGTCCGTATGCCAGGTGCGAGCAAAGGAGCTCGATGACTACTTGCAGCAGCTTCTGAGGTAGGAAATAGAGGTGACGTCTAAGCAACATGTTTTCTAATGGTACCTGTGTATGTACTCTGCCTCCGTACAGCTAGCATTGGGATACACAATACACACAGATTTCACAAACAGAATGCATGCTTTCAAATCTAAGTTTGGCTCTAGGAAAATGGAAGTTTAGAGAATTCTTCAAATTATTTAATATGGCAAAGGTTTAGGGGAGAGTCTGAAAATCTTTTCTGTTTGTTTCCTGTTCTTTAGGATACATTTGGGTGGCTCACTGCCTTATAGAATCCCATTGTAATACAGGCTGTTACTATTCAGATTTTAATGTTACGAATTAAATTTTCTCCAAAGAATAACAAAAATATATACTAAAACCTGGTTGGATCCCAAGATTCATGTCAACCTTCTCTTCAGAGAAGCATTTGTTGCTTATTTTATTTCTAACACATGTAATGTTCATTTAGACTCCAGGATGACCACAGAGACCTGAGTAAGTGGTTAACTAATCAAGAAGAGAAATGGAAAGAAATGGAGCAATCAGGAGAGAAAACGGAATTGTTTTGCCAAGCTCTAGATAGAAAGAGGTATAACTGATCTTACATAAAATATATTTCCTGGGAATATGGTTTCTTACATGGTGTTGTGGCTCCTATAAACTTTCAGTAACATTTGGAATTTACAGAGAACAATTTGAAACTGTGGCCCAGCTGAACAACTCTTTGAAAGAATATGGGCTTACTGAAGAAGAAGAAATAATACTGGAATCAACACATTTGATTGATAGATACCAGGCATTATTGAGACAAATCGAGGAAGAGGATAAGCTACCTCCTGCCGAGGACCAGAGCTTTAATGATCTTGCACAAGATGTAATTCATTGGATAACAGGGATTAAAGAGTCCCTTATGGTTTTGAATTCATCTGAAGGCCAAATGCCACTTGAGGAAACAATCCAAAAAATAAAGGTATACCCGTGGAAACTAAATGTCAGGGGTCAGAGGTGAACTCTGATTTTGAAAAGATTTAGGGGGAAATGGCCAAGATTTGTTTCTTATGGAAAATAGGATTGCTGTGGAGGTTGAAGACAGTCAGGTGATAGACCTTACAACAGAGAAGGGCTGTGGTGGGCCTGAAATTATTTTAATGCAGAGGGAAGAGAGAAAGTGAACTTCTCTTTGTGAGGGCAGTGCCCAAGTATTGTCCATCTTCACTGTGCAGAGGATTGACATGGAGACAGTGGTTGGAGCTGTGGCAGGAGGGAGTTCGCCGGCTATAAAAAGACACGTCAGTACAGCAGGGGCACCAGCAATGTCCAGGGCAGGGCTGGAGAGGAACTCCTTCAGAGTAGATATGTATAGTTCTTAGAGGTTATTAGATACTGAGTGGGTTGTGGTGGGCAAGAAATCTCACTCTCCCTTCAGCTCACTTTTTATTTTTTTAAAATATATTTTGTTTATTTCAGAGAGGAAGGAAGAGGGAAAAAGAGATGGAAACATCAATGATAAGAGAGACTCATTGATCGGCTGCCTCCTGCACGCCTCACCCTAGGGATTGAGCTCGAAACCTGGGCATGTGCCCTCACCAGAAATTGAAGTCGAACCGTGACCTCGTGGTTCATAGGGCGATGCTCAACCATTGAGTCATGCTCAACCATTGAGTCATGGACAGTTCACTTTTTATCTAAGGGAGATTCAGTAAATATTGCTAGTTTAAAATGCAGGAGACAGAAGCACATGTGCTTAAAAGAAACTCAGGAGAATTGAAATCATGTTAAGCGGAGCATGGTTAGAGGAAGGAATGGTTAACAATAGTAAGCTGTAAGGGTTGGTGAGACTTAATGAAGTAATCGGAATCTTTTGGGATTATATCTGAAAGGTTTTCCAGAGAACGTGAATCTAGAGTAGTTTCAAGAAGGGAAGAACTCGATAGCTCCAAGCAAAGGAGGGGAAGAGAAGAGGAGGGAATGGGAATGAATTATGCCATGGTGGAGAGTCAGGAGGGACACTGCATTGTCCTATGGGAAGCCATGTCTCATCCAGGATGTATAAAAATGTCTCATTCAGGTTGTTACCTAACTCTCCACCTATAAATAATGGAGCAGACAGGAAGGTGGATTTGCGGGGTTTAGGGGTTTCTTGTTGGTTGTTTTTTTTTTTTTTTTTGCGTATAATTTATTTAAAGGCAGTTGAAAATCAAGAGGAAATTGGGAATGCAATTCGATCAACCTGACCAATGTCTATTGAGAGCTAGTCCTTCTTTACGTGAAGGAGATCTTTGTCTTTTGGGCATATACAGAAATGAAAGGCTAATTTTGAAATCTAACCTGCAGTTAGAATATAATTTCAATATAATTTTTATAAAGAAAAAGATATCCTCTGTACTGTCCTTAAGTAATATGAATGAGAATGTAAAATCTTTTTTATTTACTTCAGGAAATCATTTTACTAAAGCCTGAAGGGGACGCTAAAATACAGAGGATCAGGAGTCAGGCTGCGAACAGCAAGGCTCCATTGGATTCCGAGACCGTGACTGATATCGACAACCAGTGGGTCAGCACACTCCAGTTAGCCAACACGTATCTAAGGTAAAGGACAGGCCTTCACCACTCCCGTGGTTTTTCATTGCAGTGAAGTCATAACAAGTATGTTTTGTCTGCTTCCTGGATTCGGATATAGTATCTATTGGAGAGAGCGTCAGTAGGTCAGGGACAGCCAAATGTGAGAGGCGGAAACGAAGAGGAGTGGTTCTGTGGATCAGACAGGAAGCACACTGTCATAGCTCTGTGGCAGTGTTTGCTTCGGCTGGTGGGGTTCTTGGCAACAAATTATCATTACCTGTCATTATACTTTTAAATCCACTTCTGCCCTGAAATTCCCTTCCGCCAGACAACCTCAGCATCTGCATGGTATTACTGTAGAAAAATTAATGCTTTTAAATATGTATTCTGAGAGATTCTTACCTGTGCAGATACTGGTAAATGTCTGAAGTCATTGGACATACTAGTAATTCTGGTGAAAACTCTTAATTCAGATCACATCTTAAATGATAATGTTTGATAGAAATGTGAATTTTATATTTTTCAAAGAGACAATCAGATCAAAGCTAAATTCAATATATAAAAAAGAATAAGCTAGTTGTTGGCCAATATACTGAACGCTTATTTGTTTTACTGATGTGAGAAAGAAAAACATAGGGTAATATAGTTATATTTAAACATAATAAAAAGAAATAGTTTGAAATCTAAATTATTAAGTATTTGTTCTCGAGTTATGTAACAAAAAACAGTTTTTCATTAATACTGCAAATAATTTCTGGGCTAACCTTAGTGCTATTTACAAAGTTATACTGACAAAAAAGTCTGTAGGAATAATGCATGTTAGTGTTATTTTAATGTTTTCATTATATGTGTATTGCATTATAATATGCAAAATTTAATGTGTATTGCATTATAATATGCAAAATGCCATTGCATTTGCTAAGTGTCATTTCCTTTGTAAAATACTTTTTAAAATGTAGCCATCAAGAAAAGCTTCTACTAGAAGGAGAGAAGTATTTGGAAAGCAAGGAGGACCTGAGGTTAATGCTCACAGAACTAAAGAAGAAACAAGAAGTGGGCTTTGCTCTGCAACATGGTTTGCAGGAGAAGAAAGCTCAGTTAAAAAATTATAAGAAATTCCTCCAGAAAGCACAAGATTTGACATCCTTGCTAAAGGAGCTAAAATCTCAAGGAAATTACCTCTTAGAATGCACTAAAAATCCCAACTTCAGTGAAGAGTCTTGGCTGGAAATAAAGCATCTACATGAAAGTCTTCTTCAACAACTACAGGTGAAGTGGGGAAAATGAAATTTTAAATGATTGTTGCAATTATGTAAGATTTGTATACAGAACCTTGTTTTTTTGTTGTTCTTTTGGTAAGCCAAAAACTTTAAAAAAAATAGATTTTAGGGAGAGAGAGAGAGAGAGAAACATGGATTTTCTGTTCCATTTATTTATGCATGCATTGGTTGATTCTTGTATGTGCCTTGACCAGAAATCGAACCCGCAACCTTGGCATATTAGAATGATGCTTTAAGCAATGGAGCCACCCGTCCAGGGCTCCAAAAGCTTTTGAAATTTAATTTGTCACTTTCAAATAAAAATATTAACTCCTCAAGGATGAAGGAATCAAATCAGTCAGTTTTGCTAGAAGAATTCATCATGTGTTAATTGATGATGATGTTATTTCTCTCATTGAAATTCCCCTCTTCAGGAATAGGAAGAGTTAAGATTTTTTTAGGCATCACTATGAAGGTGATTGTGTCAGTTATTCACGTATCATCCATCCAGTCAGCCAGCCAGCCAGCCATCATTTATCATAATAGCTTGTGTTTGTTATTCTGTGTAAACCATCTTATCAGTGTCCTTCCCTTGTGTTTTTCTACATGATCTGCAATAAAAGAGTTAAGAGGTGAAATGTCAAATTGCCATGAGGGAGTGTATTCTCTTTAGAGAATCCTATATAATAAAAGCCTAATATGCAAATTGACCAAACGCTGGAACAACCAGTGAAATGACATGCACTGACCACCAGGGGGCAGGTGCTCAATGCAGGAGCTGCCCACAGGCCCCAGGCCAGCAAAGGCGGGTGCTAGCAGGGCTCCCCCCCCCCCCCGCCCCCGCCAGTCGCCTCCCTGGTTGCCCTGCAGAGGGAGGCAACTGGCAGCAGCGGTGGTAGGAGAGGGGGGGCAGGGCTGGCAAGCGGGAGGTGCCAGGTCGGCCAAGGCGGGTGCCAGCAGGGGCCCCCTGATTGCCCTGCCTGTCACCCCACAGATTGGCCCTGATTGCCAGCCAGGTCTAGGGACCCTCCCCATGCATGAATTTCATGCACCAGGCCTCTAGTGGTTTATAATTCTTTGCACATTGAAAGCCAGCTTCCATGTAGAAATTACCTGGCTAAGAAATCCTGCTTATACAGATAGAGGAGTTGTGCAGGGGTTGAAGATATACCTGCTTGGCTGTAAGTGGTTTAGCTTAATAGTTGCTACTTTTCTGATTAGGTGTGGTCACCTTATTTTCTTATTCGAGGGAGAGAACCTGAAGATGGTTTTGCACTTGAGTTAGGATTACTTTTTCCTAACACACAGTTTTGGAGTTTGAATCTTATAAAGGGAATCAAGGGTTAGGATGATCTCATATAGTCTCATTTGCAAGTGTGGGTGCTTGGTTTTGGTAAGAAGGATAATTAAGGGAGCTGCTTTATTATAGATGTTTGTGATTTGATGATATAATTTGTAGGCATTTCATTTTGTGAACCTCTTGACAAATCAGTTGTCTTCAGGAATAAAATGAAGGCAAAGAAGCATGGGGGAAAGAAAGTGGTTTCAAAAAGGGTCACTTTGGGGGAAGAAGGGAGGTTTTACAGTGAAATTTCTCAAACACTAAACTCTGAAAGAACTGTAGGCGATAATGGCCATATTCCTGTTTTAAGATGAAACCTTATAAAACAAGTATTTGTGAGCAATTTATTTATTATCTGAGTGAGAAAACTCAGATAGAATTAATTCATAAATTGTCAATGGTTTTGTTTTCAGGATTCTGTGCAAAAATTGGAAGGTCATGTTCAAGAACACCACACATACCAGGTTTGCATAACAGACCTGAATACCGAATTGGACAACATCTCCAAGGAATGTGTTAGTTTTTCTGACAAGCCTGTGGATCCAATAGAAGCTGAGGAAAAACTGCAGGAACTGCAGGTATTAAACAATGTCCAGACATGATAGATACTTAAAAATCTCAATTTTAATGACAACTTTACTAATCAATGTCTTTGGTTTGAAATTCAAGTGCTATTCAGATGACTATGAAATAAAGTTCTGACCAGTCATTAGAAAATGGGAATGTTCTTCTGTAGTAAATAAATCCACTTACAATCTGTGTTACTATGGTCCCTGCTCGGGACCCTCGGGGATGATTCCACCCATGACCAGTCTGTAACTTCTGGAGATTTTTGTTTCAGAGACAACACTGATCCCAGGAGAGACTGGCTAGTCCAGTGGTCGGCAAACTCATTAGTCAACAGAGCCAAATATCAACAGTACAACAATTGAAATTTCTTTTGAGAGCCAACTTTTTTAAACTTAAACTTCTTCTAATGCCACTTCTTCAAAATAGACTCGCCCAGGCCGTGGTATTTTGTGGAAGAGCCACACTCAAGGGGCCAAAGAGCCACATGTGGCTCGCAAGCCGCAGTTTGCCGACCACGGGGCTAGTCCAAGGAGGCATCTAATGCAAGACCCAGAGGGAAATGTTTCAATTTTGCATTCTTCATCATGGGTGGATAGAAGTTGTGTAATTTTTAAATATATATATATATCTCTTTATTGATTTTAGAGAGGAAGGGAGAGGGAAAGAGAGATAGAAACATCAATGATGAGAGAGAATCATTGATTGGCTGCCTCCTGCATGTCCCCCGACTGGGGATTAAGCCCGCAACCCAGGCATGTGCCCTTGACTGGAATCAAACCTGGGACCCTTTAGTCCACAGGCTGACGCTCTAACCATTGAACCAAACCAGCTAGGGCTGAAGTTGTGTAATTTTTATTAATTTTTAGACTTGAGGACTATATTAGAGCCCTCTCCCAGTAGGGCTTCCAGAATTCTCATGCTAACTCTTGCAGCCCTTTACCCACATTCTCCAAACAAATTCCTAGGATTCTCACTATTTGCACAGCCAACAAAAACAGGCCCAAGTAGTGTCTTCTGGAAGCACTTCTCAGCTCCTCCTTCCACAGTTCCTTGACTGGGAGATTTCAGGGGTGAGTCTCAGGGCAGCGCTGCTGGCATGAGCTTGCGAATGTCTCGTCTCTTCCTTTAGAGACCTGAGAATCCAGCCAGACTTTTCCTCCAGCATGGCCTGCCATGAAGGCACGTCGGCCTCCCGCTTTAGCTGTAATAATTTGACAAACTCTCAAGGCTTCATCATGTCCAAGGCACTGGTTGCGTGCCACAGATATGAAAAAAATTAGACCGAAGCCTCCCCCTGAAGAGCTCGGGCTCCTGTTGAAAACCTAAAATACAGACTTTTGCTCTACGTAGAAGGAACCACAGGGTCCAAGTTCAGACCCCTCACCTTATACGTAATTAGCTGAGTTGTGGCAAGCTGAGGGACTTACAAGGTCACCCAGGTTAAATGACAGAGTGGGGGCTACCCCTGGAGTCTCTGACCCTCGTCAGGTGAGTGCTTTTCCTAACTCTCCACTAAACAATTATTTGTAGTTCAGCATGTCCAAACTCAACTCATCTTCTCCTCCCTTTCTCCATCTCCCGGGGGCTCTCTACCAGTGAACCTGCTTTGCCCACTAAAGTCTTTGACTTTATGAATACCTCCACCACCTCTCCAGGCTTTCAACTCAGAAACCTGGGTATCCTTTCCTCGACTTCCCAGTCTAGTCAGACATCAAGTGTTGTCTCTTTCATCTCTGGGTTATCGCTACAATTTGCCGCTCCCCTGTTGCCCCCATTCTTGCTGCTTTACAACAGGTCCTCATCTCACAGATCTCTTCCTTAGACTTCTGAATGGGCTCCCTGCCCTCATGGTACCTTCTCGAGTGTACCTTCTCGGATCTCTCTAAAATGCAAATCTGGAACTCCTCCTTAGAATGTTAGAATGCTTCAGTGGCCTGTACTTATTTGTTAGCATAGATATTTTTGCATTCCATTACAGTTGTCTATTTACATCTGTGTCTCTCTGACTGGACTATAGGAACATGAAGGGACTGGATTTTACTCATCTATGTAACTTCAGAACCTACCATATACTTGCTGTTAGTTGAATGAATGAACATTTTTTTGGTTGATCGATTAAGGTAGTGACTAATAAATCCTACGTTGTTCACCTAGGAACTTTAAGCCTTAATCTGTTTCAGTGGAACATCACTACCAGATATAAAACCTCAAATGACTTTTGAGTCTAGTGTTCTCAAACTAGTCCCCTTCATTCATGCATACATTTACTAACTGTTGATTGAGCTCCCGCTATGTCTAAGATGTACTAGGAAGATTGATTTAATAAGCTTTCCTCTGAATGTTAAATATTAACACTCGATTCATGTGGGAATCTTCTAAATGATTTTTTCAATGTTTTGCAACTAGTAGACCATTATTATTTAGTGTTTTGATTATGTCAAAAGGCTGTATCTTGAACTAAGTATATGCTCAACAAATATGTATTGACTGCCTCTAATATTCCAGCGACTGTGTTGCGAAAATTTCTTACGTCTTAATACATTTTTAGTTACGTATAAAATGTGTTTGAGAATTTGATCTGGGATGCTACCTTGGTTTAAATTGTACCCAAAGTTTCTTCTTTGTGACATGAGTTAAGTTTTTATACTTCCCACTAGTGAAACAGAATATGCTGTGATTTACAAAAGTCAATGAACTCTTGTGACAATTGAACAGATACTTCTCGTGACAATCTTTTCTCCACTCACAGGAACTAGAGAATAGACTCCATTTACAAGATGGCACATTAGAGAAGATTTCAGGTTTAGCAAAATCCATCGAGCAAAATACATCTTCAGCGGGACAGAAGATTATTAAAGAGGATATAAAATCACTTAAGTGTAAACAAAAAGATTTGGAACGCAGGCTTGAATCTGCTAAGCAGGAGATGGAAAATTATCTCAACAGCATTCTCAAATCAAAGTGCTCCACAGGAAAGAAAGAGAAGTTTCCTTTGACAGGCAGAGGGAAGCAGGTCACTTCTGACGCGCACGAGTCCACTCAGGGCTCAGCCGCAGTGGAAAAGTTGGAGGAAGACTTGGAAACAAACAAGGTAAGTGCTTGTGATTGCATCTCTGAGCCATCACGCCTGAGGATGGAGAGGTGTGGGATTTGAGAAGCGGGTCGTGCTTCAAGCCTTCCGATTTCATAATTAAGCCCTCCATGTGCTGGCGATTTATGTTGCCCACTTGTAACGAGAGCCCTTAGGAAGCTGTCCAAGGTTTCAGTGGTGAAATATTACTGTTCAGTCTGTTAAAATGTCAGTCATCCATTTCGGTTTATTATTCTCTCTGGTGTGTAATCAGATATGGTTTCTCGGGTCAAGAGCACCAAGGCAAATTAGAAAAGGCAAATGAAAAGAAAATGTGCTTTACCCATTTTCTTAGAAAAAAACTCAAGAGTCCTATTTTTTTCTTTTCTTTTTTGGTTGATTTTCTAGTGAAATCAGAGACTGTTTGAAAAGCTGGATTCCTTTCTTTTTCTTCTTATGTTAACCCTATCCTGCAAATGCGTGTTTAAATGTTGTCAGATCATTTGGTGTGAGCATGGCAACATGCGGGCTCCTAATTTTCCCCGGGGAGAAGAAAAAAAGAATGTTGTTTTGTTTTTCTAAAAAAAAACAAATGGGTACATTTTCCTGTGGCTCTTAAAGTGCTTTCTCATCAGCTAAAAGATTAAAACGGAAAAGGCCCAAACAGCCACCTAGGAAACTCTATTTGAAAGGGTCTCCCTGGTAGGCAGCATCTCGCAGTCCGGGTCCAGGGGACACGCAAGGTTAGACATTCAGGTGTGAGCTCTCAGCACCAGGAATGAAGAGAACGTGCACTTCTGTGGCCTTCCTAGAACAGAAGTGCATGGTGGGTTAGAGGAACAGATAGGGTTTTTTAGAAATGTCTACAATGAGGTTAAATGGCAACAGAACGTCTCTCTGGCCACGAGAAGACTTTCAAATGCCAATGTTAGTGCTAAGGAAATATGTCTTCAAGGATTCAGGGCCCTGTAGGTGAGACTCTTGATGTTGTATCTGTAAAAGAATCTCTTAACAGAATTTAAACAGCAGTAATTAAGTAAAAAAAGGAAAAATACTGAGGACTTTCTATCCAAATACATGATGTTGCTAAAGGGAGTGGTTTAATAACCTTAAAATTAGCTTCTTAGGTCCATTATGGCTTTGCACTCCCAAAATTCAATAGGATATATTGAAACCTAAGTAAAGGTCATAATCCAATAATGATATTTATTTTTTAAATATATTTTTATTTAAACCTCTTCTGTTCTCTTTAAACGCAACCAAACCCTGTTCCCAGCATTCCTGGCAGATGTCTGGTCAACGACAGATAGACAGATCCTCAATTTCTTCCTGCTCTTCTTTACAGCCCACAAATTGTTAATTTTGACAGTCGAAGACTGAATGAAATTATCTTTCTTTTTTTCATTAATATGACTTCATCTATACATCCTTTAAGTAAAAATTTATTGGTCTGTCAGTGAGAGTTCTGTGGTGAGCAAAAATAGACATGTTCTTTATTCTCAGAGGGCTTCTGGTCTAGAGGAGGAGACATACATTAGTCAACTAATTAACTAATGAGAGACTAATTACAGGAACTAAAGGAAGGAGCACGGTTCCATGATCGTCTCTAATAAACAAGTCAGACCTGAACTGTAGTCAGGGAGAGTTTCTCTAAGGAAACAACATTTGAACTGAGACCCGAGTTAACCAAGCTCAGGGCTGGGTGTGGGCCATTCTTGACAGAAAAAGTAGAATTTGCTCTTGTCGTGGGAGAGAGCGTGAGCAGTCAGAAACGGAAGGAAGGCCACTGCATAGAAGGTGGAGGGCTGCTTGAGGCCTGAGAGGTAGGCAAGGCTGGCTGAGTCCCGAGTGCCTTACAGGGCACATGAACATTTTAGACATTTTGCTGAGATAAAGAGGTGGCCTCTGAGACTATGGTGATCTGCCTTTCGGTTTTGTCTCTAATGGTGATGATGTATGCTTGTGCTTAGAATTGGTTTTCGCTGCTTTATATTGAAATGCTGTAAAGAATGAAGAAATATATCCTGGAGAGCTTGTATGACCCTGTCCCACTGTTGGTTGGCAGGTTACAAGTGATAGTTTTGGGCTTATCACCGTCATAGAATTAGTATAGCCGTGGGACCATTGCCCCGAATGGGAAAAGGGAGAGTGAAGCTGTATGGACCTACCTCTTTTGGATGCTGATACATTTGCTAAGCCAGAGACAGTGCTCAATTGTTTAAAACTCAGTATTTTAAGTGTTAAAGTAAAAATGTTTCCTTTGTGACTTAATGGATATAAAGATGAAAATGTCATGGTCCTGTCCTTAAGGAGAGTTGATGATATTCGTCTCACCTCCTATTCTTTTCCAAACAGGCCAAATTCTAAGGAAAGCTAGGTGGATGAAAAAATTTTTAAAATTTTTTTGAAAAAGTAAACATAGTTGGCTATATAACTCAACCATTCTTTTGCTAGAATGGTAATTTTCCACTCTAATTTATTATTAACTTTGAAAATTCCATTTATGATCAGAGGATCAATATGTACACTTATTACACTGTTTAAAAGTTATATTTTGTCTTAAGTGTATGCTAATCGTAGTTTTGTTTTGGGCATTGGGAAGGGAAAGAATCAGTGGCCCAGGACTCAGAGGCCATGAGGGCTCATGAGAGGCCACGCACAGGGATGGATCCTCCACTGGACACCTTTTGAGAACCTTTCCCCCTGGGAGGAAGGTGGACTAGAAAATCTCTAACCAGAGATTAGAGAAAGGTGGACTAGAGAAAGGGCTAGGACTAGCTTGTTCTGACTGCAGATGGGAGGAAAAGGTCTCTCATGAGAAGTCTAAACTAAATACATATCTCAAATAGGTTTACAATCCAATTCTATGCTACTTGCATTGTGGAGCAGTTCAAGTCAAGAAATTAACATGAAAATTAGCCCGTCAGTCTGTCTGTCTATTATCTATCTATCTATCTATCTATCTATCTATCTATCTATCTATCTTCCTATCTATCTATGTATCTATGTATCTAACTATCTCCCTTCCTGTACAGGGTACTTGGAAGAAGCAAACACAAATCCACACTAAGGGGTCACTTTTACCAATCAGGCCAAAGGGATTCCCACAGTGGAGTAAAAAAAAAAAATTTTTTTTCTGATAAATATTCATTAGTATCAGTCAGTCAATTCATAACACAAATTGCTACTACAGAGAAGAGTCTGCATCACTACAAAGGAGAGGAATTAATACCTTAAGAAAGTGAGATAATGTAGCAGTCTGGAAGACATTATGCAATAATATGTTTTTAAAGATAAGTGATATAAAAGAAGGATTTGAAATCATAAGGAAAGAATAAAATACTTTGAGAAAAAGGAAGATTTGAAAAAGAACCATATGAAATTTCAATAAATAAAAATAGCCATTGAAATTCATATTACTATGGCCAGATTAATCAGCAAACTGGACACAGCTTGAAGCTAGAATATATGATGGAGAAATTACCCATAATCTAACATGGAGCTTAAAGAGATGGAGAATAAGAAAGAGATTTTAAGAGAGTCTGTACTGAGATGGTGTAACACAATTCTGACATGAGTTCTAGGAGGAGAGAATAGAGCCAAAGCAAGACTGGGAAATTTTCCAGAATTGAGGGAAAATAAGAATCCTTAGACTCAGGAATTAGAGACTTGAACAGGCTAAATAAAAATAAATTATTGTAGCTATATATTAAATCACCAAAGCTTAAAAGTAGAATCTCAGGGGCAACCAGAGGAAAAAAAGACAACCCAGTTATGTTGACAACAGATTTCTCAACACTGAAAGCCAGAAGACAATGTAATAGCATCTTTGTGTGGCTGGGAGAAAAATAGTTATCAATCCACACTTTGATATCTAGCTGAACCCTCATTGTAGAGTGAGGTAAAATAGTTACATTTTCACATAATTACTTACCTATCGCATAAATACTGACTGATAAATAGGTCACGTTCATGTAAACAGCAGAATAGCACACAAGGCTAAAATGACTACGAGGTTTATATATGTCAATTTAGATAAACCTCAAAACATACTTCTGAGTGGAAAATTGAATGCTATAAAATGGTCCATACATGATTCCAATTTTATAAGAATTAAAAATACATAAAAACAATATTGTATAAATACTAATATATGTATTGAAAGTATAAAAACTTATGCTGCCCTGGCTGGTTTGGCTCAGTGGATAGAGCGTCGGCCTGCGGACTCAAGGGTCCCAGGTTCGATTCCGGTCAAGGGCATGTACCTTGGTTGCAGGAGGCAGCTGATTGATGTTTCTCTCTCATTGATGTTTCTAACTCTCTCTCCCTCTCCCTCTCTGTAAAAAAATCAATAAAATATATTTAAAATAAAAAACTTATGCTAAGCGAAATAAGCTAGCCAGAGAGAGACAAATATCACATGATCTCATGTATATGTAGCAGCTAAGGAACAAAATAAATTGATGAATAAAATAAAACCAGGGGCATAGAAATATGGAACAGATGGACAAATCTCAGGGGGAAGAAGGAGGAGGGGGTGGGAAGAGATTAACCAAAGAATTTATATGCATACCCATGGACAGACAATAGTGTGGGGAGGGGCAGGGCGCGGTGGGGAAGGGGGGAAGGGACATCTATAATACTCTCAACAATAAAGATTTTTTAAAAATGTGTGGACTTTAGTGGTTAGTTCTGGGGGAGAAGAGATGAAACAAGGATGGAGATTGGGCTTTAAGTTATATTTTTAATATGGGAAATTATATCACATACATATTTGTGTTGTGGGTAATGCATATCTGTTATATTTAGTTCTTTTAAGTATGTTTGAAATAGCTTATAGCTCTCAATGAAATATTTCAAGTAAACCCGCAAAATCAAAGGAGAACCTAGCCAAGGGTGATGAGCCAAGGTGACTGGTAGGAAAGAACCTTTCCAGGAGCCAATCACGACCTTGACTCTGTGTTCCAGTCTCTCTGGCACGAGCAAAGGAATGTTGCCTTTTACATTTGAAATGATCGTTTGAGGGACTCTGTTGGTTTCCAAGTGGAAACATGGCTTTGGGGGTTGGTAAACAAATGGTGTTTTGGGGTACTGTCGGGTTTTTCAGAATGCTCTCTCTGACCACTAAGGACGGATTACAGATGACATGTTACAAGTGTTACTAGTTCTCATCACTCGTCCACCAGGTAAGAGAGACCAAGGGCTGTGAATTCTCAGTAGATCATTAGAAGTCAAGTTTTCTTAGAGTCTAGGGCTAGGCCTTTAGCTCTTGTTCACCTGTGGAGTGTGGGGATACTCTTACTAGTAGCCATCAGGTGGGAGAGAGGCAAGCGTCTGTCCACCTCCTATACTGTGGCTCGTGGCAAAGAGCCCCATTGGCCAATGAAGCTTGGGGTGAGGAGCCTCCCTTTTCCTCTCACAGCTTCCCAGGTCTTTCCCCCTGAGATGAGCCACAATGAACTGCTGAACTGGAGGAAATTGCCAAGATCATTTCAATCATGTGAAGCCGCTTTAAAGAAGTGACTTGTGCTAAGTGGTAACTTAAGTACTTCCAAACAAGTAACACTGGTCAGGGGAATTTTTTTTTTTTTTTAACCAGTTAGTATTGGTGACGCTCCAGACGGTATCTGTTTTATTTAAATAAACTTTTCATTTTAGAATAGTTTTCACATTGACAGAAAAGTTGCAAAGATAGTACAGAAAGTTCCCAGGTGTCCTTCAAAAGTTCCCTATTGTTAACATCTGACACTACTATGTAGGCAGTGTTTTTAAGACAACACATTCAGCTTTGTTGGATAGACTTGAAACCTCAAATATTTTACTGACATGAAAGTATATAGCAGAATTAAATGGTATTTCATTTATCAAGTAACCTGAAAATAACAACTAACACCTTAGCAAAATGATGGAAATCTTTAAAATTACTGTCATATGGTGCCCACTACATGTAAGTGCTCAACAAATATTTGTTGGAAGAATGAATAAATGAGTGCAGATGCCCCTCCACCCTATTGAGAATCTTAAGTTCTTAGAGGTTTCAGAAAAGATTAAATTACTCCATATATATATATGTACATATATATACATATATATACACACATATATATGTGTATATATATGTGTGTGTATGTATGTGTGTGTGTGTGTGTGTGTGTATATATATATATATATGTGTGTGTGTGTGTGTGTGTGTATATGTATATATATATATATATATATATATATATATATATATCCTGTTCTGCCTTACTCGGGCTGTGAAATTCTTACTTCTGGTTGATATAAGGCATAATTAATTCATTCTTAATATCATGAAGTCTTGGTGTTTCCTCTGTTTATCCAGTTATTACTTTAAACTATCAATAGGTAACATTGAATGCCTATTATTTGCCCCGCCCTCCGCATCCTTTTGAATACTAAGTATAAACTTTGGAACTTTTTTCCTTTTTCTATATCTGTTTTCTTTCTTTGACTATATAGATTATACCTCTGTATACAATTGAGCACTGCTAAATCCCATACTGTTTTGTCAAAAAAGTTTAATTTTTCTCGGGATACTGATATCAGCATTAAATATTGCGTGGAAAAATTATCTTGGATAGTGCTCAAATATACTTTTTAAAAAAGTCTTTGAGTTAAAACAAAAAAGAATAAAAAGTCTTTGAGTTAACGGAAGAAATTGCCATGCTTTCATCAAGAAAAAGAAAAGTTATTTATTTGGAAGGTAGACTGCTCAGCAATTAATCTTTTTATGTTTTCAGAATTCAGCTGTGGAGATGCTTTTGTCAAAACAACTTTCTCTCGATGTTCAAGAAAGCATGAAAAACACTGAAGATGAGCAGAAAGTCAATGAGCTGCAAAATCAACCTTTAGAATTAGATGTCATGTTAAGAAATGAACAATTAAAAGAGATAGAGGTACGGAAACAAGAAAAACACTGACAACATGATTGCATTATTTATCCAGTGCAATACAATGTATTGTAATTACCAAAAACTTGCTTGCACGGAGTGAAAAGTCTTATTTAACCTTTGCCTGATGATCAATTTGGTAACTCTATAATTATGTACTAATCAGTAAGTTTTATAAATCTTCCCATTTAAAAAGTGGAAGAGTTTAATGAACATTAGTGTTCTTTCTGTTTCACAAAGTTCCTAAAAACTTACTTATTCAGTACCAAAATGCAGAGATTCTGACTTGTTATCATTCCTTTTCTTATTCTTATGTATTCTTCAGATTTTGACAAATTCCTTTTATTTTTCTAATTATCAACATTATGGGGTACTGCTTCTTTGTTTTTACAGCTCTGTTTACAAAGTTTTGTTTATGTATTTATGTGCTAATAGCTATATAAAATAATATAATAGGGCAATACATAGCCATGTTTTTAAAAACGACCCCTACAATTTTAACCAAGTTTCTATAATAGAAAACATGTATCTAAGACAAGAGAAGGGATAATGTATGTAAATAATAAAAATAAATCTTCCTTTCAACATTGCAGAACCTTTTAACACAATGGGTGATCTAATGCTATTAAATGCCAGACCCATGGTGAGTTTGAGTCTAGATTTTAGCGTAATTGAAGAGAAAAAGCCCTTTTAAACATCAAGACTTAACTTTCTCTGTGTCCAAGTGAAACCTTTAAAACATCTTGGGATAGAGTGCGTTATTGGAAGGAAAGAGGATGGGAAAGAAAATGAATGAGTGAGTGAGCGAACAAGCGAGTGTATACTTACTGATTTCCTTGACCTGTTGTTTAGGAATTATATGCCCAATTGGAAGCAAAGAAAGCAGCCATTGAACCCCTGGGACAAACGGACTATCCCAGCACCACAGAAACCAGTGCCTTGGTTCTCCGCAGTCCAAGGAATTCAGCGCAGCCCTGGGACAGTCTGCTCCAGGCACTTACTGCTTTGAAGAAAAACAGAGAACGCCAATGTTGTCTTCTTAAAGATTTTCAGGAACACCTTGCTGCTCTCGAATCCTCGCTGAAAGTCTTGTTGACAGAGAAGGAAAGTCTAAAAGTGTAAGTGTAAGAATTTAAGACTTGAGTTCATTTTATTCAAACACAGGTTCTATTACCCTGAACAGGCCCCCAGGTGGTTTTTTTTTGTTTGTTTGTTTTTAATTTTTTTGTTAATATATCCTCACAGGATATATTTTTTCCATTGCTTTTTTAGAGAGAGTGGAAAGGAGTGGGGAGAAGGGAGAGGGGGAAGAGAGACAACCATTGATGTGAGAGGGACACATCGATCGGTTGCCTCCCTTACGTGCCACAGTTGGGATGCGGGATTGAACCTGCAGCCAAGGTACGTGTCCTTGACTGAGACTTGAACCCACGACCTTTGGTACATGGGCTGATGCTCCAACCACTGACCCACGCCAGTCAGGGCAGGCCCAAGGTTTTAAGAATTTATACTATAAATAATATGATTTTAATACTACGTGTGGAAATTCATTCCATATGGAAGCCATTGAAGAAAACGTTGTTGGTTTCATGCAAAACAAAAGCATATTAATTATGTTAATTTTATAATTAAATTATATTAACTTTATAAGTTAATTTGTTTAACATCTAATTCACACTGAAAATACCTGCAAAATATGTTAAAGTTCTGTGGAATTCAGTATTTTAAAAAAATTTAATTGATTTTAGAGAGGAAGGTAGATGGAGAGAGAGATAGAAACATCAATGATGAGAGAGAATCATTAATTGGCTGCCTCCTGCACACCCCACACTAGTGATCGAGCCAGCAAGGCATGTGCCCTGACTAGGAATTGAACCGTGACCTCCTGGTTCATAGGTTGATGCTCAACTGCTGAGCCATGCTGGTCAGCTCAGTATTCTTTTGGTCAAGAATTTATTCTAATCTATGGGGGTGAAAACATTAATGTGTATAATTATTTAGTATCAGCATAATTGGTGTAAATTGTTTGGAACATATTTAATATATATGTATTGTATTGGTTTCTTTGAAAACAAATGCATTCCTTTTGGCTTTGAAAATGATGGTAAATGGTACTAGATATAGTCTTAATGTGTAAACAATTTTTTCATTATTAAAAAGTACTTTGTGCAAGGACTTTACAGAGTACTTTTACATACATTGTTCCCTTCACTCTTTACTCTTTTCCTGTGGTTCTACATTTTTATGATGCTCATTTTGTAAATGAGCCCTCACAAACTAATTGAAAGCCAAGATTCTGATTTTACTTTAAAGACAGAATGCTCTTATAGACAACCTAATCTTTTCTTCTGTGAGTTCAAAACAGAACTAATTTCTTTAGATGACATCTAACCTCAGGTTGATTTATAAGAAATATTAACAAGCCCTGGCTGGTTTGGCTCAGTGGATAGAGCATTGGCCTGTGGACCAGAGGTTCCCGGGTTCTATTCCAGTCAGGGGCACATGCCCAGGGTTGCGGGCTCGATCCCCAGTGGGGGTCGTGCGGGATGCAGCCGATCAGTGATTCTCTCTCATCATTGATGTTTCTATCTCTCTCTTCCTCTCCCTTCCTCTCTGAGATCAATAAAGATATATTAAAAAAAAAAGAGAGAAAGAAATGTTAAAAAGCTCCATTTTTCTTCTTTTTTCTAGGGGATCATTGGACAGTGCAACCTATGTGGCCAAAATTCAAAAATTGCTGGCATCAATAGAAAAAGAGAAAGATTCCTTAAGCAAATTGAAAATTGAATGGGAAAATATATCAAACTCTCTGAGTGACATGGATAAGAAGTTGTTGGAAAGCCAGGTCAGGCAGCTTGAACAGGGGTGGAAACAAGTAGAACAGCTGGTCCACAGGAAGTATTCTCAGCACGTGATGGAGCAGGAGGAGCTGACGTTTCTCATGAGTGAGGTCCAAGAGCTGGGCATCTCTCTGCAGCAGCAGCACCAGCGTCTCCGGTTGAGGCTGGGCTCCCCCGAGGGACAGGAAAGGGACACCGGCGCGGTTGCCTTGGCTACTGACCTCCAGGCTGTCAAGCATAGGTTTTCTGTTTTAAAGGCGAGAGCGGAACTTCAGATGAAGAGGATTTGGGGAGAAAAAGAAAAGAAGATTTTGGAAGATGCGATAAATAATTTGCAGAAGCAACTGGAAGCATCGGAGCCATTAAACATAGAGGCGGACCGTGAGATCAAGAAGAGTGAGATAAGGAACAAGGTGAAAGAGACCACCTTATGGGTGAAGAACCAGTTGGGTGAGCTCGATGCCACCATTTCCCTCCTACCAGACGGCATCCTTTCCCAGATCCGAAAATGCAAAGTGAGGCACGACGGCATTCTGGGTCAGCAGCGGGCGCTGGAGGCGCTGGCGGAAGACGCGCAGGAGAGCATCCCCGACCTGCCCGCCTGCGAGCGCGAGGAGCTGCATCACCTCCTCCGGGACTTACAAGGTCAGTGCCAAATGCTCGTTTTGAAATCCACTCAAAGGTCGCAGCTGTTGGAACTTAAATTGGAAGAACGAAGCACATTTGTTGCAGAAATAGGGAAAGTTCAGCTCTCACTCCAAGGAAATGAGACACGGATAATTCCCCAAGTGGGAACAACCTCCACCGAAGCAGAACTGCAGCATCAGCGAGTGGCGCTGACGGCGACTCAGGAGGAATTGCAAGAAATCGCGGGTGGACTCTCGGCGCATCTTCAGGAGCTCGAGCGCCTCTGTAAGGACCTAAGTGTGTTTGAAAGACTATTTCTGGACGATCAGTTGAGAAGTCTGGAGACCAGAGCCAGCAGAACACAGAGATTCATTCAGCATAAATGCAATGAGTTAGAACACAAGATACAATTTTCCAGAGAATTCCATGAGCAGACGTCTGCGCTTCAGAAGGAGCTTGATAACATACAGCACAACGAGCTGCTCCTGAGTCAAGAAGTGAATGGGGGTGTGGAGGGGGAGCTCCGTGGCCTCCAAGGGCGCCTCCGGGGAGTTCAGTCCAGCATCCGACAAGCACTGAGACTCAAAGAAGCGTTTGACTCCCTGGGACTCCACTGGGATTGCTCCCAGCTTGACATGTTACGATCCCAAGTATTTGAAAAAGAGAGAGAACTCGAAGGAAAAATTAAGCAGTTGGACACATTTATGGCAGAATATGGCAAATATCAAGCATCGCTAAGTAAATTGAGGGCGATGGATTTGCAAATTAAGAAAAGGGCCGAAGCAGTACTAACAACCCCTCCTACTTCTCCAGAAAGCCGTCTGCTCGGTGCTCAGATCTTGAGTCAGAGAATCGAGAGAGCCATGTGCTTGTATCATGAGATCGTAAAGAAATTAAGTGAAAATAAGGCCTTTGATGACTCCTTCAAAGAGAAAGAGCTACTACAAACAAAGCTGTATGCAGAAGAAAATGATGAGTTGCGTAAAGTTCTCCAAAATATAGTACTAGAATCCCAACCAAAAGAAATGGATGAAAAGAGTTTTCAGGAGAAACTAGAAAATTCCCTCCATGTTTTGAACCAGATAAAATCTCAGTTACAGCAGCCTTTACTTATAAATTTGAAAATGGAACATATTCAAAAGGAAATGGATGATTGCGAAGCGTTTCAAGAACGAGTTCAGGCAGAAATGTGTGGCATTAAAGGTGTAACTGTTATTGAGAAGCAAAGAGAGAAAACCTCTTCTGAAGCTAGTGATGTGGAGACGAAATTACGTGACATTGAAGAGCTGCACGTTCAGCTTAATGCAAGCATTGATATGCGCACAGTAAGTCTCTTTAAAATTAGGTGGTTAATGCATCTATATTTTATGATTTGATGTTTTGCTCTAGTTGATATCTGCACTTCTCAAGAAGTTAGAAATTTTACAGGCAAATCCTCCACCGGAGAATAGCCATTTGCTAAGAGCCAGTTTGTAATCCTGACTCCTCCTGCATCTAAATACAATCAATGCCTTATCATTTGGAAAAGTCAAGTTTGACACCTTTATTTCTACATCCCTAACAACCTCTGTTGCTCAGAACAGTTTTTTTATTTTATTTGTGTTCTGGAACTAATAGGGCAGGGTGGGAGAAATATGGTGTGGAGGAAAAAAACACAAATAATAATAACATTTACTTAGAACTTGCAATGTACTGAACACAGCAACTCTGTGAAGTGGGCCCTATTATTGACCCCATTTTAAAATCAGGAAACTGAACTTCAGAAACATCAAGACTTTTCTCAGGGCCTTAGAACAGAACCAGGAATCAACTTAAGATGCGTCTGGGTTTAGAGCGCGAGTCATCAAGTTAAGGCTCACGTGCCAGATCTGCCCACAATGTCTGATTTTGTAAATCAAGTTTCATTGGAACATAGCCCTGCCCCATTCCTTTATGGATGGTCTGTGGCTGCTTCTGTGCTACAACCAAAGGACTGAGTAGCTGTTATAGTCCAGACTAGAGGCCCAATGCACGAAATTCGTGCAAGAGTAGGCCTTCCTTCCCCCGGCTGCCGCACCAGCTTCCCTCTGGCACCCAGGACCCGGGCTTCCCTCACAGCCCCAGCTTCGTCCGGAAGGTCGTCTGGTCTAATTAGCATATTATACTTTTATTATAGACTAGAGGCCCAGTGCATGAAATTTGTGCATGGAGGGGGGGGGGTCCCTCAGCCTGGCCTGCACCCTCTCCAATCTGGGACCCCTCAGGGGATGTCCAACTGCCTCTTGCAATCCAGGACCACTGGCTCCTAACTGCTCGCCTGCCTGCCTGCCTGATCACCCCCAACCCCTCTGCCTGCCTGCCTGATCACTCCTAACCACCCCTACCGGCCTGATCGTCCTTAACTGCTCCCCTGCTGGCCTGATCGTCCCTAACCGCCTGTGCCTCGCCCTGCACCTGGGACCCAGGATTCCCCCCTCTGGCTGGCCGCAGGCACCCAGGACCCAGGCCGGCTTCACCCAGGCTGGCCACAGCTGCAGGGGACCGTGGGCAGGTGGCTTCGCCCAGGCCGAAGCCGCAGGTGCCTGGGATTGTGGGGCAGGTGGCTTGTCCTTCTCCTGGGCCACAGGTGCAGGCACAGCCGCTGGCGCCCGGGCCCGGGACCACGGGGTGGGCGACTTGTCTCTCTCCTGGGCTGCAGCCTGGCTGGTCCCCATTCCTCTCTTGAGCTCATTTGTGCCTGGCTGGTCCCCATTACTCATTTGTGCCTGGCTGGTCCCCATTCCTTTCTCCCCAGTGTTGAGTGACTGAGCAGTACAGCGTGATGGCATGAGGGCGTGACGACGTGAGGGTGTGATGACCATTTGCATATTAGCTCTTTATTATATAGGACTAGAGGCCCGATGCACAAAGATTCGTGCAAGAATGGGCCTTCCTTCTTCTGGCTGCCAGCACCACCTTCGCTCTGGCCGGAACTGCCTTTCCGCTCCGGCCCGGAGCCGCCTTTCCGCCTTTCTGCCTTCCCATGCTGCCCAGAGGCCAGGAGTCGCTGGGGTGGTGCAGAATGCCCCTGGCTGCTTGGCACCTGCGTATGCAAATTAACCCACCATCTTTGTTGGGTTAATTTGCATACTTACTCCCGATTGGCTGGTGGGCGTCAACGAAGGTATGGTCAATTTGCATCTTACTCTTTTATTAGTGTAGATGGTTGGCAAAGCCTCATATATTTAGTCCGACCCTTTGCACGAAAAGTTTGCTGACCTCTGTTGCAGAGTGACTCCAGCATACCCACTCCTTTCCTGCATTAATAGCGTAGATGGCTTAGGCATCATTGGAACACACTGTGCTTAATATAATACCTTTTACTGTGTTTTCAGAATGATCACATTACATTTATAGAATATGGAACTTAACTCCTTTTTTTAATTCACATAGTTATTAGGTAATATATTGGCACTACTTTGATAAGTATAAGTTCTTTAGAAATGAAAAGTCATATTATGAACCCAAATATGTCCTTTAAATTGGTACTTAACAAATGTAGAGCAAATTGAGAGTACTTTCCTACTTAATGTTTTTATTGAGGTATAATTGACATGTATTAGTTTTGTGTGTACAGCATATTCTGTATTTGTACATATTGTTAACAGTAAGTCTAGTTAACAGCTATCACCACAGTTACATTTTTTTCTTGTGATGAGAATTTATAAGATCTACTCTCTTAGCAATTTCAAATATGCAGCACAGTATTGGTAACTAGAGTGACTATGCTATACATTACATCCCACGACTTATTTTTTAACTGGAAGTTTATAGCTTTTGACCCCTGCTTCACTCATTTCAACCCGAACGCCTCTGACAACCACAAGTCTGTTCTCTGTATCCTTCTCCACTTGATTTAATACATTTTCCAGAAACAAGGTACATGAATCCCCCAAATCATAAGATTAGTGCTGGACTGGAAGGGACCTTTAAAGTTATTTATTTCAACTATTTGTTATTTCCATGAGAAGACACTAAGTGAGATTCTCAAAACTAAAGTTGGTGGCATAACTATTAATTTAAAAACACAAGAGGTCTGGAGTTCTTTGTTTACTTTCTTTTCATTTTTTTTTCACAAGTATTGATTAAGGTTCTATACATTAATATATTCCATTGTTTAATTCATGTCTAATATAAGAGCAGGAACATATACTATTAGACATGATTCATGAGGTTTATTTTTGAATTTAGATTCGGTTTCCTTAGCAAATCTGGAAACACTTTTTTTTATGTAAACACTAGAGGCCCGATGCACAAAATTTGTGCACTGGGGGGAGGTGGGGGCGTCCCTCAGCCCAGCCTGCACCCTCTCGCAGTCCAAGAGCTCTCGGGGGATGTCTGACTGCCGCAGAGGCGGGCTTCTGGCTGAGCGGCACTGCCCCTGTGAGAGCCCACTGACCACCAGGGGACAGCTCCTGTGTTGAGCATCTGCCCCCTGGTGGTCAGCGTTCATCATAGTGGCCAGTTGTTCCACCGTTCAGCCACTTTGCATATTAGCCTTTTATTATATAGGATTTTTAAATACTTGTCCAACTAAAAGTATGAGATGCTAACTCTTATAAGACCTAAGGGTATATATTATGAATGCACCACAAAAAGTCAAGAATGACAAAAGTCCCAGATATCTTGACAGTTTTGTCATAGCATTTAATCTCCTTTTCACCAGAATGTCTTGAATGATGCTCACGAAAACATGACCCGCTACAATGAGGCAGTTTCCAGGGCAATGGGGGTCGTTGCTGCCCTTGAAGCCATTGTTGCAACCCATAGAGTAGACCTGGATCATCCAGAAGAATCACTGGAGTTGCCTCGGGGGAAACAGGAGGAATTGGAATCCACAATAACAGACATCCAGAGCCTCAGTGAGAAATTGGGGGCCATCTCCAGCCCTGACGGCCAAGTACAACTTCAGTGCACTTTGCAGGAACTGGTTTCTAAGAACTCAGCCCTGAGGGAGGCAGTCAAAGTAAAGGAAGCGGAAATAGAAAGGTGGGTACTTCTTTGCAATGCTTTTAAGAACATAAGTATAGATTTCTTTACAATTAATAAAAAATGTACGCAGAAATAATTTGGAAAATATGGAAAAGTTAAAAAAATACTATCTAAAGAAAACCAAATATTTTACTGTATTTTATATTTAATATTGAGTACATGCAATGGAATGTTTATAAAAGTGCATATGGTATAAAGAATAATGATAAAGCAAACAGCCTCTGAACCCAGAGGTTCAAAGGTAATCATCATGACTTTTTAATTCTCTTGCGTGCTCCTTCCCTCTCCTCTCAGAAGTAACACAAGTAATCTTTATCCTAAATAGTTTATCATTTCTTTGCCCTTTAAAATGTTTTTACTATGTGTTTGTGTTCCATTTTCATGCATGTGTATTCTTCTGTGACTTCAAAATCATCATTATGATCCTGGAGTTTATTCATGTTCTTGTCTGTAGTAAAATTCGGTCACCCAGCTGTGATAAGCATTTGGGTTGTTTCTAGTGTTTGCATTCACAAAAGTTCTACCAGGAACATTTTTAAATGCAAGATCTCCCTGTGGGTTGTGGTTGCCGGGTCGCACACCTTACATTTTCATTCCATATGATTTAATTCATTTTTTTTTAGTTTATCGAATAGCATATCTGTGTTACAATTGTCCTATTTCCTTGCCAACACTTTTGAGGTTGTGGGATTTAAATTTTGCCATTCTGATGGGTAAGAAGTGATATTTTATTGTGGTTTTAGTTTGCATCTCTATTATTGCTAATGAATTTGAGCCTCTTTTTTTAAAAAAAAATATTTCTTGGTTACTTATGTTTCCTCTTCTGAGAAATACTTATTCAAGATTTTACTCAATTTTTATAAGGTTGTCCATCTTTTTCTTATTGATTTGTAGGGATTTATTGTATAGTTTGGAGTTGGGCTTTTGTGGTTGTATGTGTTACAAATGTCTTTACAGGCTTTATCCTCTGTCCCCAGCATTCCAGGAGGAGGTCAATAAAACTAAACTGCAGCAAATACCCTCCAAGTGAAAACAGCCCTACAGCTTAGCTTATTTCTCTAAGCTTTTACTTGGTGCGGAGCCTCTAAATATTTCTTAATTCCTTGCCAGTTTATTATTGTGTTTTAAGAATTTAAAAAATACTTGATACTTGAATTTTTAATTGTCTTCTGTAGGGAATGTAGGCTGTATCTATTTTGTATACACAATTTTATTCGCAATGTTTTTTAATATATCACAGCATTATGCTGTATAAAAAGTATGCTGCCTTTTACTTTATAACATGAGCTCTTTTTCTTATTGTTAACAAAAGCTCTATAAAAGTAATTAGAATTTCTATATAATATTTTATAAAATAGATTGTTGTAATTTACTCAGCTTTATCTTTTGTTACACATAGAGTGTGTTTCAATTTTGCCATTTTAGTTAATAGTCTAATAAGTAAAAATATTTTACTATGCAAAAGTAAGTTCAGGATAAATTTCTTAATACTATACTGTATTGGGATTAATTCCTTAAAATAAATTGCAAAAGTAAAATTAATGATCAAAAGATATGAACATTTTTCCAACTTAGGTGTTTTGAGATCAGCTTTACCTGCCTGTTAAAGTTTCCAGTTTTAAAAGTCTTATGCAGCTCCCTGTGAGGAGAAGGTAGTCGATGAAAATCTGTTGAAATCCCCTGAATAACAAAAAAGAGAATTACATTCTGTTTTTTTATTACGTGTTCAAATTTACCTTGGGATGTTCAGAATATATGGCACTAGATAAAATGTAATATCACTTTGCCCCCTAACCCACTAGGTGTCTTGAGAATTACAAACGCTACGGGAACCTTAAAGAGAAGGTTGGCACTGACCTCAGCCGGATGGAAGCAGTTCTTGCGCAGTCCATGGCCCCGCTGCCAGTGTCCTACAAAGAAGCTTTAGAGCGCTTGGAACAGAGCAAGGTAACAGGGTTTGCAAATCTCCAGGAAGACTGGGCGCCAAAGAGTGGCAGAAAGCTGGTGGAGGCTCTGTTACACCCCACAGCAAGCTTCAGCCTGACTTGTACCAAACTCAAGAAAATTCTTCCAACCAAAAGCCAAGGGGGAAAATGAAGCAACGGTTCTGAGACTTAATCTGTAGTTGGGTTCACAGGACAGTCCTCTCCTGAGTGGCATACTGTCCTTATTGCTCACTTTTTCTAAAGCTTCACCCTTCGTATTATTTTGTAGGACCTTGCTGGATGGATGACATAGAATTTAATGCAGTTGTCATAAGTGCTAACTTCCGGTTACTTCTTATATGCTATCCTCAGCAGTTTTAGTTTTTGCTTACTGTCATCTGTTAGAGTCTATGGTATTATGTTATTAGGATTTGGTTGAGAACATTCTGAATAGTCTGTGCTTACTATCCATCCCAAAACAAAACAAAAAACCGAACTGAAGCCTTGGTGGTTGATGCAGTGTATTGTGCAAATTAACTTCCTAGTAAAATATGAGACTGACAGTATAATAACAGAGGGAACTTTTAGGATTTTTAACCTTTAACCCTTTGCACTCGCTTGCTTTTTTCTCAATTCCTTTATTCTACTCGGGATTTAATTTTTTAAATACCCCAGGTTTTACAAAGCGCGGTAGTAGAATAAAAAACTGGAGGTTTTTTTCATACAAACTTATTTATTTGGATTTTTTTATATTTCAAATTATTTATACATTTAAAGAGTAATTTTAATCTCGACATCCGAGTGCAAAAGGTTAAAAGCATATCTTACTTGGAAAAATTGGCTTATGGGTCATTGTTTGTCCCCATAGTTTCAAATTCATGCGCAATATAATAATACATAGGTAATTCTCATCTGTCTCAAATTGGCTTTCAAAAGGACTAAAAAATTGATCACAAAATATTCGTGGATGATGTAAAATCATTTCCTATTCAAGATTTTAAAAAGTTCGTGACGTTCAGAAAGATCAATAGACATTATATTCTTCTTACCCCTTTTCTTTCCTAAGGCCTTGGTGTCAAATCTCATATCAATTAAAGAAGAGTTTATGAAACTACGACAGGTGCTCAGACACCTGAGACCCACATTCACAGATAATGACGGCATAGGTTTGCTCAGAATCGTGTGGGCTCTGTGGGAGAAATGGCTGAGTTTGCTGGAAGTTGCTAAAGAATGGGAGATGTGGTGTGAAGAACTGAAGCAGGAGTGGAAATTTATCAATGAAGAAGTGAGTGCTTCATTTTCTCTTTTTGTTAATCCTTACCTGAGACATTTTTTTTCATTGATTTGTGAGAGAGACACATCAATTGGTTGCCTCCACATGTGCCCCGACCTGCAACCAAGGTACATGCCCTTGACCAGGAATGGAACCCGAGACCCTTTGGTTTGTGGCCGAGGTTCTAACCACTGAGCTTCGCTGGTCAGGGCAATGCTTCATTTTCAATATTCAAACCATACAGTTTTCCTTACAAGCATCTTTAAATTGTTTTATTATTTTCATTTTGTTTTTATATACAACAGGTCCTCAAACTCTGTCACTTGTTTTTATCACATATGTATAACACATATGTGATAAAAACATGTTATAAATGTTATAAATGTGATAAATGTTACATTTATACTTAAATAATCTCCAAGAAATGATTCAAAATTTTTTTATAATAGTGGAATATAGTTGGTATCAGACGGTTCTTAGAAATAAGTGACTACTTGTTCATTCGAGCTTTAAGATCTTTATTGTGAAGATGAATTAAGCCCTCTTAAAAATAACTGTCTCAACCTGGCACTAAAGGTTAGAGTTAGGTATTATTCATAATAACCAACTACTTTGGAAATTAACTACAATTGTTGACTAAGGAAATGAACTATTGTTGTAAAGTATGGGCCTAAAAATGTCTGATATTCTTTCTGAAAACCATCTCAAAGAAACTTCCTTAATCTCTGTCAGTCACACATGTTAATTTAACTATGGTTCAGGACTTACACATTACATATATTTAGAAAGAAAATCTAAAATAGTATAACATTATCTTAGGGTACTCTTTAATTCTTTAATTTTTCCAAAGGACCAGGTATAAATGAGGTACAAATCAGAACATTAAATGAAAGTTCTTCTCTCTTATTCATGTCAAAATTCCTGCTGAATTTACTTAAGAGAGAAATATAATGATCAGTACTTCATTAGAAGTAGAATACATGCTTTGGGATTTAAATGTTTAGTACTATCATATTTTCTTGCTTAAAACTTGATATTCTTGAAAATATCATTTTGGTGGTGCTGGTGGCGTTTGATGAGTAAATACATTATAAAGTATGCTTCTAGCAGAAAAGCTAGCCTCGTTCTTTCCCATTCATAATGACACTGTTTATTGAATTACTACAGTAGGCTGTGTGCAATGCTGAGAAGGCAGTTCACACATGATGTCACTGAATCCTTGCATTGCACTCAGGCCCGATTCCCATTTTATTGCTAGAGAAACTGAGGCACTGAGAGATTTAAGTTGGCACAAGACCTTCCAGTGATTGAGCTATAAGCTCCTATGGGCTGGGACCACATCTGTTTTGCTCACCGTTGTGACTTTAGTATCCAACCAAGGCTTTGCACGTAGTGGGCTTAGTATTTCCTGAGTGACAGCTCTTATTTAAACCCCAGTCTAAGGCTTTTTATTTTATTACATTGTCTCTCTACTCCTATACACCTATTTGCAATTATACTTTATTAGTTCAGACCACATTCACTTAGCACTTTGTAATTATTCATAAAGCATTTTACAATATCTGCTAACAAAATGTGTTTTTCAAAGAGTAGCAAAAACGAAATATGTCCTCATGTAATAACAGTAACGACTAACACTTAATGGGTGTTTATTGAACATGTGTCATACATAGTTCTGTGCTCTTTACATGTATTATCATTTGTCCTCACAAGAATTCTAAAAGGTAGATATTTTTATAATCTTCATTCCATAGATGAGGAAAGTAAGACAGTGAGATTGAGTAACTTGCCTAAAATCATAAGTGAGTGGTAGCAGTGGATTCAAACTTACACTCTGGAGTTGAATGGCTAAAGTATCAACTTAAATGATATTTACCCATACTGAATTGATGCAAGATTTTAAAATAGCTTTTATCCATTCAATAAAAACTAGGTCATCTAAAGGCCTATACATGCAAGATCCTGTTAGCATGGTTGTAAATCTCTGTGTGATGAAATGAATTTCTGTTTTTAAAATGTTAGTAGTTATACAGTAATTCAGTATCTTTAGGGAAGAAAGGTTTTGCATAAGTAGATTTTTTTAAAACAAGCTCTGTTTACATTTACAAATTAAAAATCAATTTAAATTTTTATGAACTTCTTACCTCTGTTTTCATTTGCTTGATTTAATTACTCACTTCTGGTTATTCAGAATCATTATTTTATGCTTGGCTGAACACAGCGTGCTAGAGTAAAGTCATATCTTCAAAGCTAATGGGAGGAATAAAGCTGGCTTCTTGCCCTTGTACCTAAAGTCCAGAAGGCCTTTCTGTACCAGTTTCTATTTCTGCTGGTTACAGGATGTTCAGTCTCCGTCACTGTGTTTACTTATGGTTTCTTCTCCCTTTCTAGACTCTACTTTATAATTGACTCTGAGCCTAAACATTTTATAATCAATTTTGTTAGAATTTTGTGTCTAAGGAAAATCATTCAGGGGCTGCAGAGCCTCTTGTATGTGGAAGAGTGGATGCATAATCTTTGTGGCAACTATTTCCCTGATTTGGGCTGTATTCACCCTTTTTGGTATAAAGGTTGTTGAATTTTGGCAAGTACATACAGTTATAGGAGCACCAACAAAATCCAGATTTAGAATGTTTTTATCACCCCAGAAAGTTCCTGTGTGCCCCTTCGTAGGCATCTCCTTCCACCACCTCCAGCCCGTGGCAGCCTTTAATCTGTTTTTGCATTTCCGGAATGTCATAGAAATGGACTCAGATAATTTGTGGTCTTTCGAGTCGGGCTTCTTTTCACTAAGCGTGATGCATGTGAGATTCATTCTTGTTACCGCTTGTATCAGTAGTTCATTTCTTTTTTTATTCCTGGGTAATATTCTACTGGGCACATGTATGGCCGTTTGTTTATCCATTCATAGGCTGGAGAATTGCCTGGCTTTTGAGTAAAATTATCATCCTAATAAAAGTTATTCCTCCCCCTTGTGTTCCCCGCCTTAATCACTAACCAACGCACGGCAGACAGCAGGGACTAGGAGAACGGAAACAGGGAAGGTCAGAGCCTCGGCTTGCTTCTTACTCTTATTGGGTCCTGGGTGCTGCAGGTGCCCATGTATTGTTCTCACCGGGCACAGAAGCACCCAGAGATGCTCCGTTAAGTCCTGGTTCACAGACACAGTTCTTCCAACCCGGATGCATGTTGGAAACCCTAGTTGTACAGTTACCTCTGTCAGGAGAGCAGCTCCTTTCTTTGCATGCCGGTCCTTTGTCCGGGGGGGCTGCAAAACAACCCCGTGGGACCTTTATCTCAATCCCCGGCGGGAATGACAGCTGCCTGCACGAGAGCCAGGACTCCTGTACAACTGGATTTAGATTTGAGGGGACGGGAAGCACACGTACCATAACGGGGTCTCAGCGAGGGGCCAGTCTACACCTGCACCCATGCATTCTAGCGATTGGGACTCAACTGGGCTATATGGCTCAAGTGGTAGGGCAGCCTATTGCACGGTCCAGCCCTGGAGCAGTGCCTTCTTTTCTCCAGAGCCCCCTCGACATTGGCAGCCATCTGATGGAGGCATCTGAGCAAAGCCAAGTGCAGCATATACTGCCTCCAGAATCCTACAGACTCTCCCAGCATGGTGCTCTGAACAACTTGATCCTTACCTTGAGGTTCTGCCATGCATGCCCCAGACCATTGGGCCCCTGGGAACTTAATGCTAGAATTCCTAAATTTTCCTCCATAGGTTTTACTGTCTACCCCAGAGCACCCAGGTCCTCGTTCATCATTTGAGTTAGCACACTATCATACATGTAGTTGACCAGTACGATGCTCAGTAATGTCAAGATTGCAAGATGCCTGACTGGGCTGGAGCATTGAGGAGAGTCCGCGACGCTAGGGCAGACATGATGAAAGAGCAGAGCCAGGGGGTTTGAGGAGAGATGCAGAAGCAGATCTGATTGTCGGTATCTTCATTCTGAGTTCAGGGCTGATAGAACTTCAATTTCCATGTATGTGATGGATGAGGTCATGCCTTTCTGGGTTCCGCACATCGCTGTCGGAAAATACATGATTAGGTCAGCATTTTGGGCTGCTTTTCCTGTGGGGTAGGTGTCAGGGTAATGAGGACATAGTGGACTTACTTTTTAAAAATATATATGTTTTATTGATTTCAGAGAGGAAAAGAGAGGGAGAGAGATAGAAACATCAATGATGAGAGAGAATCATTGATTGGCTGCCTCCTGCACACCCCACACTGGGGATCGAGCCTGTAACCTGGGCATATGTCCTGACCAGGAATCGAACCGTGACCTCCTGGTTCATAGGTTGATGCTCAGACACTGAGCCACACTATACTTTTCTGAGCATAGAGGGATCGGGTGTGAAAGAAGAGAGAACCATAGAGAAAGTACCCAGTTGTTGCCCAGCCTCAGACTTAGTGAGTGCAGTTTGGTGGAGCTCATTCTAACCACCTGATGGGCGTCTAAGGAGAAACCATGGCTTTATGCAACTGAAACCTGAAGGAGAAATTATTTATGAGAATACTCAACAGCGTTTCCTTCAGCTCTTAACAGCAGCACTTCACTTTAATCGCACATCTTCAGGATCAGTAGCTGGGCACTGTGGGATTCTGGTGGTGCAGGTGTAATATTCCCCTGTAAACAGACAAATGTTACTTTGAGGTAGGATACGGCCTTAGGAGCCCTCTGAGAACCAGCGCACAGCCGTTTATGTTTGTTTGTTTCCAGTCCTGCAGTGGTAAGACTATATTTTACTAATTTTAGCCCTCTCTTTCTGTTTGTTGAATTAGGTTGAACGAGAGGCAATTATTTTAGATAATCTTCAAGAAGAACTCCCTGAAATTTCCAAAACGAAAGAGGCAGCCTCCACGGCGGAACTCTCGGAGCTGCGGGAGTGTCTGCACCAATACGAGGAGACGGCAGAGAAGCAGCAGCTGCTGCTGCTGCTGCTCCTCCAGCGCTGCCGGAGCGCCCAGCGCGCCCCTGCCTCCCGGAGCTCTGGCGCCCCGGAGCCTGCCCCCGCTGTCCGGGAGATTACGGCCATGCAGGAGCGATGCAATAAGTGAGCTTATGAACCACTGTTACGGAGACATGTTTGACAGCTCAGGTTTAAAATTTAGAAAATACTGACGTTCAAAAATACAAACTACAAGAGGCCCGGTGGGGTCCCTCAGCCTAACCTGTGCCTGCTCACAATCCCGGATCCCTTGGGGGATGTCAGACTGCTGGTGTCAGCCCGATACCCCCACAGGCATCTAGTCTACTAATAAAGGGGTAATATGCTAATTAGACCGGAGACCTTCCGGACAAAGCTATGGTGGCGGGGCCAAGGCAGAGGCGGTTAGGGGCGATCAGGCCAGGAAGGGAGGGCAATTGGTGGTGATCAGGCTGGGAGAAGAAGTGGGGGGTGAGCAGGCTGACGGGGCGGGGGGCAGTTGGGGGCGATCAGGCCAGTAGGGAGGGGGCAGTTGGGGGTGATCAGGCCAGCGGGGGGGGGTCCAATTTGGGGCTAGCAGGCCGGCGGGAGGGGCAGTAGGTGGTGAGCAGGCTGGCAGGCAGAGTGGTTAGGGGCGAGCAGGCAGGCAGGCAGGCAGGTGAGCGGTTAGGAGCCAGGGGTCCCAGATTGGAGAGGGTGCAGGCCGGGCTGAGGGACTCCCCACCCCCTGTGCACAAATTTCGTGCACCGGGCCACTAGTATGCATATAAGATCTTTGGTTAATCTCTTCCCACCCTCCCCTCTACCCCCTTCCCTTTGAGATTCATCAGTCTGTTCCATGTTTACATGCCTGTGCATTGAGCATCTGCCCCTGGTGGTCAGTGCACGTCATAGCGACTGGTCTAACAGTCGCTTAGGCTTTTATACATATAGATAGATTATAGGATAATGACAGAATTGAGTCAACACAGATAAGTATAGGAAGGGATAGAAAAGATTACAACGATAAAATAAGCACGTGTTCTTCATCTTGGTATTACTGAGGTCAAATACACTTTGTTTTGTTTTTCTGTTTGCTGTTTTTCTAAGTTAGTAGTACATATATTTATTATAGAAAGATTAGAGAATGTGGGGCATTATAAAGATTAATATAAACCTCACCTTTAATTTTACCACTCAGCAACAACCACTGCCAATCACTTCTTTCTTGTCATTTTTTAAAACTATGATTATGCTTTCAAACAACTTGCAAGCATATTACTATACTGTTTTATATTCTGCAGAATCATTTATCAGCATACCATGTTTATTTGTCTATGCCATAAATGCTGTCTAAAACATACCTCTAAAATCTTTCATCATGTGGATATGCCATAATTTATTTAACAAGCCCACTAATATAGAAACTTTAAATTATATGCAATTTATTTTACTTTTATAAAACCACTGCAGTGAATATTTTTATGCCACAATCTCTGTCTGCATCTGTAATGAATTCATTAAGAAAGATGCTGAGAAGCAGATTCAGTGAGTGAGAGGATACAGTACATTTACAGCTGGAGACACCTGCCAAATAGCTCTCAGGAAAGATTTTACCCACCTAAACGCCTCTGCTGCAATTCTGGTTACATTCACAGCAAGTGGGGCAGCTGAGATAAAGGCTAGTGGGGTTGTCTGTCCCCCAGAACCTACCCATGTCTCCATTCTCACCTCTAAGTCATGTTCGGGTGAACCGAAAGATTACATGGAGAAAAACAGGCTAGCGATGGCAAGTGTTATATCAAGTTGAAAAGAGGGTATTTTGAGATTAAAGTTTTGGAGAGGGTTTTGATTGATTGATAGAATTTGATATATGTTTGTATATATCTACCTAATAAAAGAGTAACATGCTAATTGACCATACCTTCGCGATGCCCACCAGCCAATCAGGAGTGAGTACACAAATTAACCCAACAAAGATGGCTGGTTAATTTGCATACGCAGGCGCCGGGTGGCTGGGGGCAGGGCGGGACGCAGGCTTTCCACACCACCCCAGCCGCTCCGGGCCTCTGGGCAGCGTGGGAAGGCAGAAAGGCGGCTCCGGGCCGGAGCGGAAAGGCGGTGCCGGCAGCCAGGGGAAGGAAGGCCCATTCTTGCTGAATCTTCGTGCATCGGGCCTCTAGTAGTATATAAATCATGGAAACTAGCACTTTTCTCTCAAAAATATTTTGTGAGCTATGCAGATATCGTGTTAATTGTTGAAATAAAACTATTTCACAGATGAACAGGCTAGAGGTACAATTTTATTTTGATGCTATATTTTAGGCTTTTTCAGAAAGCTCAAAAGAATAAGGAATTGGTGCAGAATGAAATCCAGGAGAGACATTCCTTCACAAAAGAATTAATTACGTTGAAGAATTTATTTCAACAGACCACATCTTCTCTGCAAAATATGGGATTACAAGACCACCCAGAAAGGGCAGAGCAGTTTGAGGTAAGTCAGAAATGAACTTGTAAATGTGGTGGATACAGGTTTGCAGTCTTGAATCCAGAGTCCTTGGGACAGAGGTAACTCAGTGACTAGAGTGGAGGGAGAGTCCAGGAGAGAGGAAAGCACATGCAAAGGCCCTGTGGCACGGTGTGGGCAGAGCCACAGAAGATCAGTGTGCTTGGAGAGCAGAGGGTTAAGACCAGGTTGGGAAGTAGGCCAGTTTGGACCAAGCAGCCCTTTTTCAACCATTTTTTAAGTGTGTTGGTGAACAAGGACCTCCGACCATTCCTGAGTAGCATGTTAGACAACTCTCATTTGTAGGATGTAATATCTTACCTCTGATAGGGTGGAACTGTTTTTGTTTACAACGCTTCGGACAGTAAATGTGTGGTTCCCCGGCCCCCTCCACCCCAACCTATTCTGTAACTCCCTGTACACCAACTGGGTGTCCTCATATTCAGTTCAGTTCTAACGCTCACTACCAGGAGTTAGCACAGGTTAAGGGCTCAGTCCCACAAGACTGCCCCCACTTCACACACTGAACGGCAAGTCCCAGGCCTCTGGTACGTCTGACTGGCAGGCTATATATCACCTCCTCAGGTTCAATAATTTGTTAGAATGTCTCACAGAAGTCAGGGAAACATTGCCCTAGCCAGTTTGGCTCAGTGGATAGAGTGTTGACCTGCAGACTTTAAGGTCCCGGGTTCGTTTCAGGTCAAGGGCACATGCCCAGGTTGCGGGCTTGATCCCCAGTAGGGGGCGTGCCAGGAGGCAGTTGATCAATGATTCTCTCATCATTGATGTTTCTATCTCTCTATCCCTCTCCTTTCCTCTCTGAAATCAATAAAAATATATTAAAAAAACAAAGAAGTCAGGGAAACACTTTACTTACTATTACCGATTTATTGTGAAAGATGCAACTCAGGAACAGCCAAAGGGAAGAGATGCAGAGGGCAAAGTATGGGGGAAGGGGTGTGGAGCCTCCATGCCCTCACTGGGTGTGCCGCTGTCCCAGCACCTCGATGTGTTCATCAAGCCCAATAGTCGTTTAGGGGTTTGTATGGAGGGTCCATTATGTAGGCATGATTGGTTAAATCATGGATCGTTGGTGATTAACTCAACCCCTGGCCCCTCTCCTTTCCCAGTGGATGGGAAGTGAAGCAGACATTTCATTCCAACTGTTACCAACGACATGGGTTCATTCTCCTGCCTGCACCAAAGCCCAACCAAATGCCAGTAGGAGCTTGTAGCAAAGAAAGTAAAGGTTCATTAGTTAAGGAAATGAAGCCAAACCCGGGGTCACAGGTGAGCATTGCGCTGAGCCTGGCTCCCTGAAGGCTTCCAGGGATGGGTTGTATAGGGAAGATCATTAATCATGGTGGTTAAGGGAGCTGGGGTCCTGTTTAGGTCCTGGTCTTGTTGATAGGTCAGCACTAGGGTAGGGAGTAGTTGATCGTTGCACCTGGTCCTGACGTCAGCCATGGCGTTGCTCTGTCTGCTTTTGCAAGGGGATGGTTGGGGGCGTCGTTCCGCTTTTCTGGGTCTAGAGCTGAAACCCACCTGAGGCCTAGCTGCTGTCTCCAGTTTGACTGAAACTCTGTCTCTGGGGTCAACAGACCCAGGCCTTTGTCCCTAAGATACTTTGATGCCCACTAGAACCTCAGTGTCCCGAGGGCTTAACGATTAAGGCGCAAAGGAGAGGGGCCTGGGTGAGCCAGGGTGCTCCTAGGCTGGGCAAGGCCAGTTTGAACCGGAAGGGAAGAAGGAGAAGCGGTCAGATTAAAGAAATGAAGTTTCTGCGGGGTTATGAGTGTTGGTTCCTCTGGCAAGCAGCCCCCATCACGTAGCTACCAGTATCTAGGGGCACCAGAGGAGTCATCTCATTTGCATAAACTCAGGTTTGGGTTGAAACATAAATAACAAAAGATGCTCCTCTCACCACATTTAGGAAATTTCAAGAGTTTTAGAAGCCTTGCCAGAAACCAGGGATGAAAACCAAATGTACATATGGCAACACAGTATCCCAGGAGCTATGCACACACCTCGGAGTCATTTAGGAACGCATTTTTTTTTATTTTTTCAGGGTGACCTCTTATTCCGGTCCAGTGATAACAGGCAAAAATGACATTCGGGAGTTTACTCAACAGTCGCACACTGTTGTTAATCGGAGTTGGTTATCGGTGTTGTAAAGGGAGACTTTCTCTCACCGATGTAGTCTGCGCGGGGCAGCCATCCCCGGGCAGCTCTGAATGAAGACCTGTGCCACGAGGCCCAGATAAAACAGGGGGGCGCTGTACCTCAAACCCCGCCTTTGCCTGCCTGGCATTGTCCTTTCGCCTTCCCTCTCTAGACGTGTTCTCCGCTGAGGGTTGAGAAAAGGAAAACAGTGACGCATCGTGGAGTCATTCAAAATCGGACTCATTCTTCCGTGCGGCGATGCAGTCCATTAGCACAAATAATGCTGCTAAACAGCTCCTCTCAAAACAAAGCAAACCCCAAAAAAGCCGCAGCGGAGTCAGAGAGTATTTTTCCACTTGATCTTTGGGAAACTTTCCCAAACAAATGAGCGTCTCCTTTATAATTAGTGCAGGAGAACGTAGATCAGATTTTGTTTCTAGGCCACAACCAATGGACCGTTTGTTCAGGTTTCTTTTATCTCCTGAAACCCACATTCTTCGCGTGGAACTGGAACCCTCCTCTTTGAAAGAAGTGGAGCTCCAGCTTTCCTGTCTCATTACATGAAAGCAGACACTTCTGCTTCAAGCCCAAGGGCTTTTAGTGGCCTTGAGTCATTGTGATGATAATGTAGGAAGAAGCAGAAATGGCAACAAGCTAATAACAAAACAACCAAAAAAAAAAAAAAGAGAGAGAGAGAGAAACTTCTTGGAAACTTTTTGCTACTTGCAGCTTTTTAAGATCAAGGCTGCCACTGCGATCCAGTTAACTCCTAGAGGTACTTGAGAAGCAGGAGATGTTGTAATGTCTCCTCGGGACAATGGTTTGACACTGTGAAGAGATATCCAGTTTAATGCTTACAAATTAGAAAGCATCATCTGACCAGAAGGAGTATCTCCCAGGCGTAATCAGCTTGTATCAATAGTGAGGTTTTGTCATGCAAAATGTGCTCATTGAAGTCGTAAGGATGCGCTGCAAAGCTGCTTTTTATTTTTAGAGGTAAACGCTTCCCCAGTCCTGTGAGTATTGAAAACTTTCTCGTGATGTTTTTAGGAGCTCCGAAGCACCTTTGAGAAAGGGAAGCTAACCTTAGAGAATATTATGGAAAAACTCCGAATCAAGTATTCTGAAATGTACACCATAGTTCCCGCAGAGATTGACACGCAGGTGGAAGAATGCAGAAAAGCTTTGGAGGACCTAGAGGAGAAGGTAATAATAACGTTTGTACCAGTGTTGTTATTTATGGCGTTGAATGAATAGAAAGAAGAAATGTCACTTAATATTATATTTTCCTTTGCCTTGATTTCAGCTATACCTGTTTTTATAGAGTTTGGTTAAGTGACAATTTTGTGTATTGAATACTGAGATGAAATCGCTCTAAACAAGTGACATAAACAGAATTAGGTAATCTGTTTACGTTTAGCTGTCAAGATGCTTCGTTTTTCTTCTCTTGCATTTAAAAATAGTTATGGGTTATCTTTCACTTGCCTTTAAAAAAAAAACTGGACAATCAGTTTAAAATTACAGACATGAGTAATATGTTGTTTTAAAACGTATTCCCTGTATATTTTTAAATAGCAACCCAAGGCAGTAAGAATACACATTTCACAAGACACTAGGCATAGCAGCACACAGTATCTTCCTAATGATGATGCTCACACAGTTCTCGTAAATCATACCTGGGCACATCTTTACACCTGAGAGTCCAGCTTAGAAGGAGTGGGAACTATTTCATAGTCCAGGCATAGGAATTCAGCAAGGCAATGTTACTGAATCATAAAAAGGCAGGTCGAATCCAGCAGAACTAAATTCTGTTCTATTTGGCATCCACAGAAGGATTTTTGTATTGCTTTTTAGAGGCAAGAACACCTCTAACTTAGTTAATTAAATAGACATTAAATGCACATAAAATAAGATTTCAAACTCAGTTAACTTCTATGCAGATTTCTTGGGGAAATCCGACCTATGTAAAAATCATGTAAACTCCTAATGTATAGTTACAAGAAATCTTGTTGCCTTAACATGCAATAGAATCATGTACTATTGATTTTATTTTAAGAGAATACAGAATGTTTTGAGGGAAAACTAAATTCGTTCTTGTGGCTACCTCCTGTGAAAAATCCCTAACCAAGTGAAGGAATGAACAAAATCTGTCTTGAATTTAACGTTGAACATTCCCACTGTAGCTGTGTGTTTGCAGCGAACAGCAGCTGGTTTTCATGGTGTGATGTGTCCAAAGGATCCAGGCGGCAGACGCCGGGCCATTCTGTGTCGTTCAGACAGCAGCATCCTTTTCCTAAGTCCCCGTCTCTTCTAATGTTCCTAAAGGATGAGCATTACTGCCCGGGGAATAACTGCCCGACGTCCCAGAAAACTTCACGTTGTGGTCATTTGTTACATAACAATAAAAAGCTATACAGTGATGAAAAACCCAGTACAGGATTCATTTTTCCCCCCTCTAAAATTCCTGACTGTGCTGTATGGTCTGTGAAATAAGCCATTTTACAACAGAATCAGCAACGTGATGTTGTGCAAAGAGCCTGGACTCCTGAGTCCGTCAACTCGGGGCTTCTAGGGACAAGTTCAGCCTCCCTTGATATCTGACCTTAACTTAAACAAGTCTCTGTTCAGCTTCTGCGTCTGTATACTGTTTTTACTGGGATGTTCTAGTCTCAGTGGTGGTGCAGATACAGTGGTGTTTAAAAGAGTTACAGGATTGCATACAAGCATAAATTAATACTTAGTTATTGAGTGGCCGCTGGAAGAAAACCTTATCAACATAGCCTAAAAAATAAGCAGGCACACGAACTAATCAGGTTTTTGAAAAATGACACATTCAACATTCATTTGTTACCTTTCCTAGTCCAAGTTATATTCTTAAGAAAACCATTCAGGTAGAAAATTACACCATTCAGTTAGATTTCTGAGTTCAGTGAAAACAGTCTGGAAACGCTCACACAGAGGATACTAAGCTTTGTGCATCCTCAAGGTGGTTTTACCCTCATGACTGTGAAGGCAGGAATTACATTTTGAAAGTCAGCTTGAGAATAAGTTTTATTTTATGGAAAACAGTTCTGGACAGAGGATTTTCTCATAAAATGGAGTGAGACTGCATAATAAATAATTTATCTCTCAGGAATTCTTTCATTATCATTTGCTCCACTGGGGTATGTTTCAAACAGTCCACTAAGTAGTTTTGCCCAATATCACACATAGCTATAAGTTATACTGTGGATTACATTCAACAAATTTGTATTTGTGGTTTTCTCTATTTTTTATTTATTTATTTTTTGGTTGGATTTAACAGATCTGGTGGGCACAGCTGCCATTTCCTCATCTGCTAATGTACCCTTTCATTAACGCATTAGCCAGTATGGTTTGGCATTTTTCCCGGAACTGTTAAAAGATTTTTTTTTTATAAGTAAAAGCATATAACAGTGTGGTTAACCCTTTTATCATTTGAACCTGGGAATAGAGTGCAGAAAACAGTTTCTAACTAAACCAAATGTGTCTGTCTCCGACTGTCACAGATTAGCAACGAAGTCTTGAAAAGTTCACCATCATATGCAATGAGTAGAAAAATAGATGAAATTAACAAGGGGCTTCACAAGGTTGAAAAGATGTTGCAGCAGAAAAGCAAAAGTATTGAGAAAGCTCAAGAAATTCAAAAGGTAACATTCTCCTTTAACTTCCTTCAGCATTTGGTATTCCCCCTGTTCATCATTACAGGGTGTGCTTTGGGGATTAATCTGACCTACAGAGATCCTAACCCAGATCCGAAGGGCGCCCCCATCCTGAGAAAAGCATGGTGGAGAAGAATTGTTCTCAGTTTTTTCATGGTGGGAATATACTCAACTCCCTGAGAGCCTATGATTGTGAACTGGCCTTTTCACAAGTAAAGGAGAGTCAGGATCTTATCTTGATTAGACTGATGTAAAAATCTTACCCTAATAAAAGAGTAATATGCAAATTAACCATCACTTCGCTACATCCACAAGTCATGCCCACCAGCCAATCAGGAGCGAGTATGCAAATTAACCCAACCAAGATGGCTGCAGCCACGGAGCAAGCAGGAGGCTTGGGTTTCCCCAGCAATAGAGGAAGCCAAGCTTTCGGCACATCCTGGCAGGCCTAAGCCTCCACTCAAGGCTACAAAGTTTCAATTATAGAAGATAAATAAATCCCAACAAAAATGGCTGCCGCCATGGAGCAAGCAGGAGGCTTGGCTCCGCTCAAGGCTACAAAGCTTCTACAATTATAGAAGATAAATAAATCCCAGATACCAGGGCCTCCGCTTGGGTCGCCGGGGGGTGTGGCCGGCCTGCAAACCACCACGGGCCCCTCGCCCAGGCCGCCCCATGCCCCGAGGGAACCCCCACCCTGATCCGGGACACCCTTCAGGGCAAACCAGCTGCCCCCCCCCCCCCCCCGTGCACCAGGCCTCTATTCTTCTATCTAATAAAAGAGTAATATGCAAATTGACCATCACTCCAACACACAAGATGGCTGCCCCCATGTGGTCAAAGATGGCTGCTCTCATGTGGACACAAGATGGCCAGCAGGGGAGGACAGTTGGGAGGGACCAGGCCTGCAAGGGAGGGCAGTTGTGGGCAATCAGGCCAGCAGAGGAGGGCAGTTGGGAGGGACAAGGCCTGAAAGGGAGGGCAGTTGGGGGCGATCAAACCTGCAGGGGAGGGCAGTTAGGGGTGACCAGGCTGGCAGAGGAGGGAAGTTGGGGGTGACCAGGCCTGCAGGGAAGGGCAGTTGGAGGGGACCCAGGCCTGCTGGGGAGAGCAGTTGGGGGGGACCAGGCCTGCAGGGGAGGGCAGTTAGGGGTGACCAGGCCTTCAGGGGAGGGCAGTTAGGGGTGACCATGCCTGCAGGGGAGGGCAGTTGGGGGCAAACAGGCTGGCAGGGGAGCAGTTAGGAATCAATCAGGCTGGCAGGAGAGTGGTTAGGGGGTGATCAGGCTGGCAGGCAGAACGGATAGGGGCAATCAGGAAGGCAGGCAAGTGAGCAGTTGGGAGCCAGCAGTCCTGGATTGTGAGAGGGATATCCTAGATTGGAGAGGGTGCAGGCTGGGCTGAGGGACACACAGCCCCATGCATGAATTTCGTGCACCGGGCCTCTAGTAAATACATAAATATATAAAACAAAGGCTAACGTGTTTCTATGTTGGAGCATTTCTTAGAGTCTTTGGTTTTCTAAAGTGAAATATTACTGGAGGATAAAATATGGAACATTTATGACTCTTATTTGGTAGGCAAATAAAAATACAATAACAATAAAAATATTTTAGTAGGATTTGAATAGTTTTAGCAGCTTTTCTTTAGACTGCAAGGAGAAACAAGAAAATAGAAATTCCAATTTTATTTTCCTTATAAACAGTCTTAAGAAATAAAGTCTTAGATAAAACTGTACAGTAACATAATAGTCCCCCTCTAAACTCTCAAGTAAACCTGCATATAGAGAGCATTCTTATTCTAATCTACATTTTAAGGAAACTTTCTAATATAAATGGAGACTTTTAAAAATAGGTCCGAATATGGCTCGCCATTGGACAAAAATCTTGTACTCTTAGTAAATAGAGGAATCTCATTCAAGCAATAAGATTTTCTCATCTCTAGAAATTATGTTCTTAAGCAAACATTAAGTAAGAATTAAATATATTACCTTTGAGACATCCTCTGGCCAGACAGGTCCAGGTTGGAATCCAACCTATCCATTTCTTGAGCCCTAAGTGGTTGCTGCCAATACCTGTGGGTAGAACTTGCAGCGACTGCATTAATCCTGAGTTCAAACTGGCACTTTCTAGTAGTTTTATTTTTGTACTTAATACAAATTGTCTTCTAGAAAGTACACGTGTGTACTGGTCTAAAGAGGTTTGAATATTAACTGAAGCCCTTTATAAACATAATGTTAGCTCTTCGCTCTTGAAAGATGAGGGTTGTGTTGACCTTGTTTGGTGTCATTCATCTCTGGACAAGTCCAGGTCTTCCTGCTCCCTTACCGCTCATTGTACTGAAGTGAATACTGTTGGGGTTAAGGCAGCTCAGGAAGAGTGTTTTGTTTTGTTTTTCAGTTTAGGTCATGAGTGATGGCCGGGCGTACGTGAATAACTGTGCCTGTGGTACATTTATAAGTGCCAGTAGTGTGTGAACACTAGGAATTGATGCCCGCATTCAGATTGCCTCATGCTTTCCTTCTGCAGAAAATGTGGGATGAGCTAGACCTCTGGCATTCCAAGCTCAACGAGCTGGACTCGGAGGTGCACGACATCGTGGAGCAGGACCCGGGGCAGGCTCAGGAATGGATGGACCGCCTGATGGTTCCTTTCCAGCAGTATCAGCAGGTGTCCCAGAGAGCAGAAGCTAGAACCTCACAGCTGAACAAGGTGCGGCGGGAACGGGATGGCTGCACAGAGCATGGGGTGGTGTCGAGATGGGTGTAAGACAAAACGAAAGTCAGTTTCCCTCACAGCCACACGACAGGTTCAGGTGGGCACCGGGGGCTTAGGTTTCGCTGCTGGCACAGGCGGGAAGTCTAACTGGGCAGGCAGAGGAAGTATCCAGAAGTTGGACCCCAGCAACGCATTTCCGGCGGCTATCTCAGGAGCCCAGGGAGGAGCCAGCAACAAGAATAAATGTCATTCGGAACAGGACCCTTCTCTTTCCCCTCTAAGCAGGGTCGTGGGTGGGCGACCAGTACCTGTGACCTAACAAGTATGAGGCAGGGTCCTAGTCTCAGAGGAACCGGGATATTATAGGACAAGGCCCAGTACAGAAGGGCAAAATACAAATCTGATTTTCAGAATGAACTAACAGTGGGAACCAGACTAAGGCTAATGCAAAACCCTTGCGGAGGCCCATAGCTTTGGGGTAGAACTTAAGTCCTTTCCAGCTACGGTCAGGATCAGTCTTAAAAGTTGGAAGGATCAGAACTGGAGGGAAAGGGCCTGCAACTAAAAACCACAAATTCTTCATTCAAGAATCAGTCCAGCCCGTGTGGCTCAGTGGTTGAGTGTCGACCTATGAACCAGGAGGTCACAGTTTGATTCCTGGTCAGGGCACATGCCGGGGGGTTGCGGGCTCGATCCCCAGTAGGGGGTGTGCATGTGGCAGCCCATCAATGATTCTCTCTCATCATTGATGTTTCTATCTCTTTCTTCCTCTCTCTGAAATCAAATAAAAAAAAAAAAAACATTAAAAAAAAAAAAGAATCATTCAACTTAGGTAGAGAGCATCAGTCAGACTGAGCTTGGCACCACCTCTCTTTCACAGGCCACCGTTAAGATGGAGGAATATCATGACCTTTTGAAAAGCACTGAGGCCTGGATAGAAAACACCAGTCGTTTGCTGGCTAACCCTGCTGACTATGACTCTCCAAAGACACTGAGTCACCACGCCAGCACCCTTCAGGTAAGTGTTCCTTCGTGTTTCCGGGGTGTCATAGACTATCCAGAATGATCGGCAGCTTAGCTAACCATCATGCTGCTTCTGCCCCCACTCCCCCCACCCGCCTTTTCCCTGAAAAACCACCTTCTCTTCATCCACACCAGATGGCAGAAGGGAGTTTGGAAGACTGTCGGGCTCTAGACAGGGCTTTTGGAGACCAGGATCTTGTTCTTTCTGGCCTGGTAACTACCACGTGACTTTTTGGGTAATTTATTGTCTCCTCCATGGGCCTTGGTTCCTCCAACTGAAGTAAGAATGTTGTTCTGCATGGTGATGGTTTTGGTTGGCAGAATTCTACAATGGCTCCCGATATTCTTGTCCCCTGGTGGACATGACCTGTATAAAACCCTCCCCTTGAGTGTGGGCAGGAATATGAGTATGTGATGAGATGGCCACTCCCTCGATTAGGTTACATTATCATATTACTAAGGTAATGGGACACTCACTCCCATGCATACATGATTAATCATTCTTATATGGTCATTAGACTCCCTAGTAGCAAATTGGAGAGAGAGTCTCCTGCTGGCTTGAGGAAGTAAGCTGCCATATAATGAGGGCCATGGGGTTAGGATCCCAGAGCAACCTCTAAAAGCTGAGAGTGACCCCTGGTCAACAGCCAGCAAGGTAATTGGGATCTCAGTCCTACTCCAGAGTTCTGCCCGCAGCCTGAATGAACTTGGAGGAGAAACCCGTGCTCCAGATGGCACCTCCATTGCAGCCTTGTAACCTCCTGAGCAGAACACCCACCTAATCTGGTCCTGGACTCTTGAGCCATGGAACCTGCGAGATAATAAATTTTATTTTGAGGCTGCTAAGTTTGTGGTAATTAGTTACACAGCATTAACCAACAAGTCCATGGTTCCCACCAATTCTAGCATGCCATGGTTCCAGATTTCCTGTCCTTCTGGGTGCTCTGCAGGGGCCCTGTCTCCTTGCTGGCTTACAGAGACAACACAAGTGGAAGTATGTTTCTATTTGGGGCCATGGCTGTGAGATCTTCCAGCTGCCAAGTATTGGCTTCAGTTTTATTATGAAGGCACTAGTGGCCCGGTGCACGAAATTCCTGCATGGGTAGGGTCCCTAGGCCTGGCCGGCAATCAGGGCCCATCGGGGCCTTCCGGCTGCCAGCTGGGGCCTTCTTTCATTCCGCGCCACCCCCTGGTGGTCAGTGCATGTCATAGCTAGTGATCAAACTCCCAGTCTCCTGGTCGAACTCCAGAGGGGACACTTTGCATATTAGCCTTTTATATATATACTAGAGGCCCGATGCATGCATTCGTGCACGGTTGGGGTCCCTTGGCCTGACAGGCAATCAGGGCCGATCGGGGCCGCGGGAGGTTGGCTGTGGGAGCACACTGACCACCAGAGCATGGCTCCTGCTTTAAGCATCTGCCCCCTGGTGGTCAGTGTGCATCATAGCGACCGGTTAACTGGTTGTTTGGTCTCTTAGGTTTTTATATACATAGACTAGAGGCCCGGTGCACAAACTTTGCGCACGGGTAGGGTCCCTACACCTGGCCAGTGATCAGGGCTGATCGGGGCCTTCCAGCTGCCAGCCAGGGCTTTCCTTCCCCAGCTGCCAGCTTCCATCCGGGGCCTTCCTTCATTCTGCACCACCCCCCTGGTGGTCAGTGCACGTCATAGTGAGTGATCAAACTCCTGGTCTCCCAGTTGAACTCCTGAGGGGACACTTTGCATATTGGCCTTTTATATATATAGATAGATATTTCACTTCTCTCATACTAGTTAGCCACGAGTACGAATCTCTTAGGAAAAAGTTTATTCTATAACTCTTAGAGTAATCAGACCTCAGTTGATCCGACTCCCTTTTGTATCTGTAGGATAGCACAGTGTGTTCCTAAGTGAACAGCTGCCTTCAGACCTCCCTGATGTTTAAGATATGTTGGCATATTTTACCCCTAAGTACTCCTATGGGAGTAACTATAGAGATGCTACATTTTCACCCATTTGTTTCTTTCCTTCCCCTTGCCTGTGATTTCTGCCTCCACATCCCCCTTTATTTTAAATCACCTGTGTTTTTCAACATATTAAGGAGGTTGCAAAGACAAAAGAGAGAAATTATGCCTTTTCCCTCAAATGTTTATTATAAGATTTAAAAAACAAAACAAAAACAATGTACAAAAGTGAACTCAGGCCAAAGCAGTTGGACTTTGCTACTTTCTACTGACCCAAATGTAAAAGTGTGCAAGTGTCTCTCATTTGCTGGCCTTTGGGGGCTAGAGCTGAGAGAACTCTAGTTGATGAGCTTAGAAGTAGGGAGAAGGGGAGATGCAGGCTGATTTCCCACAGAATGTACCCGAATTAATCCCCCAATGCAAAATAAGTCGCAAATAACTACTCAGATATGAATACCCCATGTTATCCCTATTTTGAAAATAGTTGTTCTACTTTTCGGATACACTTTTGCATTTTTCTAGCATTACCAGGAATGATTTTTTAAATGACTCTTAAAGGTATCAAAACTCTCTACTAAGCTTTAAAAGTCTGTTTTTATTGCACTGTAACTTTCGATGCGGGTTGTATTTGTTAAGATGGGTTTTTATAACCTAAAGATACTGTACATAACCAAAGACTGCTGTTGTAATGAAGAATCAGAGGAACATAAATTTCATTGTAAAAATAGGAAAACAACTTATTTTTTTTAATCAACTAAGTTAAGGTATAATTTCAATACAGTAAAATATACCTATTTTAATTCACAGCTAGATGAAATTTTTTAGATGAGTTTTGATAAAGGCATGCAATTATGTAACCACCACCACCACCAATGTCAGAACCTTCCCGTCACCCCAAGGAGTTTCCTCACGCTCCTCTGCAGGCAGCCCCTTTCGCCCATCTTCAGCCGTTTGTCACCGCTTACTCGTTGTCTCCTGTTACTGTAGTTTTGCCTTTTGTACAACATCCTATAAATAGAATCATACAGTATGTAGAATTTTGTACCTGACTTCTTTTACTTAGCATAATGTTTTTGAGGTTCATGCAGTTTGTTAGGTTTATAGGTCGTTTATTCTTTTATTATTATTATTATTTTTTTACATATTTTTATTGATTTCAGAGAGGAAGGGAGAGGGAGAGAGATAGAAACATCGATCAGTGATGAGAGATAATCATTGATTGGCTGCCTTCTGCACACCCCACACTGGGGATCCAGCCCACAACCCAGGCATGTGCCCTTGACTGGTATCGAACCTGGGACCCTTCAGTCCGCAGGTCGACGCTTTATCCACTGAGCCAACTGGCTAGGGTGGTCGTTTATTCTTTTGATTGCTGAACAGTATTCTAGTAATGGGGAAATATGCCATGTCTTTATTCCTTCGCCAGGTAATGGACGTTTGGGTTGTTTCACCTTCTGGTGCATGTGTTCGATATCTATTGACGTGTAGCACATTACTCCAGAAGTTAGCAGCTTAAAACAACAAGCACTTACTATCTCACAGTTAAATGTGGGTCAGGAATCCAGGCATGCCTTCCCCGAGTGCCCCTGGCTCAAGGTCTCTCAGGAGAATGCAGTCCAGGTGTCGGCCAAGGCTGGGGCTGGTCTGAAGGCTCACTTTGGTTAGGGAGGCAGCAGGATTCACATCCAAGCTCATGCACAGGCCTCCTCAGACCCACTTCCATACACAGTCGTGCGGGCCTCCCCACAAGGCTGCCTCATGCATGGCAGCTGGCTGTAACATTAAAAAGAGTGAGAGGGAGCTCCTAAGACAGAAACAGCCTTTCTAGACTCTAATCTTGGAAACGACACCACTTCCTTGCTTCTGCTTGTTTTATTAGAAGTAAATCACTGAGCCCGGTGATGATAAGGGCATGAATACCAGGAGGTGATCACTGGGGCCAACTTAGAAGCTTCCGACCACAGGCCTTGATGCGCACAGATGCTGTGAATGTTCATATTTAAATCTTTGTGTGGTATATGCTTTTGTGTCATTTCATTTGATAAATATCAAGGAATATAATTGCTGGTTTTTATGGTAAATATCTAACTAGATAAGAAACTGCCTAATGGTTTTCCAAAATGGCTGTAGCATCTTTCATTCCCACTGGCAATGTGAGTTCTAATTTCTCCATATTCTGGTTTGCATTTGCTATTATCTGTCTTTAAAATTTTAGCCTTTCTGGTGACATAGTGGTATCTCATTGTGGTTTAAATGGCACTTCTCTAATGACTAATGATTTATGTATTTGAGAGTTTCTCCATGTGCTTATTTGACATTTTTATACTTCTTCTTTGAAGTATAGGTTCGATTTTTTTATTGCCCATTTTTAATTTTTTGTGTCATTTTATTATTGAGTTGTTAGACTTATTTATAAAATATTCTAGAAACCAGTCCTTTAATAGATAAGTGATTTAAAAATACTTTCTCCCAGTCGGTGGCTTTTCTTTTCATTCTCTCCATATTGTGTTTTCAGATAACAAATGTTATTAATTTGATGAAATCCAATTTGTCAGTATTTTTCTTTTATGGATTATTTTTTTGTGTTATGTCTAAGAAATCTTTATCTAACTCAAGGTCACAAGGATTTCTTCCTATCTTCTAGAAATTTAAGAGTTTAACATATTTTAGGTCTATGATCCATTTCAAGTTAATGTTTGTACATAGTATAAGGCAAGTATTGATGTTCATTTTTTTCTAGTTGGATATCCAGTTATTCTAGGACCATTTGTTGAAAAGACGCACCATTGAATTACTTTGATGCCTGTTGAAAATCAGTTGACCTCATGTATGTGGGTTTATTTCTGGGCTCTCATGTTCTATTGCTCTATGTGTCTATTCTTTCACCAAGGTGATAGTCTTGATTGCTATAGCTTTACAGTAAGTCTTGAAATCAGGTAGCGTACGTTCTACAACTTAGTTCTTTTTCAGATTTATTTTGGGTCTTTTGCATTTTTATTTAAATCTTAGAATCAGCTTGTTGATATCTACAAGGTCTGCTGGAATTTTGAGTGTGATTGCATTTATTCTGTAAATCAATTTGGCGAGAATTGACCTCTTAACTATATTGACTGTACTAATCCAGGAACATAAAATATCTTTTTATTTACTTTTATCTCTTTAAAATTTCAGTGGTGTTTGGTAGTCTTCATGTACTTGTACTTGTACTTCATGTACAAGTACTTGTACTTGTACTTCATGTACTTTGGTAGTCTTCAGGTCTTGCTTATAAATTGTTAAATTTATCCCTAAGTAGTTTATGGGGTTTTTTTTTGTTTGTTTGTTTTTTTAAATATATTTTATTGATTTTTTACAGAGAGGAGGGCAGAGGGATAGAGAGTTAGAAACATCGATGAGAGAGAAACATCGATCAGCTGCCTCCTGCACATCCCCTACTGGGGATGTGCCCGCAACCAAGGTACATGCCCTTGACCGGAATCGAACCTGGGACCCTTCAGTCCGCAGGCCGACGCTCTATCCACCAAGCCAAACCGGCTAGGGCTAGTTTATGTTTTTTGATGCTTTTGTAAATAGTGTTATTGGTATAAAGCATTGGGGTTTTCAGTTTTGTTTTTCTTAAAATTTTCTCCTTCTAGGATTTTAAATAAGGCCAGTAAAGCATTCTGAGTAAGCTGATTAATTTTAGAGGCTTATGATTGGAATTCTAGTTGCATAAGTAAATGTTCTTTCCTATATCAGTTATTTTTTAATGGAATTACCTAAAGACTACGTTAGCAGGTTGAACATTTCCAGTAGGTGGCTGTGATATTTTCAAATCTTAAGTTTGAAAGGTGAGCCCTTATAATCATTAAAAGACAGAACATTATAAGGAGGAATGTCCAACGAGTTCTATAAATGGGTGTTTTTCACTCCTATTTGGTTATATCGCATAGAGGTCTCTTAGCATCAAGTTGTTCAGGTCAACTCAAGCTCTGGGGATGCCTAAGGGAGTCCGCGGCCCCTGTGCTGAGGCCTAAGGGCACTGGCACTGGGCGGGGCTGGCAGGCCCAGGAACGCCTCTTCCTCTCACCCCACTCCACTCGGCTATTCCTCTCAAACCCACCTTCCCAGAATTACCAATCCCACCAATTGGGAAGAGGCTGAAAGGCTCTATTAGCCCCAATTCCACATTCCAGAGGGATGGCCTACAGGTCGTGTTTCTGGTCCTCACAATGAAGATAATGAAGGTCGGCTGGAGGGCAGGTTATGTGGTGCAAAGTGGCCGCCGCTAACCCGCCGGGTCCGTAGATGCTGAAGTCATCCTCCGCCATCGGCAGTAGTGTTCAGTGTCTTACTACGAAACTGGAAATGACCAGGAGTTTCAACTGTGGAGACAAATGAGCCTTAAATCTCTGATTTAAATTGTAACCAACTTTCAGCGTCTTAATGTTCTCCCCACCCCACCCCCATTTGTTTCTCATTATGTAGATGGCTTTGGAAGATTCGGAACAGAAACATAACCTTTTACATTCCATTTTCACGGATCTAGAAGACTTGTCAGTGATTTTTGAAACAGATGACTTAGCACAGTCCATACAAGAGTTAAGCCGTCAGGTAGCAGCTTTACAGCAAAACATCATGGAGAGCCTGCCCCAGATTCAGCGAATGGCCTATGTGAGTTGGCACTATGGAGATGTGATTTCTTATTTTTAATTTATGTTTCATTGAGTAAATTAGAGTTATACTGCTAATCAACTACTAATTATAGGAAGACACATTGATCTGGTACTGTTTATCTTTCATTTGTGTTCTTATTTCTTGAATTATATTTTATTTGACTTTGCAACCTCTAGTGCAACTACTACAAAAATCATATCCACCTTCTGAGTCCAGAAGTGGACTGTTTAAAGGGAAGAATCCTGATCACATAAGCCCAGTGTCTTCTCTTTGTCTGAGAGGAGATATTGTTGAGGTAAAAGATTAGCAAAGAGGTAATTAAAACAGATAACCTCACAAATCTTCACCAATAGCAAATATTTATTGAGGGACTGCTATATGCCAGCCACTGGATTTTTAAATAACTTTATTTATTTTAGCTTGAAACATAATGCCGTGTTTATTTAAGGATTAATTACCATAGCAAAAGCAGGAACAGTCAGTCTTAATTATTTATCTTTTGTTTCTCAATTACATTCCCTACACGACACTTATGTAACTTCAGGGAATAATAACATTAAATATTCTTAGTGATGCATATTCCAAAAGTTTTAAATGCTTCTACAATTTTTTATGGAAATTATCCTAAAATGCATTGTATACTTTTATGTACCTTTTTCAATATGAAGTGCAGACAATAATTTCAATATAATTTAACTTTTCCTTGTAATTTGGATATATCACTATAAAGTTACTATACTTACTGCTTTACTAGTTTATAGTTATGTTTTGTCCTATATTGAATGGCTCCAAACTGCTATAATTTGAAACCCTCAGTCTATTTCTGTGTAGCTGTTTCTGTCCCCTTCACTATTAGCTCAACTTTTTAATTGCTATCAGCCTTGAGATCTAGCGGAAAGGTCTGAAGGCCCTCTTACAGTGGGAGTGGACTTCAAAATGTGGGCTTTATTTATAGCACAAATCTCAGCATTTTCACTTTAAAATTCTTGGCCAACTTCTAGAGGTTGACATTGATAAGAGAATAACCCCTGGACAAATGACCTATTGTTTAAATTAATCGGAGTAAGTTTTAAAGTAGTTAGGGACTCTTAGACTGGCAACAGCTCATTAGGGGATTGGCAGGAAAACCCTGTCCCTTTTCCAGCTCCTTGTGTGTTCCGTTCCCAAGGGTGACTTTATCATTTCACTTCAAGTGGTGGGAATGTATAAAATGCTAGACCCACTTGTATTCGAGTGTTTAAACACATTCCAAAGATAAACCTAAAGAGATTATAGATCATGGAGGATTTGCTTAAAAATGAATTCAGATGTACACTACCGACGGTCCCCAATTTACAATCGTTTCACATGAGATTTTTTGATTTTGCGACGGTGTGAGAGGGAGACACATTCAACAGAAACCATGCTTCAGGTTTTGAATTTTGATCTTTTCCCAGCTAGCAACATGCAGTAAGATACTGTCTTGTGATGCTGGGCAGTGGCAGTGACCGCCCCTCCCAGTTAGCTTCCCTACAGTGTTCGATACTTTTGCCCAACTGTAGGCTCATGTAGGTATGCCGAGCATGTTGAAGGCTCAGTCAGCTCTGATGTTTAGTAGGTTAGGTATATTAAATGCATCTTCGACTTAATTATATTTTCAATTTACAATGGGTTTATCAGAGCATAACCTCATCATAAGTCAAGAAGCATCTGCACTTTTGCTCCCACGGTATAAGTAATTGAAAACTGGCTTTATGAGGATCTTGAGCTCAACAATGTGTGAGCCATGCTTTGTAGTGTAGTATGCTATTAGTAGAATAACATTTTTTATTGAAAACAATCAACATTATCTGAGTAGCACCTGTTTAGTTTTTAAGAGGTATTAAGGTGGCAAACCTATTTTGGTTAAATATCGGAATAAAATGAATGGCAATAAATTGTGTCGTATAGATTATTAACATACAGCATATACTGCATGAGTGTTTTTGTTTCTGAAACTCTAGGATGTGGTTGCTATTGAAACTGAGTTAAAATCAATGGAGAAAAGAGTTTCAAAAATCAAAGCTATTCTGTTATCAAAAGAAATATTTGATTTTTCACCAGAAGAACATCTCAAGCATGGGGAGGTAAGCATGGATCCTTATTTAAAGTATTTTCTCATTCCACTTACTATGTTTGTTTTTAGATATGTAATAAAAAGTATTTAGTCTTGCCACAGTAATAGCACAATAAATTTGAAAGAGATATTTATGAATGACTATAAAAATCGTGTCTTAAATCATATAGTACTACCTATATGAAGATACTTCTTCTATAGGTTATTTTTTTCATTTAATTTCTTCTAAAAATTTCAAAGTTTGGAAAGTTTGAAGTAAACCCTCGTTGTTTAATAGTCCAAGTAGCTTGAGACTCTAAGTCTGGAGAGCTGAGTTCCAGCCCCAGCTATGCTCCTTCCTGGCTCTGTGACTCTGAGCTGTGAGTTAGCATTTCTTGGATTGTCTTTCATATCTGCACACTGGCATTGCAGCGATTGCGTTGGGCAGTTCTAATGTACATAGAGCCCCGAGCACTAACTGGCACACAGATGTTGATTCGCCCAGTGGTTAGGAGCGTGTGCTTGGGGTCAGGCAGCCTGGGTTCTCATCCCAGCCCTGCTCTTGACAATCTGACCTCAGCTCCGTCTTCTCACTTCTGTGACCCAGTTTCTTCACCTGTGAAATGGCAGGTCTGATATGTACCTCCCAGGGCAGTTGTGAGGATCCAATGAAATGATACATATGCAGTACTTTGCAAAGTGAATAATCTCTTCTCATGAATTGATTATGTAAATCCACGTTTCTATGGGTCAGGTGTCATTAAAGCAAAGTAATTACACCTTTGGGACGTATCACTTTTGACAGGACAGTGCTGTTCATTCATAAGCATTTTTTGAGAACTCACTCTGTGGGGAGGCCCGTGCTAGGTGCGGCTCCTATGACAGTGAGTACGTGCAGTACCTGCTGTTACACAGCTCACTGCCTGGTGACAATTCACAAAGCAAAACAACAGTTCTACGGGGGGGGGGGGGGGGGGGGGGGAGGGGGGGATGGGAAGGGGGGAGAGAAAGAAGGAAAGGGTTGTCCATGTGCATAATTTAGAGCTAGGAGGTGACTCTTGCCCCAGGCATTCTTTCCTAAGAACTTTAACTACCAGATCACAAGTAGTATTGCAACCCTTTTCAATCTGAGCTAAGGAAATGTTTTAAAAATTAGACCTATAGAGAATAAATTATACTCTATTATGGTTTTGAATAATTAGACTTTGCAGTGGCATCGTTTTCACTTGTGAACCATGTTATCTGATATAATTAAGGTCATACTTGAAAATATACACCCTATGAAGAAAACCATTGCTGAAATAATGTCTTACCAAGTGGAACTGAGGTTACCCCAGACGGGAATGAAACCCCTGCCTGTATTTCAGCGGACAAATCATCTTTTACAAGATATAAAGCTGTTAGAAAATGTGACTCAGGAACAAAATGAGTTATTAAAGGTGAGTAGTTTATGAGGACAGCCAACTTATTGGGTGAGCATATTCAGCAGAAACTGGTTTTGTTTTCAGTTTCAGTGGTTGGGTAGATCAAATTCCCATGACAGGAAGGTGCTGCCTGGGTTAATTCTCTTTGGCCTCTTCCTGTGCTATTACCCATTTGATGTAAGAGTGGGTATCTTCTTGCTCATATGGGACTAAGGTCATTTTCTCAGCTCTTAACTCTTATTCTGGTTGAAGACATTAAAGCATAGTTATGGTCTATTTAATTCCATTCTCCAGTTATTGAAGACCTACGTGGATAAAATGCCATGGGAAGATATTCAAACTTGAACAGAGCACTTGCAATCTCATGAGGTCGACAGACTCATGCAGTAGTCATCCCCATAATAATCTCTTCTCATAATAGTCACTTTCCTATTCATCGCCTCATTTTATTCTCAAGCATTCGATACATCTTATGTTTACCTGTAAGGAGACTAGTGTCAGAAGGTAGACGACTCGCTTAAAGAACACCGCGTTCATTTGTGTTGGGATTCATTTGTGCACAAATGGGGACAAGAATTTGAGTTTCTAGATTCCAGTCTCTTCCTTCTAACGGATGACCTCTTTCAGTCTCTCCTCAGAAGTTCCTCCCCTCCCCCGCCTCCCCTTACATTTGGTTTGAGTTCCAATCTCAAGTCAGGCATCATCATTAGATAGAAATTGCATTTCACTTTGGTTTCTATTCCTACAGCAACAGCCACTCTCACAAGAACAGAAAGTTGCTAAAGAGCCTTAAATTCCACACTCTTTTTTCAGTCCCCTTGGTAGGATCCCCTTCTCCTGCGTTTCCTGATTATGGATGAGTCAGGGTAGGAGGAAAGGTTTATTTTCCCTTCTCCCCCCCAACCCCCCGGCTACTGCTGTTTTCTTCCTCCCTCTTAAGTTTCATTCACATTTAGGTGGCCCCTCTGTGTTCCCCTAAGATTTTCAGGGCACTGTAATCTCTACATGGAGGCTAAACTCATCTAGTCTCTCTGGCCTGGCCACTGATCTGCTGACGTTATTTCCTAGCACCCCCAGGGAGAAGGAGATCTGGCAGTCAGTGTACTGTTGTTTTTTTTTAATCCTCCCTGAGGATATGTTTACTGATTTGAGAGAGAGAAAAAACAGCAATGAGAGAAAGAAACATTGATCGGTTGCCTCCTATATGCTCCCTGGCTGGGGGGATAGAACCTGCAACCTAGGTACATAACCTGACTTCGAATCAAACCCACAGTCTTGGGACAAACACTCTCATCAATCAAGCCACTTGGCCAGGACTCAATGTACTATTTTTTAACAATATAAATAGAAGAAACCAGAACAACATATAAGATTTTTAAATATTTTTATTTATTGCTTTTGAGAGAGAGGGAGAAATATCGATGTGTTGTTCCACTTATTTATACATTCATTGGTTGCTTCTTGTATGTGCCCTGACCGGGGATTGAACCTGCAGCCGTGGGGTATCGGGATGTCATTCTAACCAAAGGAGCCACCCGGCCAGGAGATATATAAAATTTGATCTATTACCTTCAATTTTTTGTGCTTCCTGGTCTCCTGGTCAGTAAAAGAAAATAACAGTCCTAACTGTGCTCAAAAGTGGCTTCTTCAAAAGATGAAAGAGAGGGAAATAGAAGACAACATTATATTTTGTGTCAAATTAGGGATCAAACTGCGCTGCTAAAATTTTCCACCTTACTGTGTTGGTGGAAATCAGATGTCATCTCATAATTCAAAGCTAAGTAAGCCAGTGAGAATGAAAAGCATTAGAATACGGTCCATTTATTTTAATTCCTGCTTTAGATATTGGAAGTGCTCTCGTTGTGGAAAACGAGACAAATCACTTTCAGGGCAAGTAATGGGATGTTGCTCATTAGAGTGGGCTGGGGAACAGGTGTGTGCAGCGAGCATAGTTATTCATTTCCAGCCTGCAGCTGAACGTATGGTTAAATATTAAAGAAAATACAAGGAAGAATTCTGTGTGGGCCCGAAACTTTGTAGTCTAAAAGACATGTTGCTTCATTGTGAAAGCATACCAAGGAAATTCTAGACTTGCTTTTGAAGTCCATTTCTTCCCTTCATCCTACTTTGATCATATTATTTATGATCAGCTTCCGGCTCTCCTGCTCCCTTAACACTAGATTCCAAGTATTGTTCTGGTTAGTTTTGCTTTATTCTGCCAACGCACAGACTGCTCTCGAACCCTCAACCTTTTACTCATAAAATGTGCCTTCCTGGTCCCAGTGGATACCAGGTGAGGATGTGGCCGGAATGGGAAAGTCTTGTCATGTCTCACCTTCCATGCCCTTTCTGCTCTGATTCAGTAATGTCACCTTTCTGTGTGGAAAGCCTCACATGAAAAATGAATTTAAATGGCATATGCAACTATCAGTCATTTTATAAAACTTAGCAACTTTCTATGAACCTGCCATAAAATGCTCTCCAGAATAAGCCCAGCGGACTGGAAATACTTACAAGCAAGGCTGTGTCTACTTAGATCTCTCCTCCAGGCAGTGCACAGGTGCCCGACATCTGTAGAGCATGAAGGTCCGGTGCCAGCTTTGCCAGTGTTGTCCTCTGTATTTAGGCTACCATTTCTTCCTTTTCTTTTTTAAAACATATTGTTATTGATTTCATAGAGGAAGGGAGAGAGGGATAGAAACATCAATAATGAGAGAGAATCACTGATCGGCTGCCTTCTGCACGCCCCACATTGGGGATCGAGCCCACCACCCCGGGCGTGTACCCTGACCAGGAATCGCACCATGACCTCCTGGTTCATAGGTCGATGTTCAATCACTGAGCCACACCGGCTGGGCGAGGCTACCATTTCCTATTGAAATCTGTCTGGGTGCATGTTTGCTGTAATTGATTGGAACTTGTGAGGGGACTGGACATTGGAAGCAGTCCATTGATCTGTTCCTTAGATGTGACCAAGGTTGTTCTTTTTGGGATTTATTTTATAGATAGCCATAAAGCAGACTAATGAATGTGATGAGGAAATAGACCACTTGAAAGAGATGTTAAATAATTATTCAGCTGAGTTCTCCCCTGAAGACATGTCACCAGACCAGGCTGCCAGTGTGCCGCACATACAGGTATGTGTTTTCCATCCATCCTACAACCATTTGCTAAGCCGTTGGTGCCTAGAAGCCTTTGTGACGGTACAGTCTTTTTCCTACGTTTCTCTTCCGATTGAAGGTGTTTTAGGAGTTGTGTTTACTTTCCATTCCTATTTTATAAAATAGGTGAAAATCATTATCAAGTGTCCCAGTCCTCAGCTTGGCGCAAATTGACCTGAATTTGCTCTGATACCGAAGAAGCTCATGTAACACAGGATGTTTGGACAACCTGACTTTCTGGCTAGCTTTCTAGGGTAGGGGTCACGCGGTGTGGGCTGACCTTTAGAGGTCAAGACCAGGTCGCTGCTCTAATGAAGAGCTCCATATCCTAAGCAGTATTTCCTTATGCCATAACTACCAGTGTCAGGGGCTTGCATGGTGACCCTCTACGGTAGGGGTTTTTCCGTTTTAGTTTTTGAATCAGAACTTCTATAAAGAAAAAAACCTGCTTGTATGGCAAGGATTGTAGAGAGCTGCTTTTTTCCTGCCATCAAGTTCAGGCAATTGCTGTGGTATCCAAAGCCAGGTTGCACCACTTGCTAGCTGTGAGACCTAGGGCACGTTCCTTAACCTCACGGCTGAACCAGAGGAATCCAAGGTGACACAGCTGTTAAGTGATGAACTCAATAAGGCAGACCCAATATAACAAAGACTCAGTATTATAAAAATGTCGCATTTCCCTTCACATTAAAAAATTTGAGCCTCCCCCAAAAGAAGTTTAATTTATGTTGTATCTACCGAAATAGAAAGAAATTAAAGCTCAGAAATGTAAAAAAATATTTGGTTAGTTATCCTATATAATAAGAGGAAATGCTAATTATCTGTTACGCCCTGAGGCGTAACGACCCACCGTGTAAAGACCGGATCACGGATCTGCAGGAGGGTGGGGCAGCGAACTACAAGAGGGCCACCGGAGAGCTACAGGAGGGGGCAGGGCAGCAAGCTTTGAGGGGGAGGAGGGGGGCAGCAGCATGGATTCATGCGCAGGGCTACTAGTTTTAAAATAACAATAATAAACCCATTCCATATTAATAGAAATAACAGTTTTATAGAAGAAATATTTTCCAGAAAAAAATATGCAGAAAGAGGAATACTGTACAGCTTTGCAAATGTCGTTAAGGTCTGGCTGGCCAGGTTCTCATCTGCTTCTGCATTCCATCCGCTGAGCTCTGTGGTTTTCTTTAAAGTATATAAAACAATCCAACCTCTCAAGACATGTACATAGGAAAGGGGAATATTTTAATGACCCTTCTGAATAAGTGTCAATATTCTTTGAAACTACACTAACCTCCAACAGGTAGAACTTACAAGTTTGGCATCGGAAGCTATTCAGTGAACTCTTCGTATCTGACCTGGTTTGTCTTGTACAGGGCAGAGCAAAAGTAAGTTCACAGTTGTGAGTATGTGAAACACAGAGTTTATTCCTGTATTATTATTTATTAATTAATGTATTATTTTCCATATGAACAACTGTGAACCCACCTTTGTCCCCCACCCCCCACCCCCGTACTTTGAATGGCTCTTTCCACCATGAGTGAGTTAATGACATCATGCGTGGTCATTTGGATAACATGGCAGACGCCACACTGAGGCGGCTGCTCAGTGCCTCCCGCGCCTCCACCGCGCGGGCTCTGCCGGCGCCGTTCCTCCACGTCTGTCATCTGATGGCCGTGGTACTACGTTCGCTGGTAGGCACTGTCCCCGTGAGGTTTAGTGTTTCCTCCGATTTAATTCAGTTCTCACATCACAAAGCCATCACAAGAAGATTACCTTCAGACAGAATGACATGTTGAGGTTGGGATGAGTGCGGGAGTCGGGGAGCCATGGGGGCTGGTGTCAGGAGGGCCGGGTCTGTGCTCTCACAGCTGCAACTCTGGGAAAAGCTTCCTCTGGACCTCAGAACGCTCGCTTACAGGTGTGGACATGTGCGGTTTCTCTGTCCGTAAAATAATGAATGACTATGAATATCTGTAGGAAGGATGGATGGATGGAACGAAGGAGGAAGGAAGGAAGGAAGGAAGGAAGGAAGGAAGGAAGGAAGGAAGGAAGGAAGGAAGGAAGGAAGGAAGGATTTAATGAATACATAAGGAACAAAATTCAAATGCCTGAAGTTTTGCAAAAAAAGGGAGCAAGGAGGTCTTATGACTCAGCACTTACTGCAAAGCTCAGGCAGGCAGTGATGCCTTTCAGGGGTGCTAGAGAGGAGGATGTCGGACTAGGTGACACCTGCCGTTCTTCCACGTCTATGATTCTGTAATCCTCGTAGACAGACAGTGGGCATCTCATTCTACCACGTATAAGACATTTAATCCCACACAGCCATCATACAAAGTCTTCAAGTACCGTTGCTAGGCTTGGAGTCACCTGTCATTCCCATAGTGAGTTGCACCTCGTGGTACCTTTATTTATTTATTCCCATTTGGTAGGAAGCTTTGGCCGTGAGGAAAAAGGAAATGGATTCAGTAACACTAAAGAAGGCTTCAAAAGCAATAGTAAAAGTGTGAGATTTCTAACCTTGTGTTCTCTCAGTGGTTCCCAAATGTTAGTCTGCTCACGGATCTCCTGGGAGCTTGGGAAAGTGCAGGCTCCCGGGCCCTGACCCTGTGGGTTGTGTCCAGTCAGTCCTGTGGCCACTACAGCCCTGGCTTCCAACCACGGGCACACATCACAGTCACTCATGGAGCTTGTCACATATTTCTGAGCCTCCAGAGATTGACGGACAAGGTCTAAGGTGAGGCTAGGGCATTCTATAAGCCTCTCCAGGTCGTTGGGAGACGAAGCCAGGATGCAGAACTAGACTGTTCCGGAGACCAGCTCCTGGCTCTGCAAACCAATGGCACAGACAAACCTTCATCCCCTCTCCCCATGGAGGCCGGCTCCTGCGGGCACGCCCAGGCCTCCGACATCCTCAAGCAGTGCACTCTCTCTGCACAGGGAGAAGTCGAAGGCATTGAAAAGCAGATCATGAGTCTGAGCCAGAAAAAGGAAGACCTGCTGGTGGACTTAAAGGCCGCCGTACTAAACCTTCACCGGCATTTACAGCAGGAACAGCAAGAATTAGAGAAAGACAAGGAAATGCTGTCACCAGGAGCATCGGAAGACGATGGCGTGGCCGAGAGGGATGTGTCTGAGTGGAAGGTGGGTATGACTGTCATTGATGCTGGTCCCACATTCCGTAAGAGCTTCACGTGGGTAGTCGTTTTCACCTGGAACACCTGTGGCGTCTGGGTCTATGGCCAATAGGAAAGGAATTTTAGAAAGTGGAGCTCCTCCATGTGAATCTAAGTCTTCAGGGGGCGTCTGTTCTGGGCTCCACAGAACTCTTATGCCCGAGTTCCTTACGGAGCTGCTGATGAAGTTCCTCAGGCAGGTGGGTGGGAGCCACTCTTCAAAAATCTTCTTACTGAACAGCCCATTGCAGACTCCAAAATGAGGCCAGCACCTCTCCCAGCCCACCCTGAATCCACGTCAGGGAAGCACATTTTTGAATTGTTTGGTGAGGACGAGGCCAATGAAAAGGAGATGAGACTTGACTGGGGCACGGTGTTGGTCTGGAGTTGCCAAACCCAGGGGGCTACGTGTGTAGGTGGGCATCTTGGATAAAGCGAATGAATACGTAGCTCCGTAGAAATGCAGCCAGCGGGGTCCTGGCGGTGTTGAATGAGCTTGGCCGCAAGTGGGTGCCCTGTCTTTCAGCTGAACCGAAGAGGCTCCCTGCCGTTCCTGCCAGCGGTCAAGGAAGAGGCGGAAGAGAGCTCCCTGAAGAGTGAGGTAAGGACAATGATTCTCTCGTCAAGTTTTGTGAGAACCGAAATCTTCTCCCAGAAGGTCAGTGGGAAGATCTCAAAATGAAAGGGAACACAAAGATTTTTAAAATTAATGCCTGTATTTTATAAGGGGGATTGAAGTAGTTCTCTTCTGTTATTAACGTTGTTTAAGTGCCTCTAAACCTACTTCCTGCCAGCGTGGGATAAATGTAATTCAGACACTCTTGGTGGCAGAAGGAAGATGAAGTTCTTTGTCGCATCCTGACTCCTGAGTACTTTCTCTGACGTTTGGAGAGTGTGCTGTTTGGTTGCTACTCCTGCTGTGCTTTTCATAACTTTAGTTTGTTTTTTGGGGTTTTTTGTTTTGTTTTGTTTTTTAAATATATTTTATTGCTTTTTTTTTACAGAGAGGAAAGGAGAGGGATAGAGAGTTAGAAACATCGATGAGAGAGAAACATCGATCAGCTGCCTCCTACACACCCCCTACTGGGGATGTGCCCGCAACCAAGGTACATGCCCTTGACTGGAATCGAACCTGAGACCTTTCAGTCCACAAGCCAACGCTCTATCCTCTGAGCCAAACCGGTTAGGGCCATAACTTTAGTTTTTCACATTTGAATTACTTTTGTCATCTAAAACAGCATCGCCAAGGACAGGAAGAGATGTGTTAGCAACTAATACTGTTGCATTTGAACTGGTTGAATGAGACAGTTACAGTTGTCTTTCCTGATTCCAATTTCTATTTCATACCTTAAAAACTAAAGTTAAAATGGAACTTGTGTCAAAAGAAAAAATATTATATTTTTTGTCTCACTTGTAACGACCAGTCGTTTCACTGCTCATTTTATAGATGGTTAAATAGCTCCATTGTCACACAGAACACCCTGTTGTCCTATAGCACTAGGACTTGGTGGAGCTGAATACAGGTGTACTCTGCTCGGACCATCGGACAGTCTCAGAATAAAGGGGGTACCAGGGGCTAAGAAAAGCGTGCACGTCATATGACTCTCATTTGAGACCTGTGTTTGCTTTGAGCTAATATGTTTATAACATCCATTGTTCGTGTTTGACAACAACAGCAAAAATTCACGTTCATCAGCCTGTTGTATTGAAATTAGCCTTTAAGGTTACATTTAACAAAGTGAATTAAATTCCTAAAGCAGTTTTAATGTGAGCTGACTCCCAACTTTTTTTCTTTTTTTAATCCTCACCCAAGGATATGTTTTTATTGATGTTTTTAGAGAGGAAGGGAGAGAGTCAGAGAGGGAAACATCGATGTGCAAGAGAAACATCGATCAGTTGCCTCCCACATGCACTAAGACCAGGGATTAAACTCGAAACCTAGATATGTGCCCTGGCCAGGAATTGAACCCACAACCTTTTGGTTCACAGGACGACACTCCATCCAACTGAGCCACCTGATCAGGGCTGACACCCAATTTCTTAGAGTATTTTTTAGGCTTCAGGAAGAGCAACCCCATTTAGATATATGATTTAGTGAGCCAGAAAAAGATGAAAACTAGGGGGAGAGGTGGAATTAAGGCTGCAGTTACACTGCCTGGCCAGCGATGTTTTGTATAAAAGGGATGAGTAGGATGCTGGTTGTAATGGTAGGAAATCACTTCCCTCTACTGATCAGTTGATTACTGTGTTAGAGCGGAGATAAAGCGAAGCCATCTTCTGGGTCTTGGTCTTTCCTCTGGAAGCATGACAAGGACAGGGAGGAAGATACAGCATCCTCATCCTCTGGCACGATCATTCAGGTAACGGTGGGCCTGGCACACGATGGGGAGGGCGGGCAGGGCTGGGAAGGTGAGGAAGTCAAGGGAAAGAGCTTCTTGTTTGGAAGAATGCTCAGTGGGGGAGCCTGCTGGGCTGGAAATCGAAAGCCTGTCACCATTACCTCTGCACAAAGGCAAAGGCCACCAAGTCCTTGCTTATCATTGCATTTCTGTTTTGCACTCAGTGATGAAAGGAGAGTATTTTTCTGAGGAAAACTCAGTATGTGACAATCCAAACTGACAAAACAGAAATCTCAAAGGAGCACCCAAAAAGTTCACCCGAGTGTTTCAGAGTGTTTAACACACCGCTCTTTGGGGAGTAGCTGGGGGAGGAGTCTCTGCATAATCCTTTTCTTGAACAAAGTGGTGTGTGAGATAAATGAATGAAGTGAGTTTTTTTGTTCCTAATGACCTTCTAAATCTTCTCCAATCTCTCAGAACAGAGGGCGAATGCCCTCCCTTTAGAAAATCACAAGCTGACGTAAGCACAGTGCTTTTCCCTTGTTCCTGAAACGTGCCTTCATCCTTAGGATCCATACACTGCCCACCCCTGCCTCCTGCCCAGGGCGAACCCCTCCCCCAGGTCCAGCCAGTCCTTTCATTTCATTGGCCCAGGGCTCTACTTGTACCTGCATCTCCAGTCTCTGCCTTTATTTTTGCCATCATCCTATTCCAGGCAATTATTACTTCCTCTGTAGACTTTGGGAGTAACCTTCTCCTTGGGCGACAGCCTCCAGTCATTTTTCCTAATACGTCCCATACAATACTGATGGCTTTTCATAAAACCATTAACCATCTGCAGTAAACGTTCATGACTCTGATTATCTCCTGAATAAAATGCCAACTTCTTAGCCTGGCACTCCAGACTTTCATGATCCCGACATACCTTTCAAATTTTACCTTTAGTTGAAAGTTAAACCAAGCCAGCTAAGCCAAGCTTTACCTGTAGCTCTTGGCTCATACCTTTTTAATGGCAGTGACTGCTTTTAGTAGAAGGAACTGAAAAGTGATGTTTTTGTTGGGAACTGTTGGATGCTTTATACTATGTGTCATTGTTTAATCATCACAAGCATGAGTGAGGTAGACTATATTCCCATTTTAAAAATGAAGTAAATGAGACTCCGTGCCCAAGTTAACTTGTCCAAGATCATACAACTTATAAGTAGAGCAACCAAGATTGGTTGATGACAATGCCCATACTCTTTCCACCACATTATGTTAATTATTTGTGTGGGTGACATTTTTCCCATTTTTCAACCTTGGTTAACCTAATAAGTGAAAGTGCTGGATTCATTTAAAATGTGATACACATGATCAAACTTCCTTCTAGAAGGACTATATCAATTTTATTCCTACCCAGAGTGCTCAGAAGTGCCTCTTTTCTGTTCCCAGACTGATACTGAATTTTTTTTAAAAATCCTCACTCAAGGATACTTTTCCATTGATTTCTTTAGAGAGAGAGGAAGGGAGGGGGAGAGACAGAGTGAGAAACATCTATGTGAGAGAGACACACTGATTGGCTGCCTCTCATATGTGCCCCAACCAGGGCCAGGGATTGAGCCTGCAACCGAAGTATGTGCCCTTGACCGGAATGGTATCTGGGACCCTTCAGTCCTCGGGCCAACACTGTATCCACTGAGCCAAACTAGCTAGGGCGATATTGAATATTTTTAATCTTAGCCAAACTTAGCTAGTAGTTTAAATTAAATTTATATTCTAGGAGCATTGAATATCTCTTTAGGTGCTCATAGGCTTTTGTGTTATTTTGTGAATTGTTTATTCATGGCATTTGACTGGTTTTCTATGGAGGGGCTGATGTTTTCATTATTGATTTATCAGAGTTATTAATATATTAAGGATATTAACACTTTATAAGTTGTTACCCAATCTGTTATTTCTCTTTAAACATAGATTGTGGTACACATTATTTTTGTTGTTATACTAACATTCTTTTCCTTTATTGTCATGCTTTAAAAGTCCTTCCCTACTCTTACATTAGAAAAATATTCACTCATATTTTCTTCAAGAATTTTTATGGTATAACATTTACATTAAATATTAGAATTCATTGTTCAGGGTGAAACAGGATCTAGTTAATATTTTTCATGAAATGCCTGGGTAGTTCTTCCCAAGTTTAGAAATACATCTTTTCTCCCACTAGTTGAAATGTGGCCTTTATCATACAATCTCCTTTAATTTCAATTCTCACAATAATCCACTGAAGTGCATGATTCTCTGGATTCCATATGTGCTCCTCATAAACCAGAGAGCTTTGGAGAACTGAGGTCTTTCCAATAAAGACAAACCTGAGGAAGGTGATGTTTTCCTAAAGAACAGACTTTTCTCCTGAATGCACCTGACTTCTCTGGACATTTCTGCAAGCGGGCGATTTGTCAAATGAGCAGGTGCGGGAAGAGTGGCCTGCGTGGCCACAGAACAGGACCTTTTCCGGAACTCTAGGACCTTTTCCGGACCTCTGATGCTTTTCTTCACAGGAGGCAGCTGGGAAAATCAGCACGTGTGATAGTTCCGCGGCACAAGTTCTTGCAGCAGGCTCACTAAACCCTGAGCGAGGCCCAGCATTTTCCCCGAGCCCCGACCAAACGGAAGGGGTAAGTCCCTGTTGGTCACAAGCCAACTGCTCAGGCAGCCGCGCACCTAGAGGTGACAAGCTTTCCGTGTTTGGCGATACTCTCCGTGTGTGTGGTCAAGCTGGAGAACTGGAAGGTTTGCCATCAGATGTTCACATGGGAGGAGAGCATGACCCTCGCTCACCCTTTGTCAGGGTGAACTCGCCTCTCCACTAACAACCACGTCTTTCTGCCGTAGTCATTCCTTATGGGGGCCGTGAAAGTGGACGAGAGCCATTATTGATTAACAACGGCCCATTACATCAGAGGCATCTATGTTTGCTGATTAATCCTCAGATTAAAAGGTAGATTAATACCTATCATAAGTTTACAAATGAGGAAATCAAAATTCAGGGATTAAAAGTACGTCTGTGAGGTGAGGAATAAGGAATCAAACCCGGAATATTCCAATCGGCTTTCCTAATTTGAATATTAGGACTGACAGACGTGAAACCAAGGTAGGGTTGGCCTCACTAAATAAAACGCCACCTCCCTGCCCCAGCAGCGTGTCCAGTATCTGTGCAAGCGCAGTTAGGTTATGCGCTTTAGCCAGGCAATTTTGCATTTTATAAAGAGAGTGTGTGTGTGTGAAACGAGGAGACATGCATATGTTTTTTTAGAATTGACTGTAAAGTAGTATGTAGTAAATTTAAAGGGTGGGCACTTGGGCATGAAATATGCATAGCTGCAGCAAAAAAAAAAAAATGAGCTTATATTTTAACCGGCTCCTGTTACTTAGATTAGTGATGTGTTGATGCAGAAATCAAGCGGTATGACCTTCACTGAGAGGCTAACTTGGATACCAGAGAGTGGGCTAAATTATGTCAAGAATGTGGATGTGTAGCCTCTAAGGCATAATGAAAGCAGGGATTGAATCCTGGTTCCACTTACTAGTTGGGTGACTGTCGGCAATTTCTGTAACCCCTCTGAGCCTCAGTTTCCTCCTCTGTACATTGGGAGTAATATCGGGCTTGTGGTGTGCCATGCTGAGGTGGTCTGTGCCTCACACGGAGCCCAGCCGCCTGGCTCATAATAACCCAATGAAGGATTCGATATTAATTAATGTACAGCTGTGCTACAGAGATGATGTGGCTCTATCACATGAAATACTTGTGACAATACTTTTTAGTCCTCCCAAGATGTATAATCATAAAGCATTCATTTAAATCTCTGCGTTCAGAGTTTGGGGCTATCATTTAGCAGGGGTGCTACTGATGTTGAGCAGGAGTGCTATTGTGGGGAAATAACTGTGGGATCAGACTTAAAAGGTCACAGAGCTGTGTGACCTTGGGCAAGCACCTACGTCTGGGCCTGAGCTCCTCAGAAGCAACGTGCTGAGGTAGAAGGTGTGTGAACTGACTGAGCGTTAAGTGCACTTGAGCTTCTTTGACTTTAAAAAGAGGTGGGTGAACTGATTGCCGGCAGGTTCCCCAGGGCACCTTCAGCTACTGACGTTCTGTGGTCGCAAATGTTCCTTTTCTCTTCCATTTACCTCTGTATTTCTTTTTTCAGGTTCACATAACTAGCAAATAAAGCCCAGATTAGTTACCGAGCTTCCTGTTTCCTCATGAATTCAGTGAATTAGTGAGAAAGCAAAGAAACTAAATCTTGTCTTTTTAAAAATGTGTGTGGCATATGATGGGTGCTCAAATAATATTTTTAAATAAATAAGGAAGGTCCATTTGTTACACAATATTAATAAAATGTTAATATTAGCAGATTGTTATCTCAGGTAACAACAAAAAAAAAAGGATCCCAAAATCTTTGCCAATAAGACAAAAGCAATATCTAAATGCTAGAAAACAATCAGAGGACTAGAAATTGATGTCTGGCAGTAAAATCACACTACTGTTGCTTTTCTTTAAAAAAATGAGAATTAAAAAAGAAATTTAAAACAGGCCAAGCCATGAATGGAACTGACTGTGTATGAACTGCAGAGAAAACAAGGGAGCACTTCTAAATTAAGAAGGTGATTCTTGCTCTGGCCAGTGTTGTGCTAAGTGGTTAGAGCATCAGCCCGCACACCGAAGGGTCGCAGGTTCAATCCCCGGTCAAGGGCATATACTTGGGTTGTAGATTTGCTCCCTGGCCCCTGTTAGGGCTATGTGAGAGACAACAAATTGATGTGTCTCTCTCACATCAATGTTTCTCTCTTCTCTCTCTCTTCCTCTCTCTACCCCACACCCCTCCCTTCAACTCTCTCTAAAAATCAATGGGAAAAAATATCTTTGGGTGAGGATTTAAAAAAACCAAAACTTTGTATTTCATCCTAAACATAATAACATATGTATTGATCAATAATTTTGTGGAACAAAACACAAATCCTTAGTCCTACAGAAATTTTTCTAGAAGGGTTAATATACTCTTTTGACTATTCTGGAAAAGGATGTGGGAAGCAAATATCTTTCTGTATCAGATCATCTCTTACCTCCAAATTGAAAATATCTGTTATAGAATTATTAGAATATTTTCGTCTGTTATCTAGAAGAAATGTTTCTACTGGATCAATAAACAACCTTGTTGTTTCAGTATGAAAAGAACACATCACACTTTTTTTTATGCCCTACTATCAGCATCTGGTCCTTAACTCAATAATATTTGAGTATCCAGAAGGTGAAAGTTAGTGTTAGGAATTCCCTCTGAAGAGTAGGAGAAAAGTTTCCAGATTACCTCACTGGAGCTCATGACTAGACTTCAGCTACAAGTACAGATGAGTAAGGGCATGTATGCTGGGGGAAAGGGAAAGCTAAAATACTGTATAATCTAGTGAACCACCTGAGAAGATGTTAAGTGTGTGTATATTTCCTTGTTCCCCGCCGGTGTGTACAGATCTCCTTGTTGTTTGAACAGAGCGCACAGCAATGTAAGCATTGCTCAATCGTGTGCCACGCAACTATAAACACCGGCCAGTTCGCCGGAGTGTTTCAGACACACACCCACACGCACACCCTCTCACGACACTCACCTGTCTCCCGGGGCCCGCGTCGCATGCCCTGGGAGCCTGTTTGCATCCTCTGTGTCCGGGAACACTGTACCTGTGTACCTGCCGATCGGCTGCTTGGAGACCTGGGCGCCGGGTCACGTGATAGTTGCTATGAGTGTGGAGGTGCAGTTTTCTTTTCTTTCTTCTGCTCTTGTGCGTGTGCGTGTGTGTGTGTGTGTGTGTGTGTGTGTGTGTGTGTGTGTGTGTTTTTCTCTTAACTGGGGAAATGCCGCGAGTCCACAGGTCTTTGCAAGCCCAGGTCTGAAAACTTTGGACTCCTGACTTTTCACTGCTGGATTATCTGTGGATTTATCTTAGGGTGCCACACCTCCTATCAAGGCTGCAGCCCTGGGCTTTTCCATCGAGCAAGGAGCTTTTCATTCCCCGGCGGAGAACCCTAGACCCGAGCCTGCTGAAGTCCTCCATGCCTGCAAGACCCAGGTGGCCGAGCTGGAGCTGTGGCTGCACCAAGCCAGCGTGGCATTCGAGCCGGAAACATTAAACGCAGACATGCAGCAGGTGGTGGAACAGCAGCTGGTAGGGTGCCAGGTAAGGCTGCTGGGTTGGAGTTCAGGGCTTGCCTCCTCACCAGTCACCTAGTGTCTTTGCCAGTTTCTCTTAAAGCGACAGTGTGTTTCTTTCTGTTACTCCGACCACTACATTTATCTTGGCCTCAACTTTCTGTTCTCGGTGTAACTATTTGAAACGATTCACGTAAACAGCGTATTTGGGGAGACAGTGGTAGTGGATGAGAGCGCAGAATCTGGAGTCCACATATTTGAGGAAGTGAACTTGTCACCTCATTTCCTTCATAAGCAGGTTATCTCTTAGGACTTTGCCAGGATTAAATGAGATCAGGTATAAAATGCAGTGTCTGAGGTATGAAGGATATAAAGAGTGTTTAATAAATGCTGTCATTTTTATTCGGATTAGTAAGTTCTTTGAAATTTCATTCATCAGAAACGAAACTGAAAATCCAGATTCACAAGGTTGCAGACCCAGCATCCAAGGCTTTGCTGTCCTTCACTATGACCACTCCTGCTGCTCCCTGGGCGGGGCCGGGGTATACACCTGCTTGCCTGTAGCCACTTGAGTAACCTTTACAGGCTCAGCCTACAGGTGGGGAATCCCTGTCTGCATCCCTCCCGGGAGGGACTACAATGATGATTTCACAGCAGCATAACTGAGTACGCCTCCCCCAGTGGTGCCGAGACCAGCCTTGGACCAGCGTCTCTGCCTGATTGGCTCATTTGTCTGCCGCGGTGGTCCCCAAGGATCAGGACATCCTCTCAGGGGACCCCCGTATCACCTGCCCGATCCCAGCGAGCTTGTCCAACTCAGCCTGTTAGGGGTAGCCCACCCAGGTCCAAGTCGGACACGCCTCTCCTTTCATTCAGGCCCTCAGTCGTACAACATCCAGTGCCTGCCTAGCGGGCTCCCCACCCCCCGGCAGGCAGACTGACCTCCTTCCCTGGACAGCTAAGCACCTCTGACCCTAAAAGTCAGCTCTGAGGGGTGGGTTCACTCAAATACTGTCCCAGCCGCCTGGCCTGGCTGACGAGGCAGGGAAGTCTGACTTGATCTCAGCCTAAAGTCCAGAAGCCATGAGGCCCCGGAGTCTGGAAAAGATGGTGCTGAAGCACAGAACAGTGCTGTGCTGAACTGAACTATGGCCTTTCAAATGCAGAGTACCAGCCCCTTGAGGCCATCCAGGGTCAATTTGCCAATCGATTGTCCTGCTGCCTGGGTGGACCCCATCCCGATTCCTTGATCATCACCCAATTCCCTGCTTGGACCACGGGTGGGTTCAAGGATTTGGGGGCTGCTCAAGGAAAAGACTCCACCACAAGGTGGCGATAGTACACAAGGAGCTTTATTTGGGCAGGATCTCGGTGGACTGGGAAGTCCCCCACAGGAGGAGACCTAGAGGCATGGGATGGGGTGGGGCCACCACCCGGAAGGGGAAGAGGACCAGGAAGCTCCCGGTGGATGGGGAACCCAGAGGAGTCTTGTGTGTCTAGGTAATGGCTGCGAACCCTGAAGGGCAGTAGGGGCTCCCGAGTTTGTCTTAACCATGGCTAGCCGGTGTGGGGTCCAGTTTTGAGTTTGGGGCCAGCGGGATTTGAGCGAAGGGTCCTGGCCTGCTGTGAATAATGAAACCTAGGGGCCGTCTTTGGCTTATTTACATAACACCATGGCCCATATGGTTTAATCTTGCAACATAAAAAGCCTCTCAGTGGTCTGTGAAAACGCTAAGTTCTCAGTGGGAAAATGTCCAAAAGACAGGTGCAAACCGATTAGTCGGGGAAAATTATATTCGGTGATTTGAGAAGAAATGTTCAGCCTTGATTATTTAAAACATGTGAATCAAAACAGCTATTGTCTTGTTCCTACATTACATTGGCAAAAATGATATCATCCCAGGAAACCCTGGAGAAATGGCTCCACTCACGTCTGATAATTTTGTCTGTTGGTTCAATGTTCAGGGAGGGTCAGCTGTCAGCATAAATAATGTTCATCCTCTTTGACCTAATATTTTTTGACCATTACTTTGTTTACCCTCTGAAAACAACCCCCCTAAAAATGTTTATGACAATATTAATTATGAAAGTGAAGAACTGGATATAGCTTAAAAGCTTAACAGTATTCCTGTTAAGTGAATCATGGGTTATGAACATATTAAGTATATATCAAGCAGCTAAGTGGGAAAACCAAGCACAAAATTCTAGTACACTTTGTTTACAGCCTCTCAAACATCTGTGAGTTCCTATTATTTCAGCTTAGAAGAGTCTACGCAGGCTACAAGGAGTTTACTTGCATAGAGTAGTTATAAGGCATACTATTTGGGGGAAAATTTTTTTGGCTGGTTTTTCCTTATATTTCTCTCAAAGAACTGACCCCGTTCTTAGCCACGCACTGAGTTTTCAGCACAGGTGACCACAGTGCGGGACGGTGGGTCCGAATGCGCCTGCCGCACTGTGTGCCCAGCCAGTTGGCGTGACTGTTTGGGCTCCCGAGCCCCAGAACAGGGCAGACTTGATCCGTCGAAGAGGAATACAGTGACGGTGACTTACTGGGAAACTTGCTTCATCCACCTGAGTTATTTTTAGACCCATGTGTAAGTTGGCCAGTTCTATCAATGACTTAGTGTTTTAGGTTTCCTCTGTGGCCTTCTTCTGGTATTTTGGAAACTTATTTGGCTTGAGAAAGAAAAGGAAAAAGAGCAAGGGAAAGAATTTTCAAAGAGTTTCGTGGAATTCTTTTTTTTTAAATTACTACTCAACACTTGCATTGCAACAGAAAAAGCTTAGAAAGGTGGAAAAAAATAATAGTCGTCACAGACTATGTATCAAGCACTGGCCAAAGTGCATGGATTTAACTCCAATTCATCAAAGTGACCCCAGGAGGTAAGTTCTGTTAATAATCCCATTTTACAGATGAGTAGAGGCACACGCATGCAAAGTAAGGCGCCTGAGTTTACCCGGCTACCAAGTGGCAGGGCTGGGATATGAACCCAGGTAGTCTAGTTCCAGTGTCTGTGTTCTTAACCACTGTGCTATGCTGCGTACATTCAGCTGTGTTTTCTAAAGTGATTATAGAGTCACTTGCTTTAGAGAATGACAGCTGCAATTTGGGTTGGTTTGGTTGCAACCCTGTTGAAAAACAGGCATTATGTGCAAGTCTGTCCCCTCCCCGCCACACACACCCAAGGTCCCTTCCAACCTGTGTTTCTGGCACTTCTTATAAACACTTAGGGAGAGGGCGTGAATCAAACTTACATTGGGATATAACACTGATTCAAGACCAAAACTATGACTCATTCGATGCTTTTATTTCCTAGACGATGCTCACAGAGATTGAGCACAAGGTGGCCTCTCTGTTGGAGCACTGCAGAGACCAGGGCTTGGCGGACAGCGGAGCCACTCAACAGGAGGCCGAAGCACTGGCCTTGAAACTAAAAACTGTGAAGTGCAATTTGGAAAAAGTCCAGCTGATGCTTCAGGAGAAGTACAGCGAGGACCAGGTAAGATGTGGCTGTGCATAGACAGGTGTGCGGATGTGTGGTTACGGTAGACCCATCAGGAAGGAACTCTGGGTGGAGATGCTGAAGCAACCAGAGACATCACCCTTAGGGAGGGAGGATTGCGCCTCTTCACACTGTAAAGGACAGGTGCACTGCCTGTTGTTATTGGTTTCATTTTGCTGTGCAGTTTTCCTATCTAGGTGGTTAGTGATGGCATTGGTTTGGTTTGGGTCGGTTTGGTTGGGTTGATCTTGCTGGCAGTGAGGTCTGGCGTAAGCCTTCTTCATAAAAGAAGGACGCATTTCAAAGAAATTTTGTGACTCCAATGGACTGGAAAACAACATTTTTATAGATAAGATTAAAATTTGACATCGGAAACATTAACCCATTTCTAGGGTACTTTTGTTATTCGTTTACAAATATTCAGATGTACTGATCATAGTATCATAATATTTAAAGTGTTCTTGTGACTTAAAAGTGTTCTGTGTTTATAAATGCAAATGTACAACATAGGATAGGATCTTATTACCTAAGATTTTCATCTGTACTTATGAGACGGTTGTTCTTACTTGGAGGACTTTTATTCACAGAAATAAGATGAGCTGCAGGTAGACAAGCCACATGGTTCCCCTTTCATCCTAATATATTCCTTTAAAAAATGTTTTGCCCTAGCTGGTTTGGCTCAGTGGTTAGAGCATCAGACTGTGGACTGAAGGGTCCCAGGTTCAGTTCCAGTCAAGGGCACATGCCTGGGTTGTGGGCTCAGTCCCCAGTTGGGGGCGTGCAAGAGGCAGCCGATCAGTGATTCTCTCTCATCATTGATGTTTCTATTTCTCTCTCCCTCTTCCTTCCTCTCTGAAATCAATAAAATATATTTTAAAAATAAATAAATAAATAAATAAATAATCTACTTTTGTGTTAGACTTAGGGACATTTTAATTTATAAGCATAATACTATTTCTCTTTTTGATTTCTTTATTTTACTTTCTTCTTAAGGAAAAAAAAATAGATGTCCTGACTTTTATTTTATTTATTTATTTATTTATTTATTTATTTAATTCTTCATTGTTGAAAGTATTACATATGTCCCCCTTTCCCCCTCATTGTCCTCTCTCAGCCCACCCCCGCCCCCCAGCCCAGGCCTTCACCCCCCTGTTGTCTGTGTCCATTGGTTATGCTTATATGCATACAAGTTCTTTGGTTGATCGCTTACCTCCACTCCCATCCCCCCATCCTCCCCTGCCTTCCCTCAGAGGTTTGACTCTCTGTTCAATGTGTCTATGTCTCTGGATCTATTTGTGTCCTGGCTATTAGTAATTGATTGGATGAAGGAAGTTGAAGAAATGATAAGGTGGCCCCTCCATCCAGTGTAGTGGTTTTTGAAGTTGTTAGGAAATAATGTACATTAAGTCCTAGAATGTAATTATAGTAAACTAGAAGCCCGGTGCACGAAATTCGTGCACGGCGGGGGGTTGTCCCTCAGCCCAGCCTGTACCCTCTCCAATCTGGGACTCCTGGAGGGATGTCCGACTGCCCTCTCACAATCCAGGACTGCTGGCTCCCAACTGCTTGCCTGCCTGCCTTCCTGATTGCCCCTAACCGCTTCTGCCTGCCAGCCTGATCACCCCCTAACCACTCTGCTGCCAGCCTGGTTGATGCCTAACTGTTCCCCTGCCAGCCTGTTTGCCCCCAACTTCCCTCCTCTGCCAGCCTGGTCACCCCTAACTGCCCTCTCCTGCAGGGTTGATCACCTCCAACTGCCCTCCCTAGCAAGCCTGTTCCCTCTCAACTGCTCTCCCTTGCAGGCCTGGTCCCTCACAACTGCCCTCCCTTGCAGGCCGGGTGCCTCCCAACTGCCCTCTCCTGCTGGCCATCTTGTAGTGGCCATCTTGTGTCCACATGGGGGCAGGATCTTTGACCACATGGGGGCAGCTATATTGTGTGTTGCAGTGATGATCAATCTGTATATTACTCTTTTATTAGATAGGATAGAGGCCTGGTACAGGGGTGGGGGCCAGCTGGTTTGCCCTGAAGGGTGTCACAGATAAGGGTGGGGGTTCCCTTGGGGTGTGGGGCGGCCTGAGCGAGGGGCCTGTGGTGGTTTGCAGGCCAGCCACGCCCCCTGGCAACCCAAAGGGAGCCCCTGGTATCTGGAATTTATTTTCCTTCTACAATTGAAACTTTGTAGCCTTAAGCGGGTGAGCCCGGCCAGGGTGTGCGGAAAGCTTTGCTTCCCCTGTTGCCGCCGGCAACCCTGGCCTGCTCTCTCAAGCTCCATTCTGCCGCCATTTGTTTGAATTTGTTTACCTTCTATAATTGAAACTTTGTAGCTTGAGTGGAGGCTTAGGCCTGCAACGGCTATGGAAAGCTTGGCTTCCTCTGTTACCTGGGAAACCTTGCTCTCTGTGGCTGTAGCCATCTTGGATTGGGGTTAATTTGCATACTTGCCCTGATTGGTCAGTGGGCGTGGCTTGACTTGTGGGTGTGGCTTATGTAGCGGAGTGATGGTTAATTTGCATATTACCATTTTATTAGAGAGGATAACAGAATGCAGACATTGACTTCATATAAAATGTTTCCATTATGTAGTCTCATTATCTGAATTGAAATTAAGTGGGTCCTCTTTTTAAGTAGCCTGCCATTATAAAATCTTTTGCAGCATTCCACCATTCTAAAGAAACCTTCGGAGCATCAAAAAGTTCTCCAACCAGATAACCTTTCTGAATTTGAATCTGTTGTCATGGAAAGGCCGCAATTCGCCAGACAAAAAGATTTCCAGCAGCAGGAGGTAATGTGAGCCCCTAACGGTTGTAAGGATAAGAATACTATACGGAATTTCCCCTTGAACTAAATACTGAACTAACTGCCTGTGGAGCGTTTTCCTGGGTGACTGAGTGGAAAGTGTGATGTGCAGTGTTCCTGTGTATGCAGCAACTCGGAGTTGTTCTTTTTAACATGTTTTATTTATTGAGAGAGAGGAAGGGAGAGAGACTGAGAGAGAAACATCGATTTGTTCCACTTATGCTGGGGTGTTTCTCAGCATCTAGAAGGGTTCAGGAATCTGGAGAAGGGATTGCATGTAAATTAATAAAGAGACTAGAAATATAAATTTGGAATACATGGGGGAGCCAGAGGAGACTTAGCTATAGTCACCAAGTTTCCCCGAGTCTTTGGACCCCTAGCTTTTTATTAACACAAATTGCCCTAAGGCAAAGCAGATAAAACATATCAAAGGCAAGGTCTGGTATACAGTAGGCATTGTCAGGTTGGAGGAACTGGGCTGTTCTAGTAGCAGGCAATAATATATGCAAATCTTTAGGTTTGGGGAAATGCTTTCAGCCATTCCAGCAGGCAATAATATGATTCAGCCCTGCTGAATATAGAAGCCCATCAACCTTTTGAGGACTTCTTGCATTTATTATGACATGCTGGAATTAGCTTCCAGCACACTTACTTATGCATTCATGGGTTGCTTCTTGTATGTGCCCTGACCCGGGATCCAACCTGCAACCCTGGCGCATCAGGATGATGCTATAAGCAGCTGAGCTATCCGGCCAGGGCAGCAACTCGTGGGTTTTGAGCGTGTACTGTGGCATCAGCTGTGCTTTCATCTTCCGCAGCCGGGGACACTCTAACGTTGATACTTGACTAACTTGTATCTTATATCAAAGTAAGTGTGTATCTTCAGGATGATCTTACCTGTCCCTGCAACACCGCTTCCCCTGTTTTAAAATGTGTCAGGGTGTTTTTGGTGATTTTCCGTATGTGCTACATATGTAAACAACACTTGGTTGTTGTGCAAAATGTTTTTAAGTAGGCTTTTTGAAACGTGAACGTTGATGAGCATAAGCAAGCAAAAGAGAGAAATAGTAAATAATGATTTAGGAAGTGGCACAAAATCAGACGAGCTGAGCAGAAGAAACCCGTGGATAGTCATTGAAAACCCTGATTGATTGGACCATTTGAATCTTGTTTCAATTATAGGTCCTGGAGTTGAAACCAATGGAACAGAAAGATTTAGTCAAATTCATAGAATTGAATGCTAAGAAAAAGTGGCCCGAGGATTGCCAACATGATAAAGATACAACTCAGAAATCACCTGTGAGGTAAAACGTTTTTAAAGAGTTGGCTATCCAGTAGTTTGGTGGTTGGGAGAATTACGAGTGTTTCTTATAAAACATTGTTTGAACGTAATAAAACGTCTGTAGGTTGACTGTTCTTTGCACCTTTTGTTTTTCTTGAAAGCGGTGAGGCATCTAGCCCTGAGAAGGATGCTCCCGACTCGGACTTGTCACACCAGGACCGAAATGGGGCTAAGTGGCGATATTTGCATCAGGAGCTCTCACCAAAAATACGGCAGCCTCTGCCCCCGCTCGTGGAGCCTCAGGTCAGTGTGTTTCTGCGCACAGTGAGTACGCGTGCTGTCTTAGAACGTCCAACAAGCACTCAGTGGATGCACAGGCATGCTCTGCGTCGCGTTGCAGGTTACTTTCAGAGAGCAAGGATGCCAAGTGGGTGTTTCACTTGGCTGACCCCTTCCCACCCTCCTGGAAATCAGCCTTACTTAAGTGCCCCCCTTTTCCCCTAACCTCCTCCTGCCTTTGGTGCTTCTGTAGCCCCTGGGCTTCCCTGATAACAGCTCTCACCATACGGGGCCTGTTTATAGTCGGTATTCCCCATTAGATGGTGGGAGAAGAAAGTCCGCGTCTGCCTGGCTCACATCTGAATGCCTGGCCAGCACCTGGAGCATCATAAAATCTCGGTCTGTACACTGAGTGGCCAGATTATTATGATCTCTGAACGCATAATAATCTGGCCACTCAGTGCAGACTGACCACAGAGTTGGGATTTTAAAATAAGGTTTTTCCATGTATAAGAACTGCATTGTGGGTAGTTAGAAAGAAGCAGAGGACTTACTAGCCAGAGGCTGGGGGCCACTATCTCCTGGTCCCTTGACATATCAAGATTTGCAAGCTTTCCCTTATACATAAGTACACTGAGTGGCCAGATTGTTATGCGTTCAGAGATCATCATCATCTGGCCACTCAGTGTATATTGGATGGATAAAGTGTGGACAAAAAGGGCCCACATACTAACCCTGACAAGCTCCGGGGAGGCCAGCACCGAGGGCCCTACAAACTCAGAGACCGAAAGTAACTATTTAAGATGAACATACAAATTCCTAACTAAAAGCAGATCATGGCGGGCAGTCGTGTCCTAGGCCTGTAGCTTCCTTGACAAAGGTCCATCTTTACCTTGAGTGAGCTGTTCATGTCTTTTTGCGTCTAAGATAACATACCTTTGGGACCTCAGTCTCCTTTGCCAGACCCCTCAGAGCACGGCCTTCCCCCAGAGCACCGGACCACAGAGCCCCTCACGGTTGTCTTGTCCCCCCCATACCATTTCCACGTGCTGTACATGTTCATTGTTAGCTATCCTATACCCAGCAAAGCAAAAGAAAGGTGTGACTCCCTGTTCTACTCTTCATCCAGTCTCAGCGATGTCCCCATTTGCTTTCTCTGGCTTCCTTAATCTACCACCAATGAATTTCACATAACCCACCCCTTACATCTCCTCCTGTAATTCTCATGTGAAAGATAAGCCGTGAACCTGCCATTCTCTGGAGCATTTTCTCAATCTAGTGAGATTTGGCCTCCCGATAATTGTCAGTTTGGCTCAAATAAACTCATAAATTTTTTCTACGGGTTTCTTATGTCTACAAAAGGAGTGAATAATATATGTAGGAAATACTTTTTAAAAAAAGAAGATACATTCATTTCTTTTAAAAAATGAATGAGTATCATTCATTCATCAAAAGATTATCTGGACTCTGCAGTGTGCTGGCGCCGGTGCCAACAATACCTGTCAGTTGGTATTGCCTCCAACACACCTCACGTTGCCATTACTGGTTTTATTCATCCTGTGCCAACTACTGCTGGGTTTCTCTCCAACGGGGAGCCCTCGACCAGGATTGGAACTGGTGCTCCCAGGAGGCAAGCTTCTGCCTTCAGCATCGCACTCAAACTGCCTGGGCCAAGGTTACCAGCGATTTCCCAGTTCCCCACCTGCTGGGCACCTGGCAGTTCTCTTCTGCAGAGCACCTCATTCGACCAGCTAAAGTTGAAGCCAACTGATGGGTGGGCTTTAGTTGTGGTTTCTCCTGTGAGGCACACGGGGACAGGAATATCGTTTTCTTCCCGAGAGCAAAACTCCATCGGTAGCCTTGCCCCAAACGGAGCCCTGTCACCCACCCTGTTTCCTCTTAGGACATTGACTCTGAGTCACTCACCCTTCCGAAGTCACAGCTCATTTTCATTACTTATCTAGCTTTTCAATAACAAAATCAAGAAGATGCGGATCTGCCCCTGAGGTGACTATTTTATTCTAAGAGTTGTCTATATTCCAGGAGTTTACTGATAAATGGGAAGAGAAGCAGCTAACCTGGTCACATGGGTAGCATTGCTAATAAATTGAAAGATTAGGGGTTTTACTCTATTTTTCAAATTGTGGTTTGTTTTCTTGTCTAAATGGACTCTCAAGTGTCTAAGTAAAGCCTGTCGTGACTTTCCCAACTACCCAAAATATTTAAGATTTAATTATTTTTTCTTACAAACCAAGAAGGTAACTTGGAAGATAGCATGCTAATGCTAAGGCATTTTTGCTGTTTCACATTAACATCAGCAAGATCTCAAATGGTCTCTAATAGCACTTCCCCTTTTAAAAATAGGTTGCCACAGATATGAGTATTCTACCCAGTGTGAGTGTGTACAACTTTCGATACCCGACAGCTGAAGAACTGAAGACCTATACCACCCAACTTGAAGACCTACGTCAGGAAGCAAACAATCTTCAGACACAGGTAGCAGCTACGTGTTACATGTGATATTGTCAACCGGTCATATTTCCCTTGTAAACAAATAATGGGACACATAATGGAAGGTGTGTTAGAATTGCAAACAGAATTTGTCTCTCCTGCCAACTTTGATAAATTTAGTGGTGGCTGCCTAGAGCACCAAGTGCAGAGGCTTCTGAACCTGAGCCGGGGATCAGCAGGACCCGGGATCGTGATTGATTAGTACTGTCTGTGTGGCGCTCTGGGTGAGGAGGGGGAGGGGGAGGACCGGCAAGGTTTCCAGCCTTGAGGAAGCTTAATGCTGGGTAATGTAGATATCCATCAGAGAGGATGGTAGGAAACAGAGTCCAGATTGGGGTGGCTACTAGCTGTAGCATGCTTCTAAATCACTTGTAATGGTCAAAAATTCAAGGTGATCTTCGGCAAAGAAAAAGAGGTGGTGTCAGCAGCTTGTGCTAAAACAGATCTGTGGCTCTTAAACTCACCAGGGCATGATTGCTCAACGTTAGAGGGCCCCCTCCCGGGAGTTGTACATCTAAGGGTGGCCTTAATTCTTATAATCAGCCCATAAGTGACACTCCTAACTCCCCTGTTTCACAGTCCATCTGTCTCTCTTTTTTTAAAATACATTTTTATTGATTTCAGAGAGGAAGGGAGGAGAGAGAGAGAGAGAGAGAGAGAAACATCAATGAAGAGTGAATCATCAATCGGCTGCTTCCTGTACACCCCCTACTAGGGATTGAGTCCACAACCTGGGCCTGGGCCCTGACTGGGAATCGAACCGTGACCTCCTGGTTCATAAGTTGATGCTCAACCACTGAGCCACACCAGCTGGGCCATCTCTCTTTTTTTAATTGAGATATGATCCTATATAATAAAAGGGTAATATGCAATTTGACCCTAATGGCAGAACGACCAGGAACTACCAGTCGCTATGACATGCACTGACCACCAGGGGGCAGATGCTCAGTGCAGGAGCTGCCCCCTGGTGGTCAGTGCACTCGCACAGAGGGAGCTCCGCTCAGCCACAAGCCTGGCTGACAGCTGTGAGCACAGCGGCGGTGGCAGGAGCCTCTCCCTTCTCCTCAGCAGCACTAAGGATGTCCGACTGACGGCTTAGGCCCAATCCCCCGGGGAGTGGGCCTAAGCCGTCAGTCGGACATCCCTCAAGGGCTTCCGGACTGCGAGAGGGTGCAGACCGGGCAGAGGGACCCCTGTCCCCCAACCCCAAGTGCACAAATTTTTATGCACCGGGCCTCTAGTTGACATATAACGTGACATTAGTTTCAGGTGTACAATATAATGATTCACTATTTGTATATATTTCAAAATGCTGACCACAATAAGTCTAATTAGCATCCACCACCACACATAGTTACACATTTTTTCCTTGTGATGAGAACTTTTAAGATCTTCTTCTTAGTAACTTTCAAATAATGTAATACAGCATTGTTAACTACAGTCACCACGCTGTACCATCCTTATCTTTAAGATATCATACCTCTTTCTAATCAGCCCCTTCAACCTTCCTGACTTCTTCCCTTCCCCAGGCCATACTTGATTTCTCTTACCTGCTTTCTCCTACATTAAAATGTGGGGGGTGGGAGCAGGGGGAAAGGGGTGATGTGATTTCTCTGGGACCACACTTCCACATGGATGGCCCCACTAACCAAGTCCTTCATCTTGTGATTGACCTTTTAATTCCATTCAATAGTCAACTGCCTACCTAACGTTTAATTTCTTAACCTTGGTTCTCTCAGAGTTAACATCTTAATTTTATTTATTTACTAGAGGCCCGGTGCACAAATTCATGCATGGGTGGGGTCCCTCAGGCTGGCTGGTGATCGGGGCAATCAGGGCCGTCTCACCCAGTCTCTATCGGGCCGATCGGGGCTGGCCAGCTGCGTGGGGAGGGACCAATGGGAGGTTGGCCAGTGGGGGGGAGGGGCCGATTGGGGCCGGCCAGCTGGGTGGGGAGGAGGGACTGTGGAAGGTTGGCCAGCCGGGGAGTTGGGGAGGGGCCGATCGGGGCTGGCCAGCTGGGTGGGGAGAAGGGACCATGGGAGGTTGGCTGGTGGCGGGGGAGGGACCATGGAAGGTTGGCCTGCCACGGGAGGCTGGCTGTAGGAGTGCACTGACCATAAGGGGGCAACTCCTGCATGAGCATCTTCCCCCTGGTGGTCAATGTGAGTCCTAGCGACTGGTTGACCGGTCGTTCGGTTGTAACGGCCACTTAGGCTTTTATATATATATATATATAGATTCTGTTACCTCATTCACATAAACCGTAAGCTATAACAGGAACCAGGGGAAATGTCGGCAGAGGAAGGCAAGAATCCTCCTGAGTTTTTTCTTTTCTCCTCTTGATTCAGGAAAACGTGACAGAAGAAACCTACATACATTTGGATAAGCAGCTCTTCGAACTCTTTCTGACCCTCAGTCAGTGCCTGGGCAGCGTGGAGGAGCTGCTGCAGACACCTGGGCTCTGCAGAGAGGACGTTGGTGCCCAGCAGGTGTTCTACGAGGTAGGGAACTTCCAGAAGCCCGTGTGCTGGCCATTGCCACAGTCAGCCCAGAGGTAAGCCGGAGCTGCAGCCCCTTCCACTCGGGGCTCACTCCCTGTGTCTTCCTGCCTCTCCACTTTGCAGACACTGGCTCTCGAGCTGAAAAAACTGTACTTAGCTCTGAGTGACAAGAAGAAGGATCTTTTGAAAGCTATGACTTGGCCTGGCAGGACCGCCAACTTGTTCCCTGAATGTTTTGAAAAGCTGCAAGTTTACCTGGAGCACACACAGGCTGCCGCTGCATCCAGGAGCAAGTCCCTGAAAGCCGGCCTCGACTATAATCGCAGTTACCAGGTGCGGGTCTCGGCGCTCAGCCCGCGTCGGCACTGTTTTAGGTTACAGCCGGACCCCTAACTCCCATTAATTCCTAGTCCTGGTGGCCGTCGTGAATAGGAATTGCTAAGGAAAGCGGCAAGGCTGTCTTTCTATGAAGGTCTTTTAGTTCTACTGCTCCTGGTTGGAGACCATTCAAAAGCCAGGACTTTCCAAAGTCTTGGGTATGACTTTATGTTGAGCTAAAGTACTGTTTCTTTCCTGTATTGCACTCAGCCACTCAATGAGTGTCGTGTGGGAGGACTTCTCGGTAAGAGGGAGCCAAGAAGGTTTCTGAGTAAAGAAATGATGGTTCATGTATGTTTCAGGTAGACTCACCTGGCAGGTGTCTAATGTGGATTGGAGGAGAGATTTGAGGCAGGTCAACTGGTTAGGAAGTTACTAAATTTGTCTAATGAAAAAAAGAAAGAAAGAGAGAGAGAGAGAGAGAGAGAGAGAGAGAGAGAGAGAGAGAGAGAGAGAGAGAGAGAGAGAGAGAGAGAGAGAGAGAAGAAAGAAAGAAAGAAAGAAAGAAAGAAAGAAAGAAAGAAAGAAAGAAAGAAAGAAAGAAAGAAAGACAACACCACTTATGAAGGAGTCTTACCCATAAAATCAACCCTGAATCTGATAAAGCCTCTAGAATTTAAGTAAAAGACTCAAGGGAAGAAGAACATGTTAGATGTCCCCGTGAGTGCAGTCAGCCAAGTCCAGACATTGGGAAGCTGCACAGAATCAATAAAACCCAAGAAACAGGAGGGAGAGATGGGTGGGGAGCCTGCCAATTACAGCACACTTGAGACACCTGTAATCCATTGCAATCTATTGGGCCTCCTTTAGATCCCAATTCAAAAACACGAAACAAAAATGATAGGCAGTTAGAGAAATGTGAACCCTGTCTAGACTGTTAATAACACTAAGGAATTATTATTATTATTGATTTGTGGGACTTTTAAAGGGAGGAACCTTTATCTTTTAGAGGTACATACTGGCACATCTACTGGTGAAATACTATGATAGCTGGGATTTGCTTCAAAATAATCTGAGGGGAGGGGTTAGGTAGAGTTAAGAGAGCGCCAGGGAGATAGATACAGAGGAGAGAGGACCAGCCACAAGCCAGCCGTTGTTGACGTGGGATCGCGGTGATGCAGGGAGTTCTCTATTTTGGTATATGTTCGAAATTTCTGATGGCACGAAACTCAAAGGACAACTAAATTTTTTTTTTAGAAGGTATTGAAAGGCCTGAGTGAAATTCTCACTGTTTCTTGCGTTTATCTTTTTGTACAGAACGAAATAAAGCGATTATATGATCAACTGATGAAGAATAAAACATCATTACAACAGTCTTTGAATGAAAGTAGTGGCCAGAGTATTGATGAACAGCTTCAGGTAATCAAGGCAAAATCATTCCGCCGGACCTCACCTCAGGCCAGAGCCTTGTGTCTGAGCTGTGCTTCTGAGCCACTCCCCTCTGTGAGCCGTGGCCAGGCTTAATTAAGTAAATAAAAACGAAAATCCTCATGCGGACCTTTGGAAGCATCTCGTGATAGTCCTTTAGGGAGCGTAAATCAAAACAGCAGGCCACTGTCACCTGTCAGCTGGGCAAAATGTTAAGTGTGTGGCGTGTTGGGAAATGCGCCCTCACCCTGTTAGGAGTGCTGACGGGGGACCAGTTGGCTGGACTGCATTAGAGTTTTCAGTGTAAATGCCTTCCACCCAGAAGCAGTTCCATTCCACTCACGTATTCAGCAAGTGTTAACCGAGGACCTGCTGTGTTCAGGCACCGCTCTAGGTGCCGGGATGCGTTTAGCTGAAGGACATAAGTGCGTCAAGGTCCACGTGTATGTAAGTATTCAAGAACGGACCAAGCGGCACTGCTTGAGTCAAAACCTCTAAATAGCCCGCGAGTCCATTAAGAGCAGACTGTGCAGCCTTACAAAGGCAAACCACGTGCCTGTTTGAAAGGAGCCAGACACGTTGGTACTGGTTTGAGGACAAGCTGAGGATCTGATAAGGGAGTTGTGCAAACGGCAGAACGGGATGATGGTGCGTTTAAGGATGGGCACTTGTACCCCTATGGTACGTGCGTTAGAAACAAACTGAACTGTGGGTCTGTGGGGAGAGCTGGAGGGGAGGGAGGGAAAGTGGGACTTCCCCTTTCCCTTAACTCCTTACGGTTGAAGTTTTAAATAAATGCGTGCGCTTCTCTAACTTATTTTAAATGTTTTCTTTTTTGCCTTGTCTCTTTAGAAAGCGGATGTCTACACAGCGGAGCTGCGGAACTCTGAGAGCCGAGTAGCAAAACTGAGGGCCGAGGGAGAGAGGCTTCCTCTGCCTTATGCTCTACTCCAGGAGGTTCACAAACTAGAGGTGTGTCCGAGCAGAAAGCATCCACGCAGTGAATTACTAGGATTATTTATAAGGATTATTTATACGGTTTTTCCCCTCCCACCAAGGGAGTTCAGATTTGTCCTTCCTTTAGTTATTTTCATGGTTGGATGAAAATGTTGGGCACCCCTGCTCTTCCTTTTCAGGACGTTCTTGACAGCATGTGGGGTATGCTGAGAGCCAGGTACTCGGAACTCGGCAGCCCTTGCGTCACCGAGAGCCAGCAGGACGCTTTGTTGCAAGGCTTGGAGGAACTGGTGACCATCGGGAAGGAAAAGCTTGCCCGTGACCACTTACAGCAAACCAAAAGTAAAGGCGCCTTGCAGGCTCAGATACAGAGTCACAAGGTAAGCACACGGGTCGGAGCACCGTTTCATAGGCGCGGTGTTTCTGAGCGGGAACCCAGAGCATCCATTTTCTTCCTTGGGGAAATACGTATCATTCCTTCGTTCTTTTAACGAGCATCCCTTGGAATGCTCATTGTGTGCCAGGGGCCCTGCTGACCTCGAAGCCTATGATGGGAATGAAGCAGATGCAGCTCCTTGCATTGGTGGAGCTTCCCATTGACTGAGAAGATACTGATTGAAGAGCCATTCAGACAAATTTAAAATTAAAGTTGGGATACACGCTTTGAGAGCATTTAATAGAGGAGATTTAACTCAGGAGATTAGACAAGGCTTCCTGGGAACTGAAATCTAAATAAACATTATTTAAATATGTAAATGTATATCTAGTGCCATGTTACCGCAAACCAGTGATTTTCAACCAGGGGTGAAACATGCAGTAGGTGTCTGTTTAGTCAGGGGCACTGACCTCTTTTCCCTTGGATTGTGATTGTCAAATAGCAAATGACAGCAGCCAACACAATAGCTGTCTGGTGTGAATGAATCAAAATTATATCTTTTTATTTTTTGGTCAGACTGGCAAAAAAACATTTTTTGGTGTGCTGCAGAATTTTATCAATAGTTTATATGTGCAGTGAGTTGAAAATCGCTGCAATACACGCATTTGTTTTCCATTCGTTTCGTTAAACAAAACCTCACCAACCAAAAACATGCAGTGACTTAAATGTTGGTAATAAAAACTATAAGACGTAGTTCCTACCTTCAACAAGCTTAAGTCACGGCCTTTGATAAGTAGACCTTAGTCTAAGAAAGTCAAAGGTAAAGATGTATAAAGGACGGAAGGGAAGGAGAAAATAGTATCAGTTGCTGGGCCCTGTGCTAGCTGCTTTATGAACCCCCCATGTATCCTTCACAGGGAATGGGAGGAGGGATTCACATAGAGGTTCCTCCAGACGATTAGAGAGGACAGCTGATGCAGCTGGAGAGGAACCACGTGAAGGGAAGGTTCCCCCTTTAAAGGCTCTTAAAGTGCCATCCTGGGAGCTGTTAGGTACCAGGATCCTTAAAGATCCTGTCAACAAATTCCCTTTTCTTGCCATTTTACTGAGTAGAAGTTAAGAGTCAAGTTTAGGAACCCCAGCTGTTGACCCTGTGGGCTCCCTGAGCTAACACAGCTATCCATACAACTTATTGTTTTGAAATTAATCAGCCACATTATCACCTACCTTCTTGTAAAGTTTCTTAAACCTAAGAATAACTGATTTAGGAAAATCTGCCTGGAAATTGAAAGTAACTAATTAATAATGTTTGGCCGTTAACATGGACTGTTTTGTGGAAAATATTACTAGGGTGATTTTTTTCCTTATGATTTGTTAAAATATCATTAATGTTTAAAAACTAAGGGATACATAGTCAGTTTTCTTTTTGTTTTCTTGTGTGTTTTAGTCTACATGGCTGACCTGGGATTGTGGGTTAAAAAAGCAAATATAACAGTATAAGAAGTTAAAGTAGCCCTGGCCGATGTGGGTCAGTGGTTAGAGAATCAGCCTGCGAACCTTGGGTTTGAGGGTTCAATTCCTGGTCAAGGGCATGTACCTGGGTTGCAGATTCAATCTCTGGCCCTGGTCGGGATGCATGTGACAATTGATGTGTCTCTCTCACATAGATGTCTCTCTCTCTCTCTCCTCTCTCCCGCTCCCTCCCTCTCCCTTCCACTCTCTCTAAAGAAAAATCAATGGAAAAAATATCTTTGGGTGAGGATTAACAACAACAACAAAAAAGTTAAAGTAACTTGCTTTGTAAGATTTCACATTGCAGAAATAAATATTAAAACCTTCTCCATTTTACAGCTTTTTTTCCAGAAGCTTGTTGCTGACATGCTGTTAATCCAAACATACTCCAACAAAATGCTTCCTTCTGTACTGCAAAAGAAAGAGACATGTTGGGCAGAACAAGTGAAAGAAGTTAAATTACTAGAAGAAAAGGCACGCCAGTGTGGGATAAAGCAGCAGAGTCTGTTGCAGGTATTTGGGTTACATAAATTTTGTACTTGAAAAGCTGGGAATTCCGGATTGTCAGCCACCGCCTCCAGGTGTCCAAAACAAATGTCATTAGGCAGTAATTAAATGGGAATTAATAATGAGGAGTTAGCTCTGGCTACTACTCCCGGAATGCAATATTAGCTGAAGTTTCTTATGTGTAAATCAGGGACAGCTTGGCATCTTTCGACCGTCTAGGTCTGTGTAGGGGAAATAAACAAAACTGAAAGCACATTGAGATCTTGAAGGAGATCATTTGGATGAAATAGTCACTGGTTCAGGAACTGTACTTCCTGAACCACATGTTCCTTCTGTCGCTGAAGTGGACTCCTGACAATCTTGTCCCAATTCCGAGAGAAAAAAATAAGCTTGTATAAAGCGTTCTCTCAGTTTTAAGATTTTTGCCCTGTAACTTTTTAAATGCCGTGGATGTCAGCACCTAAAGGAAATGAACAAAAAGCAAGGAACTATTCAACTGTATCCATGTGGTAGGATATGTGTTACTTTTAGATATTGATAAGTAAAATTTTCTAATGAGTGTGTCCAATGGATATTTATAGTAATCTTTCATCGTATCAAAAAGAAGACTTCATGTGGGTACCCCTCCTAGCCAGGTGACCCCCTATCTCAATAGGTATGAAAATGAGCAAGGTGGTTCTTTTTCCAACAGATGGTATTTAGTGATACTATTAAGTGTGCGTACGTGGGCTCTGTAGTGTGTGGGGACCCTAGAAGTGGGATCCTGTGGAAACGGAGCCAGGACGAGGCAAGATTTAGGTCAGTGATGGGCAACCTTTTGAGCTTGGTGTGTCAAACTTCGCCAAAAAACTGAGCATAACTCGGGTAGTGTGTTACTTTGAGGAAAAAACATTATTTCGCAAATGTTTCATCCTCGGCTTGCGGCCGCCTCAGCGGCCCCGTGTCATCAGAAATGGCTATGCATGTCAGTGCTGACACGCGTGTCATAGGTTCGCCATCACTGATTTAGGCGAAGGTGAGACTGTTCCCCTGATGCAGGGTAAGCCCACACCTCAGTGAAATCATGCCTTGGCCCCGGTAGGGTACTGTCCGGGGCCAGGGGGTTGGGGCCGGGAGGAAGGAAGCAGCCCAACAGGAGCTTCTGCTCCGAAGCTTTGAAAGGTAGCCCTTTTGCCTTTGCACAAGAGAGAGGGGCTCTCACAAAGCCTCCTCGGAGGGGATGCTGAGACGGCTTGAACGCAATCGTCTCAGTTCCTGCTCCATTTGATGAGACAAACGTAATGCCAACTGGATTTTAAAAGCCTTCCCCACACAGGCAAGGGCGTTACTTCCCATTGGACACCCAGCTTCCGCTGGAGGGGGTTCGCTCAGAAACCCCTAGAATCCGTGCTTTCACTTTGTGTGCGTCTCAGAGTCCATTTTTACATCGTCTGGGATTCATTAAACGTGCTCCTATTGGCTGGATGTTCTTGATTCTCTAGAAGTGGGAAGAATTTGATGAGAACTACGCCTCTCTTGAGAAGGACCTGGACATCCTGGCATCTACGTTGCCCTCCGTGAGCTTGGTGGAGGAGACCGAGGACCGGTTAGTGGAAAGGATCTCATTTTACCAGGTATTTTGCTGCCGTTGAAGCTGTCAAAGGCATGGTCGGTAGCACTTTGTATGTGTGGGAGAGTGGGGTTTTTTTTAAATTTTATTTTACTAAATTGCTTGGTTTTTGCAGGTGAATGGGTTGAATTGGAATGAAAAGTTGTTCACCACACAAATCCCTGTCAAACACATTCGGGGAAACTGTAGATTGGATCGAGAGCTCCTCAGCATCACCACGGGTTCGGCTTGGGGTCCAGGACCTCGGTCTGGGTCCTGGCTCCCCCGTTCCCTGCTGTCACTTCCCCGTCCCAGCCTCAGTTCCTTTATCTGTAGAACACAGACAGTCATGCTGGTTCCACCGGTCCAGAGAGGTGGATGTCGGTGGTTAGGGAACGCAACTGACATATGGAAAGAACTTGGTAAACCAGGAGCCTGTAAACATATATTCAGTTTTATTACTGCAGGGAAGCTCTGAGGGGACCTAGCTTGTGATCCAGACAATAACCTGCCACCTGCCACAAGCCTCATCAAAAGACTTCAAGCTGTAAACACTTTCTCGTGTAACTTTTAGTACTATCATCCAAGTCTGTGTGTCTCGGATTTCGATGCCACAGGACAGATAAAGCCTTAGAGTGACTTTCAAGTGGCACTGAGAATATGGCCAACAAGATAAAATCTTCTCACGTTTTAACTTCAGAATATGAGTGATGAGAATCCGAGGTGTGCAGCTAGAGGCAGTTATCACCTATCAACTTTTAAACTTCAAAAGCAGGTTCGTTGCCTGAATAGGCTGGATGCAGAATGAGAGCCTGGAGTCCTCGGCCGTTCCTCAGAGGCATTCAAGCTCCCATAGGCAACGTTTCCCAGAGGTGGGAACGCCGTGGCCATGTTGTCTAGATACCTAGGAAGCTGCAGCCACCCTCTCTGCCGTCTTATTTTATAGAGCCTGACTCCAAGGTCCGGCTCAGTCCTCTGGGTTAGGAAACGCTCTTTGAATGCTTTGTTAGATACTAAAGGTACCTTCTGAACAGCTAAGAGAATGAAGCTGAAAACAGCATGTTAAACCTCGTTATATTAGAAACAGTTAATTTTAGCCAAACTCGTATAAGCCTGATCATTTCCCCAAAAGGGACTATATCCCTTCACATATCACCTGGGATTCCATTGAAAATGAAATCCTTGTTCTCAGACATTTAAGTGAATTCTCCAGGCTAACAGAAGTCAGACATCCTGTAAAGCCACCCCTCTCATAGGTTTCTGAGGGCCGCAGTCTCGTGCATCATGGAGAGGTTCGTGTCTTGATTGATACACCTCCGTAGGACGTGGAATGTAGGTCAGTTGCGTGGCCTCTGGAGTCAAAACAAACCTGTGTTCAGCTGCTGGCTCGGAGCCCCATGGACCGAGTGGCCAGCGCAGTCTGACTCCATGTATGAAATGGGGAAATGAAAACTTCTCAAAACCATGGCCGGTGTTGCTCGGTGGTTAGAGCGGCAGCCCATGCACTGCAGGGGCAGGGGCAGGTACCTGGGTTGTAGGTCACGCCCCACCCCCTGTTGAGTTGCGTGTGGGAAGGCAACCAATCTATGTGTCCCTCTCACAGTGAAAACAGAAACAAAAAACCTTGGGTGAGGATTAACAACAACAACAAAAAGCTTCTCGGAGCTGCTCTAAAGAGTGAGTGTCTCACACTAAAGGCTCGGAAAATGGGAACCTTTTTTTTAAACTCACGTCGGACAGTTTATTCTAGCCCACAGGCGAGGGGAGCGGGAGAGGGCCACAAATGGCAGTGATGCAGAGGACACTGGAAGGAGGATTTTGGGCTTTAAAAAGGCTTAAGGTAATTGGAAAATGGCCAAAGTTCTATTTTGATCATAATTTATTTCTAAAGATGAAATTTAAATAGCTGTCAGAATAAGAGTCGGTAGCTGAACCCAACCGTGGAGGAGCATTGCCTTACACAAGAGTTCTTCAGTGGGTCATTGTATTCGCCGTTTTGAAGAATTTTATTTTCCTTTTCGTGAAGTTTTATTGACGATGTGCTGTCTGCTTTAATTTATTCTGCTGAATTCCTTATCCTTTCTCCCTACTGAGTCTTTACATTGAGAAGACTCTGGAAATGAATTTTGTCCTGCTATTCAAGGCTAAAAGATAATAAAGAAATGTTTTCTTATTGAGCCCCTTCATATCTAGGTTGCAATATAAAATGTTTATGGGGCCAGGCAGGAGGATAGAAAGAAGGCATGCTGAGTGGTCTGCCGTGGGGAGGAGAGGCGGGGGCGGCAGGAACTGGGTAGGGGAAGCAGAGAGAGCAGGCTCTTGACAGGAGGCTTACTGCTGGGTTTCAGCCCATCTTTGCCCCACAAGAATGCAGACTCAAGGACCTAGATCTTCCAGTGTGCCCAGAGCCCCAGGAAATCCTCATTCTTTGTAAAATTTCCTGATTTTTAAAATAATCTGTGGGTCACACACTCCTGTCTGCAAGCTGCATGTGCCCCCTAGGCTGCCAGCTTTTTGGTTTTTATTTTTTATTTTTTAATATATTTTATTGATTTTTTTTACAGAGAGGAAGGGAGAGAGATAGAGAGTTAGAAACATCGATGAGAGAGAAACATCGATCAGCTGCCTCCTGCACACCCCCTACTGGAGATGTGCCCGCAACCAAGGTACATGCCCTTGATTGGAATCGAACCTGGGACCCTTCAGTCCGCAGGCCGACGCTCTGTCCACTGAGCCAAGCTGGTCAGGGCAGCTTTCTTGTTTTTAGGTGGATGTGTGGATTTTTGTTTTCTGTTCACACGTCTAAGTCTATAGATTTAATCTGTGCAGTAGAAATACACGATTAGAAACTGGCGTTGAGAAAAGTGATCACTAAGCCATCCATCCTGTTTGTCCAGCCAGACTAGACTGCAGGAGTCTTGCGGGTTAGGAAAGGGGTCGTGTTTCTTCCGTAGACTCTACTGCAGGCCTTTTGTGAAGTGTCTGGGCGTAGGTTGGTTGGCTTCATTCCGAAGTCATTCATTCCGTGACTTGACTTTTGTTAGCAAATAAAGAGAAACATCGATGAGAAGCATGCCCGGCTTTACCAGACTCTGAATGAAGGCAAGCAGCTGGTGGCCTCCGTGAGCTGTCCTGAGCTAGAGGGCCAGATTGCAAAGCTAGAGGAGCAGTGGCTGTCCCTGAACAAGAAAATCGACCATGAACTCCACAGGCTGCAAACGCTCCTCAAGCATCTGCTCAGGTACGTTTTCTTAGAGCTCGATCGGCATCAAGTTTTGCTGAGCAGAAAGGCCTCGGGGCTCCTGCCGTCTCCGGCCGTCGTCCCCCATGTAGTTTCTCTTCCACAGTCTGAGACAGTCGGGTCCCCCTGCTGGGCTACGTGGGGCCTAGAGTCTCTGATACTGGTTTGCTAGACTCAGGATAATGTCCTGGGGAAGATAGGATTTATATGCATGTTACCTCTGTGCCATGAGATTGCGCTTTCCTCTTCCAAAAGTTTTAAAATTTAAAATAAAGTAATAATTGTAGCTAACAGGATAATTTGGAAAAGTGTTTGGAGTTCTTCAGAGACTTTCTTTCCTTAGTTGAAATCATCTTGAACCCCTTGAGGAAAGTAGAAAACAGACCCTTTAAGCCTCATTCTCACCTCTGCTTCTTAGGGAACTGTCTTAACCTAAAGATGGGAAATTACAAGAAGTGTAGCATTTTGCTTGGGTATTTTCATCACAGCAGCTAAATGTGTTGGCAACTGGCCAACCACCCTTTGCTGATGGTTACGTAACTTATACAAATGCCGGTTGTATTTTTACTATAAACACGTCTGTTAGAGGACATTTGATGAATAAAAATAATCTCCGTCCTTACCCAGGGGGTTTATTTTTGTGTAGCTGAAATAAGAAATTTAAGATAGAATATTTCAGGCTTTAAAATGCCTCTTTCTTCTTGATGAGTCCTAATGGAGAGAGTCATAAACAGGCCAGGAGCGTCGGATTTGGGATAAAACAGGATATATTCCTTATAAACGCGATGGTTTTCTGAACAGTAGGGCTGATGAACACAGGAAAACATACAGTAAAATAAGAAGAGACTATGCGGGGGATGCACATCATCCATAGAAGGCGTTTCTAATGCCCTTTCACTTGGCTCTTGTTAGTTACAACAGAGATGCGGACCAGTTATCCAAGTGGTTGGAATCTTCTCAGCAAACTCTGAACTACTGGAAAGAACTGTCCCTCAATGTGTCTCAGGACTTGGATACGATCAGAAGCAACATAGCCCGTTTCTTTGTAAGTTGTACTAGAATATGCCCAGGTGATAAACGGTCGGAAATCAGTATCCGGGGAGCGTGTCCGGGGCTGCTGCGATCCAGTCTCCGTCATTTGTGGGTGAGGAATCAGACGGGCTGAGAGCAGCTGTATTCCCCAAACGGAGAACTGATTGTTTATGCTGTTTATTTGGGCACTTAGAATAATGAGGAAGTATTTCTTTAATTGGCCCTATGAAATATGTATACACTTAAAACTTGCTCTGACATGGGGCACATTTTACAAATGCAGAAAATAACTCTCCTGCCCCCCGCAAAAACCTCACAAGGTTAGGAAGTCATGAGTATTAAAGTTAATAAACACATGGTTTTTAATCATATAGAACTGGTATTTCTTCTAAAGTGTTATTCTTCTAGCCCTGGCTGGGTAGCTCAGTTGGGTAGAGCATCAGCCTGCTACACCAAAGGTTTCGGGTTCAGTCCCTGGTCAGGGAACATATAAGAGTCAGCCAATGAGTACATAAATAAGTGGGACAACAAATCAATGTTCTCCTTCCTACTCCCTCTCCCCCCTCCCCGCTTTCCTTCCCCTCTCTCTCCCCACCTCTCTCTCTCTCCCTCCTCTCTGTCCCCCTCCTTTCCTCTCTCTCAAATCAACAAATTTTTTTAAATGTTATTGTTTCATTGTTTTGAGATTTTTCTTAAAGGAAAATACTACTTTTGCAATATAAATTACACTTTTGAAAGCTTTTAATCTTTTCTCTTTCCATTTTTCATATTTTGTAACTATGATTATTTACTTTGGTATTGAAACGTAGATTTTTTTAATATATATATATTTTATTGTTTTTTTACAGAGAGGAAGGGAGAGGGATAGAGAGTTAGAAACATCGATGAGAGAGAAACATCGTTCATCTGCCTCCTGCACACCCCCTACGGGGGATGTGTCTGCAACCAAGGTACATGCCCTTGACCGGAATCAAACCTGGGACCCTTCAGTCTGCAGGCCGATGCTCTATCCACTGAGCCAAACCAGTCAGGGCAAAACGTAGATATTTTTAAATATACTTTTAATAAACCTGTAAGTGCACAGGAAAGATTTCAAACATATTAAAAACTTGTTGCATTTAGTTTATATTTAATATGAACTTTGTGTTGTGCTCCACACTTTTTTTTTTTTAATATTTTTATTGATTTCAGAGAGGAAGGGAGAGGGAGAGAGAGAGAGAGAGAAACATCAATGATGAGAGAGAACCATTGATCAGCTGCCTCCTGCACGCCCCACACGGGATTGAGCCCGCAACTCAGGCATGTGCCCTGACTGGAAAATGAACCATGACCTCCTGGTTCATAGGTCAATGCTCAACCACTGAGTCACGCCAGCCGGATGCACACTTCCTTTTTTAAAGTTGAAATAATGATTTGTCTGTCTTTTAAAATATTAATCCCCTAGATTGTAAGCCACTCAAGGGGCAAGAATTCACTTTTTTTGCTCCCCTCCAATAGCTAATGCCTGGAACAGTGTCCAGGAAAAGTGTGTTTGTAACACACGTGTGTAAGCGTGCGCATATACACATACATACTTATACATCCACATACAAGTATTCACTATTTGAATTGAATTCAGTTATTTGGTTTTGGTCTCTAACCAGTTATTCTGGCTCTTAGCTATTCTGTTCTCTATTGAGCATTTTTAAAGTTTCTACATTTTAAAACTGTCTCCTAGGCGTTTTCGAAGGAGCTTGATGAGAAGTCCTCCTTGAAGATGGCGGTGATAAGCACCGGGAACCAGCTCCTGCACCTGAAGGAAGCCGACGCGGCGGCGCTGAGGGCTGCCTTAGCGCAGTTCGAACAGAGATGGACAGTGCTCATCACGCAGCTTCCAGGCATTCAGGAAAAACTGCACCAGGTAAGTAGTTAAAGGGCCCGCATTTAAATTAGCATTCACTTGTTAGCTCACAACTATTTTAAAATTATTCCTTTGACTCAATAATTTTCATTGACATTCCCTATTTTTCTCTGGCACCGCTGAATATGGGTCTTAATTACTGGACACTTCCCCCAATGGGATCTTTCTGGAGAGAGAAATCAGGCTTAATTACTTTATTTCCCCATTTATCTGCACCACTGTGGTGGTGTATGTGAAGGTCGCTGTCATTGTTTTGGGGTCGTTTATTCTAAGCTTAAACGTGGGGTTTGTTTTTGTGAGTAACCTGCATAATTATGTAGCAGGACCTTTTATCAAACCCGGTATCATCTCCAGCGATGCCCTGATTCGTTTTGTTAACTGCGGGTAATTAAATGGAAATCGTTTTGTCCTTGCAGCTTCAGATGGAGAAATTGCCGTCGCGTAAAGCAATCACCGAGATGATTAGCTGGATGAACAATGTGGAACATCAAACTGCAGGCGAAGACGCCGCGCCTTCCCCGAGTTCCGCGTCTCAAGTTAAAAACCTTCTTCAGAAGTACAAGGTAATTATGCAGAAAGATCAGTGGCCTTCCCATTAAACAGGAAGGCAAGGCAGTCGGAGAGGAAATACTGAAAAAAGACGTGTGGGATATAATATAGAAGAACTAATTCTGGGTATGGGGGGGTGGGGTGCTGGATGATTCTCAAGAGAGAGAACTTGTTCTTATTCTGCTTAAATTCCTGCAGTAGCTCTCACCACAGGATAGTATCCAAGCTTTTTTTTTTTAATTCTCACCTGAGGATATTTTTTCCATTGATTTTTTTTTAGGAAGAGTGAAAGGGAGGGAAGGAAGGGGGAGAGAGAGAAACATAGATGTGAGAGAGACACTGATTGGTTGCCTTCCGTAAGCGCCCTGATGGGGGTTGGGAATCAAACCCGTAACCCAGGTACTGCCCTTGACTGAGAATCAAACACGCGACCCTTTGGTGCTCGGCTGACACTCGAACCTCTGAGGACCACCAGCCAGGGCGACAGTAGCCAACCTTTTAACGGATTCTGGTCCCTCGTCACCTCTCCAGCCTCCTCTTTTCATTCCCCCACACAAACCCTGGACTCTGCCTGGACCCAATGATTTGTGCTCCCTCAGCTGCTCTGGTGCTCGCTCTCTCATGCTTTTGGACTTTCCACCAGGAATCCCAGTGCCCGCATTTACCTGGAGGAACCCTCCTGGTCTTCCTTCAAGGGGGCAGGTCAAGAATCTTGCCATTTGGAAATCTACCCCTGTCTCTATGGCGCCATCAGTAGTTCCTACCACACGGTGTTAGAATTACGTGCTTGGCAGCCTTGACTTAGCGTTTTGAGAGGAGAGGCTGGCCTTCAGCTCCCTGAAATAGCACGCCTAGCCCCATGCCTGGCAGCCGATTGGTTTTGAGTAAATGTTCTTTGAATAAGAGAGTAAGTTGATACAGGAAAGTCAACATAAGGAAAAGTTGATATCCTGCAAATAGGCGTGAACGTGGCTTTCTCCGTGATATTTGATTTCAAGTAGATGTAAGTAATATTGAACAAGCCACACACAAACGTTTACTGTGTGCCAGGCATCGTGTTCGCCCCTAGAAGCACACGGATGACGGCCTTGGTCATTGCTTTCAAAGGCTTCACAGGCGGAGGATGAATGGCTTAGTCACAAAGCAGGATGTTAGCAAGCATTTTATTTTCATATTCTATCACAAATGTGACTTCAGTGAGTAGTGGAATCTTTAGAGGGTCCACGTGGGTGTATTCTCTCAGACTTGAGTAACCTCGCATGGACCACCTGATTTTCCCCTTTGGATGTCTCCAAAGGAGGTGCTCAAACTTGCCAGAATAAACCCAACAAGTTGCAGGCTTGACAGAAATGTGATTGGCCCCACGTGGGGTTAGGCTTGCTGTAAACTGGGTGGCTGAGACTGTCCCCGGAGAAAGAGAGAAGCTGCCTACGTTCCTAAAGTTCCTGGGTGGCCTGGGAGTCTTACCTTTAGACTTCCCGTCCTGTCACTTCCACGAGCCTGCAGGTTGGCTCTGAATTCCAGGGCAACTCTCAGGGAGCCTCTCACAGGTACCCTTCGCCAATCCCTGGGTCCTGATGTTGGTTCAGATGATGTAGCCACCATGCCTGATGCTGCCTGTGACATTTCAGTCTCTTTGAAAGCGGTCCGTCAGTCTTCTCCAGGATTGTGGAATTTCCAAAAAGACTGTCCACTCAAGTAAAGCTGGCCGCTGGTGGGGTAGGAGAAGGTAGACCATAGCTCCTGACAGGTGCCCCTTGATTGATGGATGAGAGCTTCGCGCCCCCTAGAGTGCAGCAGAGGGGAACTCCAGTTCATCTAACCTACTCTTTTTCAGGCTTTGGTGGCTTAATTTTGTTTGTTCCTTTTGTTTTAGGACTTTAGAATGGAAATGGACTATAAGCAATGGATAGTTGACTTTGTTAACCAGTCATTACTTCAGCTAAGCACCTGTGATGTAGAAAGTAAGCGCTACGAGAGAACGGAATTTGCAGAGCACCTGGGAGAGATGAACCGCCAGTGGCAGCGGGTACACGGGACACTAAACAGAAAGGTGTGCTCGTGTGTCACAATCTGATGTGGGATTTGGCCTCTGCAAAATACCACGTTCGGAAAAATTCTAAAAGATGTTCATATAGTTAATTTACAGTGTAGCCTGATAATCATCTCATTGATAACCCTTACTAACCCTGTGTGTTAGCATTCTCCGTAGGAGAGTATGACATAGCTCTTAGGTTTCTTTTGAGATTTCTTAGTGGGAAATTGAGTTAGGCAAGTGAAGAGGAGAAATTTTTATTTAAGAAAATGTCTAGTATTCTGTGAGGCTACTAACTGGTCAGAGATTTTGACATTTTCTATGAAAGTAGATGTTCAAAAGCGGCAAAGTATTTCAGTTTGGAAAAGATTATGAAAAGGAAGAAAAATGTATGTGACGTTTTGGTAGATTTTTATTCCATGACTCTGAGAAAATGAAGAGAACTTATTCCTGGAAAATATTTAATCTGTATATAATTGATAGGGTCAGTCTGTTGATTTCTTTATTGTGGAGGAATGCACACAAATGGATTTATACAATTAAAATTCAAGTATGTGAGTGAACAAAGAACATGAACAGGCAATTCACAAAAGATAAAACTATAGTTAGCAAATGAATACGTAAACATTACAACTTCAGTTAGACATTTAAAATAAACATTAGTATAACATTATATACACTTATTAAGTTAAGAAAAATTGAATAAGCTTTGGGCTTTTATCTTTATCTCATTCATACATTTCAGATAATGGCTTAAATCCCTTTTGTAATGCATTCAGAAAATTTCAAGAATCATAATAATCATCTATCTTATTGCTTTACCCAGCAATCCACCTCTTACATGTTTATCTTAAGTAAATAGTCCTTCAAAGAGGAAAAGATAAGCTCACAAAATATTAAGTTCACAATTATTATTACTGGTGAAAGTAGAATGCCTTAATTTTCCAACTACAGAGGAATAATTAATCAAATTATACTGTATCCATTCAATGAAATATTGGGCAGCCTTTTAAATTAATAAAGACATATGTCATGACAAGCAAGTGCCCATGAAATATTGGAAAGCGAATACAAAACTTTTCATATATATATGCATATGTAAATACATAATACTGTATATGTACATATATTATATAATATTGAGTGTCAGCAACATGATTTTATTTTGTTCAGATATTATGGAACTCCAAAACAGCCAGCTTTCTTAGCACGTTAGGTTTCATTTCAAATGTTAGAATTTTTTTAAGGGGATTTTAATTCTATTTCCTGATTTACAAATTATTATTTTAAAAGTTATTGGGAAATCTTATATTTACTAAAAATCTCAGAAGAAAATATATCACCCTATTTAAAACATATCATGACATTTACTTTTTAGAGCATATGGTTTAAGATACGAAATTGTCTCATTCATAACTTGTAGATACAACATTTAGAACAGCTTTTGGAAAGTATTAGTGAGACTGAAAACAAAATACAGATTTTGAACAACTGGATGGAGGTGCAAGAGGAGCGACTGAAAACTTTGCAGAAACCGGAAAGTGTGGTCTCGGTACAGAAGACACTCCTGGATTGTCAGGTGAGTGCCACACGGCACCTGCTGGCCCGGGGCCAGGGTCTTCAGTCCACAAGTAGGGCCAGCCATGGTTGTTTCTCGGGACTCTCCTCCAGCCCAACCCTCATGTGTTTTCTTTTTTATGTCAAAGAGATAATTATCCAGGGTGTGGTGTGTGTTTTTTAATATATATTTTTATTGAAATTTTTTTTTTAAAGAGAGAGGGAGAGAGAGATAGGAAGTTTTGTTTTGTTAATCCTTACTTGATATTTTTCACTGAGATTTTTTTTTTAAGAGAGTGGGAGGGAGAGGGAGAGGGAGAGAGAGAAACATCGATGTGAGAGAGACACATTGATTGGTTGCCTCACATATGCACCTTGACCCGAGTGGGCCAGAGATTGAGCCTGCAACTGAGGTATGTGCCCTTGACCAGAATCAAACCCAGGACCCTTCAGTTCACAGGCAGACACTCTGTCCACTGAGCCAAACCAGAAAGGGTAGTGGTGGTTTTTTTTAATGGTAAACAGAACCAAGTATTTACATAGTTATTGTTATTCGTGGGGGGGGGGGCACTTATTTTTTTTTTAATCTTTATTGTTGAAAGTATTACATATGTCCCCTTTTTTCCTCCCATTGACCCCATCTAGCCCACCCCCACCCCCTCCCCAGGCCTTCGCCACACTATTATCTGTATCCATGGGTTATGCATACATATTCATACAAGTTCTTTGGTTGATAACAATACATAGTTATTGTTATTCTTAAGAGGTTTGAATATTACTCCTAAGGAAAAAATGTTCAAAGGCAATTTTGAATGTGATGTTTTCCATTTGTTATGTCTTTTTAAAAATGCACCAAATATTCACAAAATTACTCTGAAGTTTCACCGATTTTGAGTATTTTATTCTGTTTCTTCGGAGGAAAGGACTCTCTTTTACCTGCTGTGTAACGTGTTCTAAAAGGACCGCTTGTCCCTTGGAACCGCTGTCCAAATCCCATTTGGGATGAGGTCGTGCCCTTGTTTGTTTAGTTGCCATTTACCAGGTCACTTAATCTTGGAGGTGCCCTCACCCAGATGTAGATTAATCCTCCATACGCACTGCCCGACGGTGCCACTCCGGGAAGACGCTCAGCTGTCCCTGTGGCTGCCCGCGCCTGCCCCTGCTGCCCACAGCCGAAGCTCTGCTCGCCTGGCCGCAGTTCTCCTTAGAAGGTTACAGAACAATACGGGCCATGATGCGTGAGCAGCGACACCACTCACAATAAGAGCTTTTCAAACCCTCTTTTCTAACTAGCCACTTCCACTTTAGAATTTTGGCAGCCACCTCAGACCCCACATACCTCCTGACTGGAAGCCTACAGTCCACAGCTCAGTGCTACCCCACCCCCAGAGGCCGCCCGGCTTCACTCGAGTTCTAAGCTATGTAGAACAGGGGACATCATCCCTGTTTTCCAGACGGGAAAGTGCCGACCTGGGAGTTTGATGACTTAAATGCCTGGCCCAACAGCCAGTACAGGGCGGACATGGGTGGGACTAGGCTGCTGGCCTCTTTGTAATGTACCACGATGATAAAGACTTGTTGCCTGGACTCTTCTCAAATCTTGATCCTTCTAATAACTGAAATTATTGTAAAAGTTCATATTGTAATCATGTAAATTTATATTGGTAATTATTCATTATAAAAACTGAAGAGTGTTATGATGAATGTCTTTGGTGTAGTGTTAATTAATTATATACTCTCATGTCATTTTTACTTGAGAAAACAAACTCCTGTCTCTTACACCTTATTGTTTTGTGATATTGTACATATGAAAACGGTTTTCTTTTGCCCTCTAGGATATAGAAAATCAACTTGCAATGAAATCCAAAGCACTGGATGAGTTGAGACAAAGCTGCCTGACTTCGGAGAGTGGGACTCTGCCACTGTTAGAAGACACAGCATCCAGAATCGACGGGTTATTTCAAAAGAGGAGCAGTGTTATCAACCAGGTACTAGAATTCATTTGAAGGGCGCTATTTCTCTTCACATATTCGTCTTTTGTTGTTGTTGTTGTTTAATTGTGGAGACTTGCTGCAGACCAAAAGCTGAAAACTTGCTGAGAAAATTACTGAAATGAAGTAAAGAAATGCGTTTCAAATCCACGCCCCCCCCCCTTTTTTTTTGCACTGGATAATTAAGAGACAAAATCACCAATTCCAACATCAGGGCAATCTAGAAGTCTACTTGGTTATCTTTGTTTTGTCTCATGTACTCACAGACAAAAATGTCTTCATCCCCCAAACCAAACAGAGCATCTGGCAGTGTGTCCTGGCCAGATACACAGGAGCAGCTGTGAAGCAGCAGCTCAGATCCCCCACAGCCAGGGAGGTGCCTCAGGGAGAGACCGGTCCTGTCTGGAGCATTCTCTCTTAAGCTAGAAGCATGGTCAGCACAAGGAGAACTCCACAGGTGGGGAGACACAGGGCATGTGGGGAGGAGAGAGAAGAGAGGAAGAGTAAGGACATCCATTCATTCTACGAAAGGCATGTCAGAGTCTGCATTTACCCCTTCCTGGAGGAGAGCACCAAAAGAGAAAAGACAGGCACCTCTAGACCTTGCCACCTTGACATTCCCCCACAAATGCAGGAGAAAAGTGTAAATACTAACCAGTTATCGGGTGTCCATATTTCCCAGATAGTCCAAGCGGATTATTTATCATTTACTAAAGTCTGCATTTAACCATTTGTCCCAAGTGGGAGTTGGAATAACCTGTGTGAATGAAATCCATAGGTGACCCTCAGCTTCATTCCTCCCCCAGAACCCAAGCAGGAAAATAGGGGTAGAGCTGAGCTGCACATATCTTGTGTGTGTGAGTCATTTGTTAAACATGTCTTTTGTGAGGCACTAGGCTCACTGCCGAGGATATAGAGATAAACAAAAGAATATATGGGTTCTACTCTTAAAGAGTTCACAGGCTACTGGAGGAAACACTTGAGCCGATAATGATAACACAATAAATTGCAATATAATAAAAATGTAGAGGAGGGAAAATATTAAATGAGATAATGCATGTAAAAAGCCTGCAAATAGTATTAGCATAAGGATAGACATATAGATAAATGGAATAGAATTCAGAGTCTAGTAATAGACCCTCGTGTTTATGGTTAATTGATTTTTGACAAGGATGCAAGACAATTTTAGTGGGAAAATATAGTGTTTTCAAAAAATTGTACTAGGACAACTGGATATCTACATACAAGAGAATGAAGTTACATCCCTACTTTCATACCACATACAAAAATTAACTCAAGCCCTGACCGGTTTGGCCTAGTGGATAGAGCGTTGGGCTGTGGACTGAAAGGTCCCAGGTTCAATTCCAGTCTAGGGCACATGCCTACGTTGTGAGCTCGATCCCCAGTAACGGGTGTGCAAGAGGCAGCCGATCAATGTTCTCTCTCATCATTGATGATTCTATCTCCCTCTCCCTTCCTCTCTGAAATCAATAAAAATATATTTTTAAAAAAGAAGATATACAAATGGCCAATAAGCACATGGAAAGATGCTCAATATGACTGATCATCAAGGAAATTCAAAGCAAAACCATAATGAAATGTCATATCTACTAGGATAGCTTTAACAAAAAGCAACATGATAGCAAGTACACTGAAGGCAAATGTAAAATTGTGCAGCAACTTCGGAACAGTCTGGCAATTCCTCAAATGGTTAAGCATAGAGTTACCATACGACTCAGCATTTCCACTTCTGAGTACCTAAACCAAGAAAAATTAAAACATATGTCCCCATCAGAAATGTGTACACAAATGTTCGTAGAAGCGTGATTCATAATAGCCAAAATGTCCATCAACTGCTAAATGGATGTGGTATGTTCCTACAATGGAATATTATTCAGCCATAAAAAGGAATGAAGTACTGATACATGCTACAACATTGATGCCTTGTTATACGATTCCATTATGTGAAATATCCAGAATAGGCAAACCTATAGAGATGGAAAGTAGATTAGTATCCAGAGGAGGGTCAGGGGGAAGAATGAGGAGTGACTGCTAATGTGTATGGGGTTTCTTTGGGGGATGATGAAAATATTCTAGAAATAATTATAGAGTAAAGCTTATCATTTTTGTTTGTTTTTTAATATATTTATTGATTTCAGAGATGAAGGGAGAGGGAGAGAGAGATAGAAACATCAATGATGAGAGAGAATCATTGATTGGCTGCCTCCTGCACGCCCCCTATGGGGATTGAGCCCACAACCCAGGCATGTGCCCTTGACCAAAATCGAATCCGGGACCCTTCAGTCCCCAGGCCTACGCTCTATTCACTGAGCCAAACCAGCTAGAGCTAAAGCTATTGTTTTTAAATAATATAAAGGACAAAGACCTAAATCATCCATCTAGAAGCTCTCCAGAGTCAATATAGCCTAGTGTTTTAAGAGCAAGAGCTTTGCATTCTCTGTCCGAATAAAGATCTTGGCCGCACCATTCTCTTTCCTAGTGACCTCGGGCAGGCACTTAACCTCTCTAAGCCTCAGTTTTCTAGTCTATAAAACGGGGACGATGATACCTACTCTCTTTTTTCTACCTCCGTAGGGAGGCCTTTGCAGCACTCAGTGAATGCTGTTCTGCTGGCTGTTCCACTTCGTGCTTTAGTGTAATGAATTTTGCTCAGTGGTTTTCTTATCCTCTCCCTCAGACCACACGTGGCATTTCTGCTCTGTGAAGCTATCATTATAATTCTAAGGGGCTACCCTCAAGAGCACCAGAAATTACGCCAACGTTTTATGTGGAAGCCAGTACACTCACAGATTCTGACTCCTCCCCCGGTGTTCTTTCCCGGGCTGTCCCTCCCTCCGCTGAACGCTCTCCCTGCTGATCCCTCTGGTCTCAGGGCTCTTCTCCATTCGCCTGTTCTAAAACGTAGCCGTCTCTGAGAGTTTTTGTTCATTGATCTACCCTTCCCACCTTCAGTTAGTCACCGAAGCTCCTCCAATACTTTCAGATTGAAATGCTTAAGTGGTGGATAGAGTCCTTAAGGAAGAAGAAAAAAAAAATGATGGTAGAGCCTCTTCCCAGTGAATTGCTAAATATGCTTCCCCTTTTCATGTAGGTCACTGAGCTCAAGACCTCCATGCAGCCCCTCCTACAGGAGTGGAAGATCTACGGTAAACTCTCTGATGACGTGACTCTGATGACTGTTCGATTCGGGTACTGCATGGAGCACAGCAAGCCTGTGGTTCTGTCACTGGAGGCCCTGAAGTCCCAGGTGCAGGACCTTCAGGTAAACTCACCAGGTCTTGGCACAGCACTTTATTGGCAGGTAATCTCCAGGGGAAGCAAGCGCAGTCATGGACACAATTGCGTTTGTGCTCTCAACAGAGAAGCACAAAATAGTATTTTAAACACCAGCATCAGAAGTATAGCTTGAAATTCCAGAATGAATCACGTGAGCCAAAGGAGTGAAACTTTGTCGAAGTTTACATTGACTTTTTCTTCATTTTTAATGTTCATATTATTTTGCAACGTAAAGGTTTTGTTTGGGTTTGGGCGGGTTTCTTTTCAAAGTACACTTTAAAAGTTTTTGTCTCAAATAGAAGAATACTTTCTCAATTGTTTCCTCGCAGTTTTAATAATTTGTCCCAGTCCTATCAAGGTTTGTGTTCTTATTACTGTGACGCAGAGAAGGTGTTAAAAAGCTGCTGCCTTCTTTGGAATTGGCCAGGCCACTCGGAAACTAACACTCCTGCTCTGTTCTCTTAGTCTCTTCAGGACGAGGCTGAGAGCAGTGAAGGGCGTTGGCAGAAACTCCAGGAGGTTATTGGAAAACTCAAAGGTTACTGCCCCTCAGTTGCTGAAATAATCGAAGAGAAACGCCAACATACTCACACCAGGTACTTACTGCGTTCGCATACAATCTGAATAATCGATCAGTTATCTTAATGACCTGTGTTGAATGAAGTGTCATGGGCATTGGACAGTCTAATCTTAATTATCTGCGATGACTGGTTTCATACTCTTCCGGCCTCTACTGTTTTGAAGGGTCTAATTCATGTCCGATTTCATGTCGTGAAGGCTGTTACCCGCCCTGTTCAAAAGTTTGGTATAATCAGTTTATAAATACCATGATGACAGCCCCAGAGTAGAAGGCTATTATTTGCCAGAATACATGCCCAGTGTAATCCTCAGGGACACCAATGACCCAGGCAGAAGAGACGGGCCAGATGGGAGGTCTTTGCCACAGGAAACCTTAGACGATGGAAGAAAGGGGATGTTAGAATACCTTCAGGGAACTGATTTGTGGGCTCAGAAAGGATTCTTGATGAAGCCTGTGTAGTAGGAAGCTCCTTAAGAGGTGTGGCCCTAGTTAATTGCAAGTCTTTTATTTTATTGAATGTGATATAGAAGCTGGCCTAAAGCTGCTTTAGTGATGGGAGAGAAAGGTAAGCTGCGACAGTCTGCATATAGAATGAGAGCGGTTTCCTTTACTCCCACTGTTATGTTAGGAATGTGTGTGGCTTTTGTAATTGGAGAAGAAATTTGTCATAAACACAGTTTAAACAGGCTTCCTTAACCCTTTGCACTCGCTTGCTTTTTTCTCGATTCCTTTATTCTAATGCTAACCGTGTCGAGTCACACTCGACATCCGAGTGCAAAACGTTAAAGACCCAACTCTATAAATAGGAGCCCCTCCCATATGGAGCGGTTTCATCAGGCGCACAGTCAGTACTTTCTGCACGTCTGCCTAAGGGACACCCATACTACAATAGACAGTCCTTGCCAATCACAAATTTTGTCATTTTTGTTAAGAATGATAAAGTCAGTTAAATATTCCAGTTTGGACTTCTGTTTATATATTGATGGCGCAATTAATAAAAAAGGCATTTAACAGTTTTGTCTTAACGATCCGGGAGAGTGTGTGCACTGAGCTTTGCTGCAAGGGAAAGGATGGGATCGGGGACCTGTTCCTGCTGCCCTGACAGGTGGACCCAGGTAAACCACGACATCGCAGAGCAGTTGCAGACGGCCCGGGGGCTGCTGCAGCTCTGGGAGGCCTACGCCAGTGCTCACACTGAGGCTGTGACGAGGCTGGACCAGCAGGAAGCAAAGTACCACCAGCTTGCAAACATCAACATGTCTGGAAACAACCTGGCAGAGATCCTGACCCCGGCCCTGCGGGACATAAAGGTGGGTGCAAAGCCCATTGGGGAAGCCAAGGGGACTGGACCGAGCACAAGGACAGAGGAGTGCCTGAGCAGGCTGTGTAGGACACGGGTGAGACTGGGACGTGTGGGGTTCGGGGGGCCAGGTGGAGGCTCAGAGGCCAGGTCTGGGCAGCAGGCAGCAGGGAGCTGGTTCGGGGTCACCTGACACCACCTCGTTCCAAGTCTCCCCTGTCACTCTAGCAGGTAAATCTCTAAAGCCAACGCCTCATGCAAAGTCTCAAATAAAGCAAACGTATCTCAACTGAATAGGATTATCTAAGAATAATAGATGTTGAATCTCTTGCTTTAAAAATAATCGTGGAAAAAAAGATAATTATGGACTCGCCTCTATGTTGATAGGGTTTTTCTGTAGTTACAGTGATATGTAGACTATGTTTAAGAGCTCTATTATTTCCTCTGTGGTTTTATCCTGTTATGTTGATAAAGGCCCAGAAAGTGACGACTTTCAAGTTTTAAACTGGGTGACCAGCTGCCTTCTGTATCTTCTAATACTATAAGACAAATCAAAAAGTATTAACCAATTTAATGAATGACAGGAATCCAACGGATGTGATCTGTATTTCTGATCAGCGTCTACCTGACCTGTTCTTTAAGAAAAATAAATAAAAAAGACACATCCACACACACAGTATTTCCAGAGGAGCCTTAAAATCGGCGTGGTTAATGAGATTCTACAGTCTCTGCAAATAAATCCACTTATGTCACAAAGTCTCAGAGGACAGGATTGCATTGGTCCTTAAAATGCCATTAAAGCAGATTCCTAAAATGTTCGACGATTAAAGACGTAACACACAGGACTCACCCAGGGGATCTCCAGTTTCTAAAAACGAGAAGCCCCAACCCTATTGGTCAGTGGTCAGTTTTCTCCCCGAACCCGCAGATTCCAGAGTAGCACCAGTGATGTGCATCATGTAAACAAAGCTTAGCTTTTTCAGCTCTTTTAAGATAAACAGTTCAAAGCCATGCCGACAATGTCAGGGCAGAAAGCCTCTCAGATGTTGGTGGAGGCAGAGGGAGTGGGGGATTCTTGCCGCGAAAGGAGGAGGAGATGTTTGGGGATCACCGTTTCTCCTCCAGGAACTGCAGCGTGATGTGCAGAAGACAAAAGAAGCCTTGGTCCACAATTCCACTCTCCTGGATCGCCTCCCACCGCCCGCGGAGTCTGACACCCACGTGCTCCTCTCTGGTCAACGGCACTCCCTCCAGAGGGCTTCCTCCTTGGAAAAGATGCTGCTTGTGAAAGCAAATGAGTTTGAGGTACATCTTCTTTTTTCATTCAAGTTGTAGTCGTGGACATGTGCCCGGTGCCCTTAATTCCTTATAGCCTATGAAGTGATAGTAATCCGTGCTCGTTAGGGCAACTACAGAGTAAAGCTGCCCCTGAAAGTATCTGCCATTTGACATGATTCTTCAAGTAGGTGATTTTTCCATCACATGGGAATGGGCAGATCTTACGCACCCATTTCTTCTTTGTTGAATATGTTAGTTTAAGAAGTCATATATTTCATACACTGTTCAGATCTCAACAGTTACTTGGATCTCCAAGTGGGGTAATTGAGCCATAGGCCATTTGTTGGATTCTGCATTCACTTTTTTTAATCCTTGCCCAAGAATATTTTTCCATTGATTTTTTTTTAGAGAGAGTAGAAGTGAGAGGGAAAGACAGAGAGAAATATCTATGTGAGAGAAACACATTGATTGGTTGCCACCTGCACCAGGGCCCGGGCCGGGGAGGAGCCTGCAACCAAGGTATATGCCCTTGACCAGAATCAAACCCGGGACCCTCCAATCTGCAGGCCAACGCTCTATCCACTGAGCCAAACTGGCTAGGGCTGCATTCACTTTTTGAAGAACGTTTTGTGCGTGCACTGTCAAAAAGCTGCACAGAAGGCCATGGAATTCCAGTGTCACATCTCAATAGCAGCAGAAAAAAAAAAAAATTTAACTAGCAGGACTGAGGGAGCAGAGTACACACTGACCTTCCTCTGCATGGTCCCTCAAGCAGGTGAGCCATCCATCCCTGGAGGCTCAGTGCTTTGCCAAAGGCACAGAGGGGAAATCAGGAGCCTTCTGAATATTCAAGACAGCGATGAGCTGCAGGTGGGGTGGGGCGGCGGGCAGGAGTGGGGGAGGAGGGGCGGGGGAGAGGGGGGGCGGGAGTGAAAACAATTTGAACTTTCATCAGCTCCCAAGGCTGTGCTTAATTCTATTCTATATGCAATTGTCTCTAATGAAAATTTCTCTTGTCCTAGTTTGTTCTATCACAGTTTAAGGATTTTGGGGACCAGTTGGAATCTTTGAAAGGCCGTATTACACATGAAGAAGAGAATTTGGATAAACTCTACCAACAGGAAAAAGAAGAAAATCCCGACTCATTCCTGGTATTGCCAATATTTATCATTTCTAAGTGCTTAGACTCAGCATAGGATAAAACATAAGCTAATTACGGTCACACTATAAAATCTGTTTGTATCATAACTCTTACGTACGGCAATCTACATGTCATTCATTCTTGCCCTATTTTCCCTAACTTCTAGAAAAGTATGACAGCATAGCGATCTATATTAGTAATATGCCACAGTAATTTTAGTAGATTTTTAACTTTTGATGTCTTTACTAATTAGCTTTAGTTAACTAGAATAATCTACGAATTGGCTATGGTGATTAAATTTTTCCGGTTAGTTAAAGATGAAAAGTAAAATACCCTATTAAGTTAATTGTATTTTTTTTTCATTTATTAGCTTAGTTAACATAAATGAATGGGAGATTTAAAGAATACTGGGTCCTGCATACTCCTAATTACCAATCCATATAACCTGGATCAGGAGTCAGGAACCCATGGCACACACTCATTCCCTTCCATATATGTATTGTTCATTGGAGTTTTCATGCTCCGGGGCAGAGGTGAATATGACCCATAAAGGCTAAAATGTTTATGATCTAGCCATTCACAGAAGAAGCTGGCTGACGCTGACCTGGACTATCACAGCAGAGTTCTGTAGTGACAACATGGGTATTGTAAAGGATGTTTGCTTTACATATTTCCACTGTGCCGTGCCAGCACAGCCAAGGGTTTGGCGAGCCTGAGGGAGGGCAACAAAGGATGTAGAAAAGACAGGCAGAGAGAATAAGCTGGGTCTAGATGGATCTCCTGTTCCTGGCTAAGGCCACAGAGAAAAGATCCAGACGGCAAGCTGAGCCTTTATTTTATAACCAGAGGTAAACAAGGTAGTGGTCACCAAGTTACAATGTTCTTGTGAGTTTCACTTGTTTGGGCAGCATTTGCTGCACCTTGCACAGCCCATTAGCTACCCAGGAAGGATCTAGGGAGTGTCATAATGTCAAGCTTAATTATGCTAAGAGGGCTGTGCCCTCTAAGCTGGGACTTGTTTGTGGCTTTGCCAACAGGTCAGTCTGAGGCTTAACCCTATAGCCGCTCCCTACATTCACCTAGAGGCTGTCCCTGGGATATCATTTTAAAAATAAAATTTTGATGAGTTTGAATTCTTATATCATTTCACATTCTACCAAAATGCAGATGTTTAAGTACCATGCTTTACTAGGGTTATTTTAAGGATTACGTTTTCATGCGACTTGTAGGTAAACTGCATGATCTGTTGAAGGTCAAGTTGTTGGCAGACCAAATGGGATTTGAAGGTCCAGAATGGGGTCCTTTTAAAAATAAAAATGAGAAAGCTTACTTTCATCTTTCTCAAAAACAAAATCTGAGCCCACTTTCTATTTCCTGGGCTGTTTACGTTCTGGCTGTGTGTGCAGCTTGTTGTTCTAGAAAAGCCACAGGATTGAGAGACCTGGGTTCAGGGCTTGTTCTGACACCAATTAGTGATTTGACGGTGGGCAAGTCATCTACACAGGCTGCCCCTGCTCCAAGTTCCCCGCCATGTTTGAGTGGAGTGGCGCTAAGTTCTTAAGACGTTTGTTATTTGTGTAAATTGTGCGTATCAATAGCAGATGTGAGTTTCTATGATGCTGTGATAGTTATTTTCCTACCTGTTCAGTTTTCCCTCCTCTTTCAGATAAGGACGGTCCACAGCATCTCCGCGACCTTTGCGTCAGGTGGAAATCGCGTTGTTACCCACACATCTGGAATTTGTTTTCTTTTTTAATAGAATCACGTGCTCACCCTGGCAGCCCACTCGCCCGACGCGGAGCACCTGAATGAAGTGAGCCTCAGGCTCCCACTCAGTGACGTGGCTGCAAAGACGCTGAAAAACATGAACCGGCAGTGGATTCGCGCCACGGCGACGGCGCTGGAGCGCTGCAGGTCAGAACAGCCCAGCTCCTCTGCTCCCTTTCAGTTCTGGTCAAATGAACAGCTTGAGCTCAGCGATGTCCTTGTTATATGGCTCAGTTTTATTGGTGTGTTTTTTTAACCTCTATAGTGAGCTTCAGGGAATCGGATTACATGAACAGTTTCTTGACTGCTGTGAAAAGTGGGTCCGCCTCTTGGAGAAGATAGAAGAGACGCTCAAGATGAGCATGGCCGACAGCCTTCCCGCCCTCCTGGAGCAGCAGAAGGCATATGAGGTAACCTGTGCCCCTCACCCTGGGGCAGGGGGCAGGGAAAGATGGATTTATTTATTTTTGTTAATCCTCACCCGAGGATATTTTTCCATTAAATGTTTTAGAGAGAGGAGAAGGGAGGGGGAGAAACAGAGAGAAAGAAACATTGATGTGAGAGAGATGGGTTGCCTCCCACACACAGAGATCAAGCCTGCAATTGAGGTACATGTCCTTGACCGGAATCGAACCAGGACCCTTCAGTCCGTGGGCCAATGCTCTATCCACTGAGCCAAACTGGCTAGGCCAGGGAGAGATGAGTTTAGACAAAATACAGAGTACCTGTCAGTGTCTGTCTAAGCAAATCCTGTTGTCAGTTGATCACGTGCAAAAGTCCTACACGTTTCACCGTTTTCACCATTTTGTTTTATTACTCTACTAGAGGCCCAGTGCATGATTTAATCATGCACCTGGTGCACCAGCGGGCTGGCTGTCCGCCGGTGCCCCAGGCCTTCCGAAAGCCTCCGGCGCTGCGGAGGCTTTCGAAAGGCCTTGCGCCGGAGCAGACAGCCGGCCAGGTCCCCCGCTTTGGCCTTTGATCGCGGGGGAGCTGTCCGGCTGTCCGCCGGTGCCCCAGGCCTTCCGAAAGCCTCCGGCAGCCATGGTACAGACGCTGGCCCAATCCTGCTGGCCCAATCAGCTACCCCGGACACCCTGAGTCCCGCCCCCTGCGCCTCCTGCTGGCCCAATCGTGGGCGTAGCGGAGTGATGGTAATTTACATATTACCATTTTATTATGTAGGATTTTATTAACGACAGAACGCCTAGGTTTTCTGCAGTAAATGGAATCTTCTAGCACCACTTTGCTTCCACAGAATGCAAACATTATACCACTTTACCAAGAACATGTTGAAGTACTTCAACTCATCTTTGCAGTTTCACCGAGTAATTCTCTAAAATAGGGAAGAACTTGACATAATTGTAATTGCCTCGTTAATCACAGGGAAGCTTTCCCACGCTTGTGCTGATGTTTATTTGGAAATATTCTTGCTGGTTATAGGTTGATCCTGCCCTTTAAAGTGGGCACGATTAGTTCACCGCAACTTTCTAACATAACCGATTTGGCTGCATTGTCACGTCATCCAATGGAAATTAAGTCCTTCCAGCCAAAAAGCTGAGTGGCCTTGAATAAATTACTGAACTTCATGCCTTAGCTTCCCCCTCTTCAAATGGACATTATAATCGTACTTAAGTCCAAAGTTTGAGGAGTAAGAAAGATAATGCATGTTTTACATAGTGTCTAGCAACTAGCAGTCTGTCCAATAAGCGGGCATTAACCATAGTTATTGTCGGATCTTTTCCTTCTAAGATTACATTTGCAGGTGCTGTTGATGTGATGGTTGAGCATTTTTTGCAGTTAGACTCAAATAATTTGAAAACTGATCACCTCAGGTGTCCTCCGTGAGCTTCGATTTTAATAGGAAATATAAGGTCCAGGTTCATAAAATGAATTCTCCAAGCTGATATTTTGTATTTTCATTCACATACAGATGTTGGAAGCTGAAGTTTCTATAAACCAGACAATTGCTGATTGCTTTGTCACCCAGTCCTTACAACTCTTGGACACAACAGAAATAGAGGAGAGGTAAGCTGTCTAGGGTGTGTGTGTGTGTGTGAGAGAGAGAGAGAGAGAGAGAGAGAGAGAGAGAGAGAGAGAGAGGGGTAATGCAGTCAGAGCAGGCCTTCCACCATCTTGACCCCATCCTCACCCGGTGGCCATGTATGTCAGTTGATGGGCCACCATGGGGCAGTCTTGGAACAATGTTAGGATAGGGTCTTGCTGGGCCATAAAAACCATGATAGCACTCTCCCCTGTGGTAGATGAGTGGGGTTATCAGAACAGACCCACTCGCCAAGTACCGTTTACTGATTTTTTTACCTCAAAGGATTCTCTGTAGAATGTTTTCCTCTCTACCTTCAGCCTCATGATGTTTTGCTATTTAAAGAATAATTCTGAAAGTGCTGTTCCTAGCAAGTAGCTTTGTCACAGCTGTGAGAGACGGAGTTCTCTCTGTGCTGCGTACATGGGGTTGGGGCCGCTGGGCAGTGCCACTCAGGCTGAGCAGAGCCCCTTACACCATCCTGGTGACAATAGCTGAACCTGCCACACAACAGGTACCCCTGGCAGACAGCCCAGAGGCGCCCTGGCCTGTTGAATACTTCTCCAGTGTCCTGGTAGGGATGGTTTTCCCTCCCCATCACCACCATACACCTCTGCACCTTTCAGCATAACTAAGAAATTACAGCCCATTTCTTCCCCGCTCAGAAGTAATGAAGCCAGTGCCAGGATCATCATCTGGTTTTGGGTTGATCAGTCCAGCAAAGCATGACTTTCCGCATAACAAATGAAAGGCCCTGTTTTTCATGTGAAGGGTGTCGCTCATCTGGAAAGGAACTGATTGTAGCTGCAGGAAGCATGTTTTCTTTATTGCTGACATTACATAAAGTATAACCCTCAGGTGACAGGTACCATTACCAGATACCCAGCTGCTCATCTCTTTCCCACTGATCCAGGGTGTAGTTTTCCGTGCAGCACTTGGCCTCATGGCGGTTAAAACAGCCCCCATCTAAGGGATGGTTGTCGTGTGTGTAAAGCACCCGGGTCCTGTGCAAATATCTTCCGCTGAAAACCGCTGCCACCCGCAGGCTGCCCTGCTCCCAGTTCCCCGTCATGTTTGAGTGGAGGGGCGCTAAGTTCTTAAGACGTTTGTTATTTGTGTAAATTGCCCGTATCAATAGCAGATCTGAGTTTCTGTGATGCTGTGATAGTTATTTTTCTACCTGTTCACGTCCGGACTTCCTCACCCCCCGTTTTCCCAAGACCGGCGTTGGTTCCGAAGTTCGCGGAGCTGAAAGCCCGGTGGCAGCGCGCCGCGCAGGGCGTGCGGCAGAGGAGGCGCGCGGTGGCTGCGCTGGTGAGGCAGCGGCGGCGCTTCTCCTCCCCGGAGGGGGACTTGCTTCGCTTCCTCGCCGCCACCGGCCAGCTGCTGTCTGCACTCAGGAGCCAGGACTGCCACAGCCTCGTCCGAACCAGAAGTCTGATCCATGAGCTGAAGGTACTCCGGGCCGCAGCCGTGTGGGGACCACGGGGGGTCATTCTGTGGCAGACATACATCCCCTCCAGGTTATAGGTTTTCCACGATGTCCTGGTGCAGGTGTGCTCTCTGCAATGGGAGGCCGGAGGGTTGGGTCCCTAGCCTTGCGGGGTCAGAAACCCAGTCTCCTCCTTTCACCCAGACGTAGTGAGGCTCTCCTGGGCTGTGGGAGTAGGGAAGGAGTGGAGGTGGGTGGGTCGAGTGGGAGAAGTTTGGGCGCCAGACGCACCCCACCCAAGCCTTTAAGGTACTAATACGATATAAACTGGCCACCAGTGTGCTCACTTGTGAAGGGCTAATCCATTTAGGCAACGAAGTTTTCAATCAGAAAGGTGCTTGATGAGCAGAAGGCTAGAGTAATTAGTCGGCCGTTCCCAGGCATGTTCCATTGAGCTAGAGAACCACTCTCTTGGGATGCAGCTAAACGAAACGCCAGCCTCCTGAAATCCTACGCTTCCCTCTTCACTTTCCAGTTGTCAGCTATTGAGCGCATGCTCCGTGCCAGTCACTGCTCTAAGTGCTGAAGTGTGGTGGGCACGAGGAGAGGACTCCCATGCTCGTGGGGGCAGTCAGACAAATTAATAAGTAAGGAAATATCTGATTGCAATGAGGCATGTATACTTCATTAATGGAGGGGCCGGGTGGCTCCTTTAGAGTGGGTGATCTCTGGGAATGCGACACCTTTGGAGCCTGAGTGATGAGAAGGAGCCAGCCGGGCAAAGTCTGGGGAACGAGCCTTTCAGACAGACGGGATGGCTGTCCCAATTCCCCACCCTGGGAACAAGCTTATCGAGGCAGAGGAACAGAAAGAAGGTGGTATGACGGGAGCCCTGCCAGTGGGGCTGCGATGGCAGAAAATGAGTTCGAGGCGCAGGCAGGGAGGAATGTCTTGCAGGCAAGGCAAGGTAGCTGGATCGTGGCCACGGTGTAAGAGACCACTGAAGAGTTTCAGTTGGAAGAGGGGGCAGCATGATTCTGTTTGTATCTTTTAAAGATCCTCTGGCTGCTCTGAGGAGAATGCACTGTGGAGCAGCCAGAGGAGAAGCAGAAATCCGGTATATTTCCTATCTCTTGTTGCATAGCAACCATCATTGATGCTTATCTCCCAGAGTTCTGGGGGCTGGCGGGGCTCAGCAAGGCGATTCTTGCGTAGGGTCTCAGGCAGTTTCGGTCAGATGACGGCTCGGGCTGGACTCACCTGGCGACTTGCTCACTCTCGTGTCTGGCACTGAAGCTGGAAAGACTCAGGCAGCTAGGAACTGGAACTGCTGGGCTTCAGGGCATCATTCCCTGTGGTCACTCCACATGGAAGCTCTGGTAGCCAGACTTCCTACATGGCAGCTCATGGCTGCAAAGGCACGTGTCCCAAGAAAGAGAGATCCAGGGAGAAGCTCTGTGCCTTTTAGACTTTGCCTTGAAAGTCACATGTGTCACATCCACCATCTTCTTTAGCCATCACTTGCCCACGAGGGGTCAAGAGGAAGGGACAGAGGCACCGCTACTTGATGGCCAGTGACAGGTTCTGGAAGAACACGTGGGGCAGGGAATATTGCTGTGGCCTTTTTGTGAAAAATATTCTGGCAGATCCAGTAAGGCTATTTCAGTAGTCTCAGAGAGTTGTCAGGATGAATCAGACAAGAGTGATCACAGTGAAGATAAAAAAGGGTATGTTTGTGGGTAGCATTTACAAGACTGACTAATGGTTCGGATGTGGCACGTAAATAAACATCTAAACCAAGCTGACTCTAGGTCCCTGGTGTGAGCATCATGGGGAACAGTGTGCTGTTGACCAAGTCAGGGAAGACTGGCGGAGGAGCAGGTCTTTTGATCGGTTAAATTTGAGATGGTTTAGGCAAGTCCCTTTTTTCCTTTTTTTTAGAATAAAGAAATTCATTTTGAGAGATGGCAAACCACCTATGAACTAACCTTGGAAGCTGGGGAAAAGTTGCTGAGCACAACTAACCTGGAAAGTAAAGAGTCTGTTAACAAGAGAATCAGTCAACTTCAGGACAACTGGAAGGACACAAAGACCCAAGTGGGAGAGATGATTAAACACTTCCAGAGCATCGTAGAGGTAAACTCGCCACTTACTTTCCCTCTCATGGCACTCAAATGCAGCACATAGAATGTTTGTTCGCTGTGTGACAATGGGGATGCTTATGGGATGATATTGTGAGTTTTCCTACTATTCCATGAATCATGCCAGTTAATGTCGAATAATAATATTAGCATTTTAAAAACTCAATATTAAATATGTAAATACTTGAGGTTCTATTTTATATTTACTTTTATGAAACAGAGAACTTTTTTTAATCCTCACCCAAGGATATGTTTATTAATTTTAGAGAGGAAGGGAGAGAAAGAAACATTGAGGTGAGAGAGAAACATCGATCAGTTGCCTCCCATACACACAACCTGGGTCTATGCCCTGACCAGGAATCAAACTCACAGCCTTTTGGTGCACGGGACGACACTCCAACCAACAGAGCCACCCAGCCAAGGCAAAACAGAGAACTTAATATTCAGTGGAAGTTCCATAAACAAAATTAATGTCCCACATATGGTCTGTCCTTGGGTATAGTGTATGAAAATAAACACAGTGATACTTCATCTTTCTGTTATCACCAGAAATGCATTTTTGTGTGTAAGTGAATTTCACAGATAATTTAAGATAAGATTATATCTTTAAGAACTGAAAGGTTCCTTTGTCATTATTAGGAAGATCATTTTGCTATGCTAAAATACCAAGTTTTTCTCAAGGACTCTGAGCTGCTTTGAACCTAGACCCTACACTACTGTGCTCTTTGAGGTCTTGTGTGGTTTTTATGGTTTTCCTCTCGCTACATTTAATGTGAAGCAATCTATTTTTTACTTTTTGTTTCTGTGAGCATACCTACTCCTTATAAGCCCACTCTCCTCTTTACACTATTGTATGTGTGTGTCAACACCCGATAACCAAGCTTACCAGAGATGGTGTTCTGAATGAAGAATAAATATGTCCCGAGTTAGGGCCTGAGCATCTCTCCTGCGAACAAAGTGTCTGTATTTTCTTTGGTATACGGACTGCAAAATTCATTAACTAGAAACATTTGTTGCGCTCTGGCCATGTTTGTAAAGTAGGTGGTCATTGCAGTTACCGGGTTGGTGGGGGAGAAGAGTTTTGTTTCTCGCTTTGCTTTCTTGGTTGTGTTCCAGAGACTTGATGTCCTGGACCAGTGGCCTCCCCTTACGTGAATTGTCGCCATAGAATGGGGCCAACCCAAGTATGTTTAGATAGCAGTTGTACTGAGGATTAAAACAGTGTTTGAGTTTATGTTTGTCTGCTGTTAGTAACCTCAGCCGTAGAAATTTACCCTAAAGAATCAATTGTAAGCAGCCTGAACTTGAAAACGCAGGCAACTGTTTGCTCAGTAATGTAAGGTTAAAAGAAATAGAGATGGCGCGAAAGAAAGGCCCTGGGCGTGGGGGCACCTGCAGCCTTAGGGCCCCTCTTGACTAAGCTGCTTCTACCCTCATCTCCTTGGCCAGTCAGTTTTCTCTGAGCCTCCATTTTCACAATTATTTTTTCCCCGTTAATCTTCATCTGAGGATATTTTTCCATTGATTTTTAGAGAGAGTGGAGGGAGGGGAAGAGACAGAGAGAGAGAAACATTGATGTGAGAGAGACACATCCATTGATTGCCTCCTGCACATGCCCCGACCAGGGTTGGGGATCGAGCCTGCAACCTAGTTACATGCCCCTGACCAGAATCAAACCCAGGACCCTTCAGTCCTCAGGCCAAAGCTCTTTCCACAGCCAAACTGGCGAGGGCAGTTTTCACATTTTAAATGTGATAATACTAATACTTGCGCTGTCTCCTAAGGTTATTACAATTACAGTAAGACAGTGAAGTTGAAAATGCTTTAGAAATGGCAAAGTGCTTTAAGCAGTAGGTGGCTGTCGGCGCACGGGTGAGAGATGGAGAGCGAGTGAAGCTTGACTGCAAGAGGGCCGCCTGCCCACGCCAAACTACTTCTAGACAAGGGAAGAGAGAGCAGAGGGGTGACGTTAGCAAAGAAGACAAGAAAGGTGGTCAAGTGCTTTTGGTTTTACGATGCTATTGTAGCGCATGCCCGAGTCTGTAAATGCTAAAGATTAGTTCTTATAGCAGCCTTTTAAATGTGAACTGTTCCAATATCAAAATGGAAATAATATCACATATAACAGGGTTATGGGGAGGGAGGAAGAAATACAGTTGACAACACAGGTTTGAACTACGCATGTCCACTCTTTTTTTCTTTCTTTTTTTTTTTCCAATAAATGTAGAAGGCCTTGGAGTCCTTGGGTTTTGCATCTGTGGATTCAACCAACTGCAGATTGAAAACTATTTTCGATCTTCAGTTGGGAATCTGTGGATACCAAGTGTCAACTTAAGTCACATGGGGATTTTCAATTCCTCTAGGTGGGGGCCCCTAACCACCCCCCCACCCCCGAGTCATTCAAGGGTCAGCTATATTTTGAAGCAAAAACCAACCAACCCAATGGTTGAAATGAGCCACACGTGAAGCTGCAAAGAGGTGTTGAACCAGAGTGGTGTCCCGTCGGCTCTATTAGACCACGGTTTGTTCAAGAAAGGAACTGGGTTTCTGTGTGATTTACAAAAACACGTTAGGCAGAGCACTTCCGTGGATTAAGTGAGTTGTTCTGGTTCTGCAATTTATTCTTAAGTAGCGAAGTACTGACCAGTTTTAACACTGTTTTCAAATAGACCTGGGACCAGTGTGAAAAGAAAATCAAGGAGCTGAAAAGCCGGCTGCACGTTTTAAAGGCACAAAGTCAAGATCCGCTTCCAGAACCTCACGAGGACCTCCAGAAAGAGAAAGAGCTGATTAAGGTACGGGACGCCGAGGAGGCGTGCGCGGTCGCTCTCAGCTGTTTCCCCGGAAGCTGCAGTGTTTGTTTGCCTTTCGGTTTCTGTGTTGGAACCAAGGTTCCATGTTGAGTTGGAAAACATTTTTCCTGTCTTTTATCTAACAAAGCATCCTGGTCTCTGAAGGAGTTAGAACCCCCGGTTTTTGAGACCCATGTGCGAAAATGAGAGCCTTGGGGGTCCTCGGGGTTTCACTCAGACCCTCTTTCTGGCTGGCTCGCTGAGATGTAAGATGTGGCCTCGGAGACGACATGGAAAGCTGTTCCCTTACCAAATGGCCTTGTCTTTGAAATGAGAGTAAACTATGACTAAAGCATTCTTTTTTTTTAAAAGCCAGTGGGTTGAGTGTTTTGCTCAGTTATAACATTTTTATAAAACCTTCCAAACTGTATTCTGCCTAATTAATATCACACTAGCAAACATTTCTGCATATTTTAGGCCCTTGCAGACAGGAATTTGCATCCGTAAAATTTCCAGGTCAGGAATTCCCTGGTCTCTTCCCTCTTTGCAGGTTTGATGTTTAAAAGACATCAAAAGCCTTTTGGAATGCATTTCATCTTGTTTTTGTTGTTTGTTTTCTTCAGTGACTTCAATCAAATTGAAATAATTAGGAAGAAATGAGTAGTCTCATATGTCAGCTGTGCTAGAAATCAGGGTTTTTTTTCCTTCATTTTAATTTATCTGACATGCAAAATATTTTTAACCTAACAAATGATATGACAAAATACCAGGAAACCATCACTCAGCTGAAAAGTAAAACATCACAAATACAGTTGTAGTGTCCTGGATGATTTTCAAAGTACGTTCCCTCCCCACAAGTGTTTACAACCCTGAATTTGTTCTTTTATCATGCTTATGTGCTTCTTTATCATTTTACCGTGTGTCCGTAATTCTCAATGAAATGTAGAAGTATTACTTTTGTTTTTAAACTTTACATGAACAGTACCATACTATATAACACGTATAATGCAACCTTTTCCCCTTATTATGATTTTGGGTCATCAGTGTTGATACCCACAACTCATTCATTCTCACTGCTGTGTTGATGCATTATATCAATAGAAAACAATTTATTCTCTCTCCGATCACTTGGTATTGTCAATTTTTTAAAACTTTTGATAGTCTGATAGGGGTGAGATGGTATCTCTTTGTAGCTTAATTACTAGTAAGGTCAGCATTTCTTTCATTGATTTGAAGTAGCTACTTATTTATTTTAGATAATTCTTCTCTGTTGAGTACAGACATTGCAAATGTCTTCTCCCATCCAAGAACTTCTTTTTCTACTTTTTCTTGGGGTCACTGGCTGGGGGGGGGGGGGGGGGGGGGAGGGGAGAGGATATTTTTTGTCATTTTAATATAGATGAATTTGTCAATATCTTCATTTTCTGTTTCTTTTGAGACATCTTTATACTAAAGTCATAAAGATAAACTCCTACATTTTCTCCAGAAAGTTTTATGTTTTGCTCTTTAACTTATATCTTTATTCATTGGAGAATTGATTCTGTTTTAATCCTCACCCAAAGATATATTTTCATTGATTTTAGAGAGAGAAAAATAGAGAAACACAATGTGAGAGAGAAACATTGATCAGTTGCCTCCCATAGGAGTCTTGGCCTGGGATTGAACTTGCAACCTTTTGGTGTATGAGACGATGCTCCAACCGACTGAACCACCCGGCCAGGGCTGAAGAATTGATTTTTGAGTAACTTTTGAGTTAAAGGCTCCATTTTTTTATTCATATGGATAGTCAGTTGTCCTGATGCCTGTTTATTCAATAGTCCAATGTCAAATATCATGTTTCCCCACACACAGAACTTCTTTCTTGGTTCTCTGTCCCATTGGTCTGCTTATCTTAGCTTTCAAATCAGATCTTTATTTCAGGCGTGATATGTACCCAGACCTTGTTCTCCCACCTTAGTATGGATATCCTTGGGTCTTTGGTTTTCCACAACTTTTAGGAGCATTTTGTGTAGTATTGAATGTGTAGGTTAATTTGGGAAAAATTAACATCTTTTTGACATTGAGTACTCCTGTTCCTGAATGTGGCATGTTTCTCCTGTTAGTCATTCAATAATGTTTTGTAATTTTCTTTACATGGGATTGTGCATCTTTTGTTAGATTTATTTCTTGGTGTGTTATTTTTGAAGCTATTGAAAATTCTGCCTTTTTCTGGTTATATTTTCTGTTTATCACTGATGCCTAGAAATGTGACTAACTTTATATATTGACATTATATTCAGCCATCTTGCTAAACTCTTTTGCTAATTCTAATAATTTGTCTACATATTCTTTTGGATGTCTATGTCAACAATCACCATTTGTGGAAAATGACCCCATTTTTTTTTTCCTTTTAATTTTTTTTTTTTTTTTTTGTCCTTTCTACACTGGTCACTGCTTCCAGAACTATGCTGTGTGGAAGTATTAATGGCTGGCTCCTTCATGTTAATCCTGATATTTTTAAAAGAATTATTCTGACATTTCACCCTTAATTCTGATGTTTGCTGGTGGTGTGTTTGTTAGGTCCAGAAGGTTCCTACCTCTTCCTAGTTTTCAAAGTTTTTATCATCTTTAGGTTTAGATCTACACTTCAGGCCTAATGAGAGGGTGGGGAATCACTCTCGAGTTGATACACAGAATTTCCTCCCATAAAGTCTAGAAACCAGTGCAGAATGCAAACTAAACTCATAAGAGGACATGACTTTCCCAAGTATCACACTTCTCAGTTTCCACCAGGATCCTTTCAGCTTCCACGGCTTCCACATCCTCTCTCTCCGGGGAAAGAATCCAGGAGAGAGGCCAAGAGCATGCATTCCAGTCAACCCATGCCCATATTCCCAAGGACCCTACGTAACCTGAAGCCTGTCTAGGGCAGCGTTTACCATCCTGAGTCACCTGGGGAGATACACCAGCCCCTGGACCAGTCTGGGCTGTACTTTCCTCCTAGGACCGTGGTCGGCAAACTGCGGCTCGCGAGCCACATGCGGCTCTTTGGCCCCTTGAGTGTGGCTCTTCCACAAAATACCACGGCCTTGGCGAGTCTATTTTGAAGAAGTGGCGTTAGAAGAAGTTTAAGTTTAAAAAATTTGGCTCTCAAAAGAAATTTCAATCGTTGTACTGTTGATATTTGGCTCTGTTGACTAATGAGTTTGCCGACCCCTGTCCTAGGAAAACTGTATTCCAGTTACAACCAAATTTCTGAATGGAATAATTCTGTGTGTGTGTGTGATTTATATACTTCATATACTACCTTTTCACTACTATCAAAATTGCTATAGTGGGCATCTGTGTTCATGAAACTTGTCAAATGATTGAGTCCTTGGGACAATTTTATTTTTAACGTAATTTTTTAATAAGTAATATGATACGGTTCAAAATTTAGAAGGCACAAACGGTACACAGTACTACCTCCCTTATCCATGGTTTTGCTTTCCACGATTTCAGTAACCCGCAGTTAACTGCAGTTAAAAATATTCAATGGAAAATTCCAGATATTTTGAGAAAGAGAGAGAGCCCAGACCACGTTCCCATAACTTTTATTACAGTATACTATTTTAATTGTCCTTTTCATTATTATTTATTGTTAATCTCTTACTATGTCTAATTTATAAATTAAACTTTATCATAGGTATGTATGTATAGGGAAAAAACAGTTATATTGGATTAGGTACCATTCACCATTTCAGATGTCCACGGGGGGTCCAACACATCTCCCATGGATGAGAGGGGACTACTCTACATGAAAATTTTTTCTCCCATCAGTTTCTTTTCACAGAAGCAATCAATGTTACCAACTTGTTATATGTTCTTCCAAAGATATTCAGGCATATATATTATATACGTATGTACATACATACACATACATACACATTCATACATCTATTTCTTGGTCCATTTTTACCCAAATGATAATGTAGAGAAGACTTGCCAATCCACTGGTAGTTGCGTCCATGGGCAAAGGTTTTAACTGCTGTGCTATATTAGAGTCCAGTCAAGGCCTGTGTGATGCATTACTTGATGTAATTACTTTGTTTGACATCATGTATTATATGAACAATTGGAATTACATAAGTACTAGAGGCCTAATACACAAAGATTCGTGAAAAAATGGGCCTTCCTTCCCCTGGCTGCCAGCACCGCCTTCGCTGTGGCCGGAGCCACCTTTTTGTTCAGGCCCAGAGCTGCCTTTCCGCCTTCCACGCTGCCCAGAGGTCCTGAGCGGCTGGGGCAGTGTGGAACACCTGCATCGTCGCCATGGTGATGATGCAAGCATCCCACCCCGCCCCTGGCCGCTCAGCTCCTGCGTGTGCAAATTAACCCACCATCTTTGTTGGGTTGATTTGCATACTCCTGATTGGTTGGTGGGCATTGCGAAGGTACAGTCAATTTGCATCTTACTCTTTTATTAGTGTAGATTCTTGCAATATAGACAGTTTGGCTGGTTATATTAAAGAAAGGAAAACTTATCTGATGTGTTCTCTTTCACAATTAGTTTGGTAGCAAATCCGGAGTATTTCAATTTAAAGACAGAAGCATGATTTTTTAAGCGTTTGTACAAATACTGAGTGTCAGCTGTAGTAAACTTCCACAGTAGGTCTCGCTCTATATATTGATTCCTTGCTTTTTATACCTAATATCTATGAACATTTTAGAGCTCTTAAGACTATGTCAAATTGTTTCCCTGTCGATCATACATTTTGATATCTGAGAATTTATTAAATACCAGGCATTGTGGTAGGTGCTAGGCAATGTATTTGTGAGCAAGGTCGTCATGGCCTGGCCAGTACCGGGTTGACAATCTAGACGACTGGAGAGGCACATGTTAACTCTTTTTGGGTAAAAAAAGAGTTCCACTATATGCATATATGTGTGTGAGAATAGCTGTAAGCATGGGTAGTGTTACAGGAAAAAGTACCAGGGACCTTGAAAGCATACAACAGAAATCCCAACCTTGTCCAATGACCCAGAGAAGCCTTCTTGTTAAGAATCATAAAGATGCCCAATTCAAAAGTTTTATACCTGTTAATTATCCTTTCCGTTGTAGGAGGAAACCAATCAAGTATGCAAACCAAATTGATTTCAACTTGGCTGTGGGTAACTTAAACACGCCTCCCTAATACACAGGCATCTGAGTCAGCACCTGTGAGCAGGGAGACGCTGCATGAAGCTCAGTGGTCTTCGGGGTCCCTGTAGTTAAGTCAGTGGGTGATGTACCTCCACTTACAAGTCGCCCCTTTATATTATGTAGCTCATGAAAACTGTTCCGCTGCTGTATCTGCTCTCACCCGCTTTACTAGAATTGTGAGGCTAAAACTAGGTAACAAAAATTTTAAATAATGATTTCTGATAAAGATGGTATTTCCTAGTCCCCATGCAACCTTTAAAAAAGAATTCTCCAGATCATTTTATTAAACGTAAATTATTGGCAGCAACTTGTGAGATCATACCAGTGTAGAAATTAGAGCTCTGGAAATCAATCAGAATTCACACATTTTTACTGTTGCCACACTCAGCCATGTTTCTGATGTGAATAGTCGCTCTTTCACTTTCCTGTAGATAGGTGTGAATGGAGACCCTTCAAGTGTGCCGAAGTATGAAGCATTGTAAGCACAATAAAAATGGCTCTTGAACTAGTGATCTTCTCATTGTGCTATAGCTCTTACAGAGTTACTTGGAAGTGCTCACAAAACAGTAACAGACCATGCTATTTTTCTTTTAAAAGACACGTGCCCTAGCTGCTTTGGCACAGTGGATAGAGCGTCGGCCTGCGGACTAAAGAGTCCCGGGTTCTATTCCGGTCAAGGGCCTGTGCCCCGGTTGTGGGCTCGCGGGCTAGATCCCTAGTGTGGTGTGTGCAGGAGGCAGCCTACCAATGATTCTCTCTCATCATTGATGTTTCTATCTCTCCCTCTCCCTCTCCCTTCCTCTCTGAAATCAATAAAAATGTATTTTTTTTAAAAAAAGACGTGTAAATGTTCTAGCTGTTTCCTTTTATCTCCCCTGTTGTGAAAGTAATTGTGTTGATTATGTCCTAGAATTCAGAAGGTTTCAATTTGACCAATTTATTTGAAAAAAAAATAAATGTTTCCAGGGCCACAGGAAATTTTCTGCTAACCCATCTCTGCCAATTACTTAGTAACAATTTATTTTTTTTCTTTCATTATACTTAACTTTCTTTTTGAAAGTTAACCAAAATAATTCCCTTTGAACAGAAGCTGTTGTTATATGATTGCCGCCGTGGCAACAGTGCATTTCTTGGGTGTTTTTAAGAATAGGAAATCAACTTTCTCATTTCTGTGGCATAGTTTCAGAATTAGAAGTGTGTGTGCGTGTGTGTGTGTGTGTGTGTGTGTGTGTGTGTGTGTGTGAGAGAGAGAGAGAGAGAGAGAGAGAGAGAGAGAGAGAGAGAGAGGGAGAGAGATTGTTGCTTTCCTCTAAATAAAGGTAAAGACCGGCATGACTTTAAAGTAGAATTAACTATATGAAAACCTGAACTACCTGAGAAAATGAAAATAGGGATAGAAGCGAGTTTTCTTTTGAGAAAAAGGTGGTGAAGAGCAGGCCAGCCACCCCTGCAGAAGCTGGCCCTGGGCTGTTTCTCTTCGGGAGGTCCCGCCCCCTTCCGGGTGTCCCCTCCCCCAGAGCCCAATCAAAGGATTAGCCTACAGGTTTGGAAACCACAGCAGTTGGAGTTGAAGGTTTGTTGTTGTTTCTCTCTCCCTGTCCCTGTGTTTCCTGCAGGAGCTAGAGAAGTCTTTGGCTAACTGGACTCAGAACTTGAAAGAACTTCAAACTATGAAAACCGACCTAACCCAGCACATTCTTGTGGAGGACGTGATGGTTCTGCAGGAGCAAATAGAGCTTTTGCACAGACAATGGGAGGACCTCTGCCTCAGGGTAAGTCAGCGCAGGGCCGGGCACGGCCGTCCTGCAGGTGATTGAAACGTCTCCGAGGGCCGAAGTAGAAAGGAGCCTCGTTTCATTGGCCCCTCGGAGGCCCTTTCAGCTGGAGCCCAGGCCGCTGTTCCCTCCTCGAGCGGTTTAGCAGACCTGCCCCCTGCCCCTTTGTTTCTCCAGCGCTCCGTGCGGGGCCTGGGCACCTTCTTAACGAGCCTCTTAAAAACCCAGGTGCGCGTGGGAGGGACTGCAGTTGTGACCGCCGTGGGCGTGCGCTCTCTGTCTTGTGCAGAGGACGAGACTAACCTGTGTGTTCGAGTCAGGACCCAGAGCAGAGGCTGCAGCGTCTCTTCTGGGCCGAGTTCGGGGGCTGAGGCGCACTGAGAGCCCCACGGGGGCTGCCTTTTATCCCCGAACCCTGCATTCACGCGCAATCCGAGGTTTCTGTCAAGTTTTTAAAACTCTGAAAGAAATGATCTGCTGCTGCCCTTAGCACCTCAGTGGCTCACTAGGAGTTCACTTCCGATTAAGAATGGGATTCGGGTATTGTGCAGTGTGTGTGATAGGATCGAGGCGGAATTAAAGGGTTCCAGCAGGTCTTTGTTTTACAAACGTGTCATTCTAAGAAAAGTAAACTCCCAAATCTCATTTTTGTGAACTATGAGATGCATTTTTAAGAGTTGAAATTCAGACACTTTTGAATGCATTTTCATAAAGTAAGAGCCCTTTTCTTTCTTGATTGTATGTAGTATTTAATATTCACAATGTACCCTACTTTTAAATGTCCTTTTAGAATTTTCATTCAAATGTTATATAAAAGAAAATATTTAGAAAAATATGAAAAGCATCCTGCAAGTTAAGCAGCAGAGACAGGGGTCCAGATGTTCCTCATTATGAAGCCTACCAACGTGATGCTGTGCAAAATGCCAGGGTTTTTTCCAACTAAAATAAATAGATGCCCTGAGGAGCAGAAACACAGAACTTGGTTTTGGGGGGGGATAGTTCTTTGGGCCTTTTTTACACATTTGTTTGGGGGGGGAGGGTGCAAATATTAGGCATTTTGGCCTCCAGTCTGAAAAGACTGAAGGTGTTCTGTGCATAGCAAGAAACTCTGGGAGTTCAGCCTTGTTTCCCCATCGGCAAAGTGGGGTGTTAAAACTTTCCCAAAAGAACTCTTTAGAGACTACCCCTTTTAACTTCAAACTTAAAAAGATTTGTAATACTTGAGAGGATTTTTTTACATAGAGAAAAGCCCGTTTCATTCTTTGAACTCACATTTATTGACGTGATCTATTTGAACCCTGGGAGGAGAAGACCCTTTGCTGGTGGCAGCCCAGTTGCCTGGGCCTCCGGCAGTACTGGGCATTCCGGGGTCAGCCTGGGGGCTTAGACCAGTATTCCATCCCATTCCCATGGTTTCTATCCCAAGTGGTAGGACATTGTGGGAAGGTGATTTCAATGAGTGATGTGCACTGTTGTTTTTTTAATCTTATTTTGCTTTATTTTGAAATACAACACTAGAATGTTTAAATGACTTGAATTTTCATGGCCCATTTGCATTACAAATGTTAGATTTATAATTGAATCTGTATTATGCTTTTTTAAGTAAATAGGCAGGACATTGTCCTTAAGTAGGTAAAAAGACAATCCTTTTTTTAAAAAGGAAAGGATTTGGGTCCTAAAGTTATAAGTTAGCATGTAGCAAGCATTCAGCGAATGTGTGTATTAGAAAGAACAGGAACAGAAGAAATTTAGGTGATGCTTAAGTTATTCCCTTAACCTTTTCTGTTTCTAATTTTTAATATAACCTGATAACATTGGATAAACCTGAACCCTTTTGGTCAGGTGCAATCGTCGCTGCTTTTTTATGGAGTTTATCAAAGGAGTAAGCAAATTCTGTTGTTAAACCCTAGGAGCTTAAGAGGCAGAAACATAGTAATTTAAGTCGATAGGGCAGCTGATGGAAATGAATGAAATTCATAGTCCTTTGGATGGGGGGACGGGAAGGGAAGCACTTTCCTTCCGGCCTGTACTCAGCTGCCAAGTGCCTTTTCGTTTCCAGGTGGCTGTACGCAAACAGGAGATTGAAGACAGGCTCAATTCGTGGGTTGTGTTCAATGAGAAAAACAAAGAGTTGTGTGCCTGGCTGGTGCAGATGGAAAACAGGGTCCTGCAGACAGCAGACGTCAGTATCGAGGAAATGATCGAAAAGCTACAGAAGGTAAGCGGCCGTGCCCAGGTGGGTGCTGGGACCCCTCCCGCGGGCCCTCCCGCCTCCTGCCGGCTCACAGTGGTGTGTGATTGGCATGTGTCCAGTAGCGTTTTAGAAATTTGAAGGGACTTTCTCACTCTTTCTGTTCCTTCCCAGAGAAGAGCTGGTAAGTGGGGATTCCAGAGAGATGGGAAGTGTGGGGCCCCTCTAGAGGGCGGGTGCTGTGTATTGAGGGGAATTCCTCTTTCTCCCTCCGGCAAGGAAGGGCCTCCCGCCCCCCCCCCCAACCCGCCCACATCTCCTTAAGCATCTGTTTACACTCCGAGTGAGTTATGGTTTTCCTAGTTATTATTACAGAGCCCCCCTCGCCAAAGGGGAGAGGCCAGTAATGGGGCTCATAATTTTGAAGATGACTAATACCCACAGAAAAAGGTAGACACATTCTTGCCACTCAGGAAAACGCCTCCTCTATTAGGCTAACTTACTGAGACGCAGGTGTCCTCGCTCCCGAGTAGGTGCGATTAGGAGAACTCTGAGGGGAAGCCAGGGCTGTGGAATTAAGAAGGTAGCCACGGCCTTACGTGTCACACGGGTGCTGAGGGGGCACTGCTTGGCTTCCTGGCTGCTCTCTGAAGAGTTGTATTAGCAGGTCTGAGAAATTCCTTAATTAAAAAGTTTTTTGCAAGAGGCAACTGTGTATGTATCGCCTGGCAAAGAAGTGGATTTGGGGCAGCCGTTGAGGCTTTGCTTTGGTGCCTTTGCCAGGACTGCATGGAAGAAATAAACCTGTTCAGCGAGAACAAGTTACAACTAAAGCAAATGGGTGACCAGTTGATCAAGGCCAGCAATCAGACCAGGGCGGCTGAGATCGATGACAAGCTCAGTAAAATTAACGACCGCTGGCAGCATCTTTTCGACGTCATTGGGTCCAGGTAAGAAATGGCCTCAGGATGGTTCCTACTCGCCAGTGCAGCGGCTGCTCCCCGACCCAGGCACTGAGCCCACCCTCCTCTAAGGTAATCCAGTGGGCTTACAGATGTACAGAGAGAGGCAGCGGTGGGTAAAAATGAATGGAATTCATTTCCACAATGTAGAAAGGTATTCTGGTATATCCTACTTGAATCATTTTTGTGTGTTTTTCTTTACCTTGAAATTTCACATGAATTCGATTAGGTTTAAATGAGAGTTAGAAAAACTTACTCTGAAATGAGATCCTTGAGGAGGTACTGTTTAGAAATTGTAGCTCTGCTTTAGGACCTCGAGTCCCCAGATGAGATCACGCCTGCCGGTTCCTGCCTGTGCGTGGCACATGCAAGTGCTTCGGGGCACAGGCCTGATTTCTAGGTGCTGGTCTGGGGCCCCCAGCTCTCCCCCCACCGCAGGGGCTTGGCACACTCCAGGCGGAGTGCTGGGTGTGCCAGGTGCCAGTGGGCATCTGGTGCTAAGGTGGGGACGCGGGAGGCACAGCCTGGCTACAGATCAAAGCTCTGTTCTCCAGAGCAACCTTATCGGAAACAAGACTGATCATTTTATCTCCTCGCAAAGGGGTGCTGATGGTGATAAAGCCACTCAAAGCTGTTAGATGTTTTCTGTTTTCAAATGCTCTTTCCAAAGACAAGCCCCAATTAAAATGTTTTTATTTTGTTTTGTTTTGTTAATTGCAACCAGTCCCTGGGCTTTGGGCCCACGCATGCGACTTGGTGTGTAGCCAGTCTTTTGAGTTTTAACACACGTATGTGTAATATACCGGAGAACCTGCAAGGTGATGGAAGTATTGGGGTGTGAGGAACACAAGATCCTCTTGATAATTTGCATTTCCTTTGCCTCGACGTTTACTGTAAACCTGCGGCAAAGGCACCAGGCTGCGTGCCTGGAGAACGACAGACAGGAAGGAAGATGAGTCAGTTACATTGATGGGAGCGACATCTGAGCAGCTGGAAAGCCAAGTGGTTTTCGGGCTCAGATCTCATCTTCCCCGAGAGGGGCCGGGCTAGGAAGAGCCTCACAGAAGAGTGGCGTTCCCACATGGTCTCGAACGAGGGCTTGGGGTTCCTGAGTGTTAACTGATGGCAGAGTCCGACAGGCGTGTGTTGTGAGCAAAAAGGTTCAGGGGTGGAGCAGTATGCAGGTCCCTCAGGAAGCGACAAGAGGCTCTGTGGGCGTGGGAGGTGACGCTACAAAGCTAGGTTGGGGCCAAGTCCGAGAAGACCTTAAATCTCAACTTCAGACTCGGCGAGTCACTCATGGACTCTTAGCAATGGAGGGTCTGCCGAAGGCAAATATTGGGGTGACTTAGCTGGTAGCGTACGCTGGGCTGAATCCAAATTCTCTCAATTGCCAGTTAAAAAAAAACACAAAACTATGGAAATCCATGGCGGTAACCCAGGTAGGGATGAAGAGCACAGGTTTTGAGCCCGTGCTGACCTCATCACTTACTCATCATGGAAACTTGCGTCGTGAGCTGATCTTTCTAAGCCTCAGTTTCCAAATCTGCGTCATGTGCCTGTCAGCACTGTTCACATCCGAGACCACTGTGAGGACAAGGATGCGTCTTGTGTCTGGCACAGGGCCAGCAGGGGAGCCAGCGTTTAGTGAGTGCTTTTCCCTGAGGAGACTGAGGCTAAGGAGCGTGTTTGTTGAGTAGAAGAGGATTCCCTCGGTGATGTCTGATTGTGAGAGAGGCCTTTCCTCCGTGAGACCAGCGTCTTTGACTCTCATTTCCAGCACTTAGAGCAGTGCTTCAGGTATTGGTTGAAATGAATGAACATTTCCGTGCATAAGAATAAGACCATTTCTGTTGGGTAAACTGTGTGCAGTATGTCTTCGCTGACATTGCCTTTATATCCTACGTCGTCTTGGGCACCTGGCACTAGGGGAGGGGATGGTGGCATCGTACCTGGTCATGGCCTGTGCTCCCTGAAGACTAGAGTGACAGGCCATTCTCGATCATTCATGCTTTGGTTATATCACTCCAGAGTTTAATAGGCTGTTTGCTTTTTTTTTTTTTTTTTCTCTCCTCTCTGGCTGCCTGTCTTCAGCCAATTCCTTGGTGAGCAAGAGAAAACAGCAGGTGGAATTTCAGTGGAAGGAGCAACTGGCAAAATAAGGAGCTGAAATAATGGCAAATATATTGCCTGCCAGCTATGTTCTTAACAATGTGCTTTTTGTGCATGATTTCACTTAATTTTCATTGTAATTCTGGAAGGTAGCTGCCATTACCCTATTTTACAGGTGACAACACTGAGGCACTGAAGTTAAACATGCCCGCGGTTGTGTTGCCTTCCTATTACCCCAGACCCTTCTAGTGTGTTACAATGAAATGAACCCAATCCCTTCAGAACTAAGGAACTAGGGAGGGAAGAACTCAGTTCCCTAAAGCAAAGGCCAGGCTCAGAGGCTGGGAAACCCTTCGTTGAGCTCGCCCTCCAGGTGAATCCGGATTGAGGCAGCAAGCTCGGACCTGCCCTCAGTCAACCTCACGCAGAGTCAGCTCCCTGTCCGATCTCGGACGCTGATCGTATCGTCATGGGGAGGTGGGGGAGCGCCGGCTGCAGAATTTAGATTTGAACAGGGCCAACCGGACCTGCCGTCCTGCAGGAAGCACTGATGGCCTCCTTTGGCAGAGAATTCCGGACACTTTCACCTTTTCGGCCCTGCTCACGGTGCTCTGTGGATTCTCTCCTGTGGCAGGGACAACATTGCTCGTTAAAAATGGTAAGAGTTGGCCCTGGCCGGTTTGGCTCAGTGGACAGGGCATCGGCCTGCGGACTGAAGAGTCCCGGGTTCCATTCCAGTCAAGGGCACATGCCCGGGTTATGGGCTCGATACCCAGTAGGGGGCGAGCAGGAGGCAGCCAATCAATGATTCTCTCTCATCATTGATGTTCCTATCTCTCTCTCCCTCTTCCTTCCTCTCAAATCAATTAAAAAAAATTTTTTTTTTAATGGTAAGAGTTGGAGGGAGACCCTATACAGGTGCCCAGCCCCATGACTTCAGGACTTTCACTACAGGCCTTTAACGTCAGAGTTACAAATGGGATTCAGAAGTCCGAGACCTGAGTAAGTCAGGCTTCATTCACTGAAGAAGAAGAAAAGAAAAAAAACCCTGTTGTTTCAGGTTCATTTTCAGCACAGTGGAGGTGAATTACAGGGTTACTGAAATGCACATTAAACTTCTGGTCATTTCAGACTACGGGGTGAGCAGGAGGAGAAACCGGTGTTGCTTACTGTGAAGTGCCAGGCTCCTCAGACGTGTATTATTTCGTTTCATCCTGGCAGCAGCCCTGCCAGGCCAGGGCCTCCGCTGTGCAGAGGGGACACTGCAGCCCAGGGCGGACTTTCCCTAGCCAGGGCACTGTCAGTGGTGCGCAGGGCGCAGGGCGCAGGGGGCAGGGGCAGGGGCAGCCAGGGCCGCCCGTCCCTCTGCACCCGGCACCGGAGGGGCACGTGGCTCCTTTGAGACCTCGGGGCTTAAAGGCAGCTTCTCAGAATTTTTCTAAAACAGAGAGCTCAGTGTAGAATTTACCGTTCATTGCAGCGCCGTGGCTCTCAAACGTAAATGTGCATCAGCATCCCTGGAGGTTCACGCAAACGTGGGGTGCTGCACCCCCACCCCCAGAGCTTCTGACTCTGTAGGTCCAGGTGGGGCCGAGAATGTGCGGTTCTAACAGGTGCCCACGGGGCTGCCAGTGGTGCTGGTCTGGGGAACACAGAGCGAGCAGCAGGGGGCGGGGCGCGGTGCTGCACCGGGTCAGAATCCTGGGCCCGCCCCTCTGTCAGCAAGTCTGCGGGGTGTGCCTCGGTTTCCCTGTTGATAAACCACGTGCAAGATCCCGGTTAAGAAAGCACCGGGACAACCAGGGGTCCCTCCATGCGGGTGCTGGAGCCTCTGGCGAGGTTAGTGTGGCTGCACAGGGCGGGGCAAAAGGAGGTTTACAGCTGTTCGTAGGGGAAATGCTACAGTAATAGATAAATAAAAATAAGGAATAAACTGTTTCATGTGCTTAATACTGTAAACCTACTCTCCCCCCCCCCCCCCCCATATAGATAAAGGAGGGGGAGGAGGCTTAGATCCAAACAACTGTTGTTCCGCCGCTTGTAAAGGGTTCTTCAGCTTCTGTGAAACCCTTAAGGCACAGAACCTGGAGGACTTGTCTCCTGAAATAACCAAATCATCCGAGGGGTGGAGGGAGCCTGCATCGCTGCCGAGTGCCTCGCTGAGGTGGCGTGGGTCGTGGTGCGGGCATTAAAGCTCAGAGCGGCTCTCCATCACAGCCGCTGCAGGAGCGTGTAGACCCTCCCGGACCCGGGGGCAGCGTCGAACATCGGGGACATCTGAACTCTCATGAAGCACGCTATTAGTCTCACCCACAGGAAGGCCACTGGAGGCACCAGATACGTTTGGTGCATGGTGTGATTCTTCTGAAGCTGAAACTGATTTTTTTTAAATGTATTTTATTTTATTCTATTTTACTGGTTTTTTACAGAGAGGAAGGGAGAGGGATAGAGAGTTAGAAACATCGATGAGAGGGAAACATCGATCAGCTGCCTCCTGCACACTCCCTACTGGGGATGTGCCCACAACCAAGGTACATGCCCTTGACCGGAATCGAACCTGGGACCTTTCAGTCCGCAGGCCGACGCTCTAGCCACTGAGCCAAACTGGTCAGGGCTGAAACTGATTTGATGACATGTAATGTCAATTATATACCACTCTGCTGCTGGGACGGGTTCCATGAAGAGTTAACTGTAGCTATATTAGCGCCTCCTCTTCCCTGCGTTTTCTTCGATGACATCTTTGCAAAGCGACCCAGCAAAACCTCAGTGCAGGAGAGACAGTGACGTCACAGAAGCTGCTTTTCAGAGCCAGCAGGACGTGCCCTCCTCTGCTGTGGAGGAAGCCAGGTTACCTGGAAATAAGAACAGGTTAGGCACAGGGTGCTGGATGACGGACAAAAGGATGTAAAGTTGGCTAGATTCAGCCCACAGCCCAAAGCTCTGAAAACAGGGCCCCAGCCATTGTCCATTGTCCCTTCAGCGGGGCCGACGCCAGAGAAAGACACAGCCCAACGCGCATCTCACCTTGGTCTGCGCTGGATGTCAAACTCCCAGCAGTTGGACGCCTTAGAGACTCATCTACTTCCGTTTTCCAGAACTGCCTCGCCAGTTACTCATCACAGCCTTCGCGTGTCCTGTGAGGCAGGGGTGCTGTGCGTTCCGGAGGCTCTCTGCTGGTGGTTCTTGGTGGAGCCTCTTCTGACATGGGGGGAAAGGGTGGCAGGGGGGCGGGGGACTGTTTGTAAGGACTTCCCAGCGGCCTGAGGATGATCGAGTCCAAGCTCCGGTGCCGAGAACAGATGAGACAGCCAAACGCAGGCGGAACCCAGGGTGTGTGCATTGGTTACCTGTCGGCGTTGGCATCACGGGTGACTTTGATTTTCTTTCTGCAGATCTCAATCTCCTAAGTGCTCATTGTGGGAAAGGGGACATGGGACCTTTTTCTTTCCTTAAAAAAAAAAAAAAATGTTATAAGTGTTGTTATCGTTTTCCTAATTTGTCCTTGATGGTAGTGTCCGTAAGAGACTTGGCATCCTGAAGCCAGTGTAGGATGGAAGGGCTTACACATATTACCATATGGCTCCTTCCTGTTTGACTCGGTAGCTCTCTCACTACCAAAACGTCTGTGAAAAAAAAACTTTTTAGCAAAGCATCATTTTCACATTTGACCTACCAGTGTGAGCAGCCCACCTGTGTTGCAAGAGCAGCAATTAAAATGTTGTCACTTAAAGCCAGCAGTGACTACCATGGCAACTGTGCGTTAAGGTTGTTTTTCCATTTCTTGCCAAATGGGCGGGGAGACGTGTGCCTTTTTGAACGGGTGAAGATTTTTGTTGCTCTCTCTCTCTCTCTGTGTGTTTTCTCAAGGCTCCTTTGGAAGACCAAACAGAGCTGCCAGTCACACCCTTGGCTTGCTCTGGTCCTAGCAGGTGCGTGACCAGGGCTGGGAGAGTGGGTTTAGAGATTTCAGCACCGGCAGAGCCAGGTGTGAGGTTAGCCTCCGGCCTGTCCCTTTCCTTCCCATCGCCCCTCATGCCACCTCTGGAGCAGGTGGCGGCTGTCCCGGTTCCCGCAGAAATGCCTCCTGCGGGTGGGGAGCTTCCCCAGGAGGCAGCAGCCCCGTCCCCTGGGCCGGCGGCCAGTCAGTAGCCTGTGTCCAGCTTCAGGCAGGCCCAGGGACTGAGCCGGGCCGGGTCACACTTAGCAGGCCCCAGAGGCAGCCACGCATGTGGGCACACGTCAGCGAGATGCTTCATTTGTTTTCAAATTTGCGCTCTCTCGTGTCACCAGTCTCGCATGTAATAACGACCAGATGCTGGGCTTCCGGAGAAATGATTGATGTAGTTGGGTCTCAAAATAAGGCTGGGACTGAGCCTAAAAGGGGCTGGACACAACCCCAGGTGCCCCTGTAAGCAGAGCCACTCGGGGTCGTGGAGGGGGAGGAGCTTTTAGATACTCCCGCTGTGGTAAAACCCTCAGAGGAGCCAGCAGGGGAAATGGCAAGATTTCTTCCTCTGCAAACTCCTGAACTCCACTTGTACTACAAGAAATCACTTTTTCTGCAAAACGCAGAGGAATGGACTACATGACCTCTGCCCCTCCTAAGCCAGGATGTCCAGAACTAAAAAATTAAAATTTAAAAATTTAAAAATACCAGGGCAGCCCAGCTAGTGTGGCTCAGTGGTTGAGTATCGACCTATGAACTAGGAGGACGCGCTTTGATTCCTGGGCAGGGCACGTGCCCGGTTTGCAGGTTTGATCCCCAAGGTAGGGTGTGCAGGAGGCAGCCAGCCAATGATTCTTTCTCATTATTGATGTTTCTATCTCTCTCTCTCCCTCTCCCTTCCTCTCTGAAATCAATACAATTTTTTTTTTTAAAGGACAGAAGCACCCCTGTCCCTGGGAAATTTCTTCCTTAAGAGGAGGGAGGGAGATGTCCCTGTTATACTCAGGGGCTTCCTATTTCACCGTTTCTTGTAAACCTGAAACAGAGAAATCGAATTTGACGAGAACAGAAACCCTCTTGCCAGCGCTCCAATCTAAAATGTTTCTTCTCTCGGTTTATAGCACTTCATAAATAACCCATCGCCAAGATAACAGTGTGACTCTCTCTTCCCCCGGCATGGCCACCCTGCAGCATCAGAACAAAGACTGTGTGTGTGTGTGTGTGTGTGTGTGTGTGTGTGTGTGTAAAGGGCCGGAGATATTCGTGTATGGGAAGGGAGAAAACTGAGATTAAGCATTGCAGTGAGCCGAGAAGCAGGTCTCATCCTTTCCTGCGGGCATAGCTTTGTGGCAGCGAGGGGCGGGCGGCCTGTGGAAGGTGCTGAACCAGTGAATGGAGAGGCCTGCGGGCCGGGCCGGGGGAGGGGCTGCCGTGCTCCGGGAGGTGGAGGTGCCGCCGGGAACTTGGAGCCCTCGCTAAGCATCAGGAATGATTTTTTTCTCATCAACAGTAAGTGCCATTTCAGTCATCAGCTCTGCCTGTGGCCGACGGGAGGCTGCTGCCGCCGCTGTCTTGCTCTTTCGCTGCCTCGTTTTGGTTACAATGGGAATGACCGAGGAGATGGAGGCTGTGGCGGGTGTGTGCCAGCCATCGGGGGGATGGGTTCTTTCCCTGTGTCAGCATGCGTGTGTGTCTGCAGCCAGCCTCTGACAAGCAGGGGAGGGATGTGACTGCACGGTGTGCAAAATGGAAGTCCTCCAGCGACCAGGCGCTTCAAAGAGGCAATTAGCTCAGATGCCTGGTCATGTCCATGCCCCTGACCCGGCGTCAGGATCCGGGAACAATTGATTATCTTACTAGAAAGATGTTTAGTCATTGGAAAAGATGCAGTTGTTCAGAATTAGTACAGTGTTCTAAGCAACTGACAGCTGCCCACAGGTCTGAGAATCTGTTTATTTCTAGAGACAGCCAGATCCTTCAGCCATCTCAGTTTTCCTGTGTGTATTTTAAGTCTGTTTCCTTAGTATATTTTAAGTGAATCTGCCCACATTGGCAATGGAATTGTTTTAACTTATACTGCTCTGGGGCCTTGTAATTTAGCTGTAGACCCTTTAGCAGGTAAGAGAATAGGACCAAAATGTGAATGATTTCTTGTACATGAATTTAATATTTAAATCCTCCATCATCGCATCGTAAGACTTGGGCTTGATACGTAGCATGGTGCTAACCTGGCTTGATTTTGTTTGTGTTGGAGGGAGAGCAGGGTTCTGAAGTATTATATTCTGATCCATGGCTAGTTAAGATAAAAGGAAAACTGTTCACCTTGATTACTTTCTGCATTTCTACCCACCATCCCTGCAGAACTGCTTATGTGTAGCTACTCAGGCAAAATTCTCACCTTGTTTGGTTTCATATTAGAATTTTTATTCACGTCTTGCATTAGGCCACATAGGTGAAGAACTTCCCCTTTGCCCCTAAATACTTTGTTTTTTTCATCCTTGGAACTGGAATTCAGCTCAGGAAGCCATGCTTACTTTTTTCTGGAGAAATAGAATTTGATGAAATATATACGTGAGCAACGTTAGCCTAGCGCAGTGGTCAGCAAACTGCGGCTCTGTTGACTAATGAGTTTGCCGACCACTGACCTAGACTCTCGATTCCAATAATTACAGGCTGTTGTTGTTCCTTGTGATTAAGCCCCTATCCCAGTAGTCGGCAAACTCATGAGTCAACAGAGCGGCAGACCGTGGCTCGAGAGCTGAGTGTGGCTCGCGAGCCGCAGTTTGCCGACCACTGGCCTAGCACACCTGGGTGAACCATGGCAGGTGCACAGGTGCGAGCTACCTCGGTGGCCTCGGTGGTTGATGCAGTGCAGTATTGAGGGTCGCTTCCCTGTGCCCACCGTCTGGTTTCTCAATGGCTTTCCTTGTGGCTCAGTGTTAACTCAAGAGTTAAACTTTTTCAAGAGCAATAATAATAAGGCCTGGCGGGGAAGTCGGGGCCCTGGGGTGGCGAAGGACCCGCGCTTCCTGGCCTGGGAAAGGTGATAATTAGATCTCCGTGTCTGCAGAAGAGAAGGATACAAACTCAACAGCACATCTGCCGGCTCCTGGAGTAAGTGGTAACATCGTATCTGAGGAGCAACATTTATCTCTGTCACGTGTTTTTGGTCACAGAAACGTGTTCAATCCTGACCGGATGAATGTTTTGTAGCTTCTTGGTGACCTTCTTTCCTTCCCCTCCCACCTTCCCTTCCTGCCCTAAGGATGCGTGTGGTTGGTGTGCTTGTCTCTTCTGCCCTTCGCTTGCCCAAAATAGAGCCAAGGTTTAGGGGCGTGTGTGACGCCCAGTGTGGCTGCAAATTGGTTTGTGGCCCGATCGCTCGGAGGTGCACTGATCTGTAACATACAACATGGCCACCTGGCTTATGAAAAAACGAATTTGAAGGTAGGAGTGAACATGGTTTACTCCATCAGAAGAGAGGTATTGAGCATCTCCTATACTGTATTTGGATGGCTACCTTAGATCATGAGCCCTTTGGGGAGAAGACCTGTTTTCGGTTATCTTTGCAGCCTCAGGATCTGCACAAGACCCCAAGACAAAGCGAGGGTTAAATGTTTGTGGAAAGGAAACCATGGAGAATCTTACATGGGTACCCAAAGTTCAGCCCTTGGTGGACTGCCTTCCCCTCCCCTTCCCCAGTTCATCCTGGAGCCAGGAGTCTAGACTTCTCATCATGATCGCCAACAGGAACAAAATCCATCCCGTGCCCCCAGCATGTGCACATGAGCACGCGCAGGTTCATGTGCGGTGCCTCGAGGAAGGTGCTTAGGAACTGCAGGTCCGGGCCAGCCTGCCCAGGTGTGAAGCCTGCCTCTGCCCGTTAATGACCATGTCCCTGGGCAGGTTATTTCCTCTCGGTGCCTCCGTCGTTTCATCTGTCAAATGGGGATGTTAATAGTGCCGATCTCATAGCATTTGTGAGGATTAAATAAGTTGCTAGCCTGTGCGGCACAACAGGCCTGGCACTGGTAAATGACAGCGTGTTCTGTATACGTCCCATGTGAGTAGTAAAGTTTGTAAATTATAAAGCATGCGCAATGTAGACATTTGGAAAGAAGGGGATAATAACGGAAAGTCTAGTGTTTTATTCCTGCATCCCGTTGGTGTGTCTTGAGCCCTCCGTGTTGGATACCACCGGCCTGGAGTAGCCAAGAAAGGAATCCCTCCACCTGCTGCATGCGCCCCCCCTGCTCATTGCACACCTCACCCTGGGATTAACAGGACTCGAGGTCAATGCACCTCTCTGTTTTTTGCTCCAGGTCATTTTGTTGCTTGTTAGCTCCCTTCATTTAAAAATAACTTTCATTCTAGCCCTCTTTTTAGGATGAGAAGCTGGGACCCTTCGGCTGGAACAGGGTCGGGGGCTGCCGCTCTGGGAGGAGGGGCAGGAGAGCTGTGCAAAGGCTGCTGGGCCTGAGCTCCTCTCTGCGGGGAAGCTCTTGGGGCTGGGCTGCTCCTCCAGACAAAGCCTTCCGAGGAGGTCACGACCCCTTGCAAACTGTGTGGAAGACTCCTTGTCCTATGGGCCCGGGAGTCCCGCAGCTCGGCATTGTATGGGATGTTCTTTCTGGCCCCTGGGCCGTCGGGGTGACAAGGCATTGGGGTGAGGAGGGTGTACCTCTGAAGCCACAAGAACAAAGGAGGGATCTAGGTTACAACTGCATCCAGGCCTGGCCCTGCATTCTGTTACTTCCTTTTTTAATAAATCATCTGTGGCTTTGAAGGGAACTCCTCATGGTGTTTCCAGTAAGAATGTAATTTGGAAAACATATCCCCTTGAAAGTCATTATGACCATAGTTTCTGGGAATGTGTCTCTGTTAGGCACTGTGTCAAATGCCTTTCGTGTATTTATATCTCATTCAACCTTCTTGGCCACCCAGTGAAGGGAGGTACTGACTTCTGTTGACACTGTTCTATAGATGAGATTAAACAGAGCCAGGATTCAAACTCAGACCCTGATCACAGTCTGTGCTCTTTACCACCAGACTCCACAGCCTACTTCTAAGCCTGCCTACCTCATAGCAGTGTTGAGAATGAAATATTTTTGAATGGACTTTGTGAGGTCCAATGCTGTATAAATGAGGCATCATCATAGCATCATGTAATCCCAGTTAGCAATAAGAAGAGCTAGTATCCTAGTGAGCACTTACTCTATACCAAAGGCTTTCCATGCATCCTCGTTTGTCTCACCACCACCTGCAAGGTGGATGACTTTGCAGATAGCAGGAAACCAGGAGTCAGGAAAGTTGGGTACCTTGCAGGGGTGCACAGTTCATAGATGATATAATGGGACTTAGAGAACAGAGACTGGCCACCTCCAGAATTCTGGCCATAATTTCACCCGGATGTTACCACCTCCCTGAAGCTTGAGGGGCCTCAGAGGCCTACTAGAAATCAGGGGGCTTGAGGTGAAAGGAATTTCCCTAAATAAAAACTAACTGGTAAAAGAGCTAGAGCAAGAAGTCCTAGGGTTGAGTTGGTCCATTGTAGGATGCAAAAAATAAATACGCACGCACACACACACCACTCTGTGGTCTACTTAAGTAGCTTGTGGTGGAAGTCTTATACACATTCATTCATTCAACCAAGGCTTGGTGACACCTCCTGCCCCCCAGGCGTTGGGGAGGTGCTGAGCGTGCAGAGGGAGCCAGCCCCACGCAGCATGTGGTGGTGCGCAGTCACTGGAGGGTGCAGGCACAGCTAAGGCGGGAGAGCCCGGTGCTCCCGAGCACGTGGACAAGGGGCAGCGGCAGAAGCTCCGGACGAAGGGAGGAGGGGCCACTTTGCCGGGTGTGGGGGGGAAGGCAGAGGCCGCTGGCCAGTGGAGGACCTAGAAAGTCGGGAGATGAACCTGGTTGTCAGTTAGGGTGAGGACTGGCGGGGTTTGAGCGGGGATCAGACTGGCCATCTCTAACGTATTCATACTTCAGCTGCAGGACCGAAGGTGGGGGGGAAGGCGAGGAGGGCGGGAGGAAGCTGCTCGCAGGCAGGCAAGGAAGAGGTGACGGTGGTGCTGGCTGTGAGTGAGGGCCGGTGCCCCAACTCCTGTTCCTGGTGCCATGGGATGGGGTTCTGACAGCACCTCGAAGCAACAGTGTTGATAAGTGGGACGTTCCCATTGCAGCCATTACTTCAAGTCCCTGGATTTCACTAAAAATCCACACATCTCCAGAAAAAGCCCTCCCTCCCTCCTTTAGGACTCCGTGAAAGTGGTCAGTGGAAACATTTTATTTCAGGGTCCGTACGGAGACTGTTTTCCCTCAGCAGCTGTCATTTCCCCTGAGGTCAGGCGGATTGGGGAGGTGGACGAGATTAGAGCTGTGCTCGGAAACCATCCTCCCTTCCCCCCCCCCCCCCCTGTGGCTGGCACAGTTGCCCCATATGGGCTGGTTCTGTGTGTACAGCACCCCACCCCTCAGACTAGACGTCAGGGGGGTGGTACATGTTCTGTGCTTGCTCAAGAGGGGAGTCCCAGGAGAGGCATCATGGGCCAGATACCACCGAGTGAACCAGGCGTGTGGCTCTTCAACCCGTCAGGGTGCTTTTATTCACTGGCTGCTGCAGTCTCGGGGTGCCCAAAACCGAGCAGGGAGAGGTCAGGTGAGGCATGTAACCTAGAGAGAAAGACGGGCTGGGTCCCGGGAACCCCGCTCTGGGAATGATAGGACTTCGTCTTTGCTTGGGAGGATTAACTCTGAGTCCACTTGAAAATCAGCAGCAACAGCAATTCCGTAAAGTGTCACGTACCCTGTGAAAACTCCTCTCTGGTGAGAGTTGTTCTCGCTATAAAATCAATGGCCCATATGGGTTGCTTTCCCCCCGTTTATCTTCACTGTTTAAAGTATCACAGATGTCTCCCTTTCTCCCCCATGGACCCCTCCCCCCGCCACCCCCTCCGTTCCTCAGTTTATTTCACCCCCCAACACCCTATTGGAGCATGCTCACCACCGCATGCTGCACTCTGTGTTCCACCTCTTTGTTCTCCTTCCCGCCCGTACGTTTAGGGTGAAGAAGCTGAAGGAGACGTTTGCTTTCATTCAGCAGTTAGACAAGAACATGAGCAACCTTCGCACCTGGCTGGCTCGCATTGAGTCTGAGCTCTCGAAGCCCGTGGTCTACGACGTCTGTGATGATCAGGAGATACAGAAGCGGCTGGCCGAGCAGCAGGTGGGCCGAGAGAAGTGGGCTTTGGCGAGGGGGTGGGTGGACCTGGTACCTGCCCGCTCACACCTGCCTCCTCTCGGCTGTGGGCTCGCATGGTCACATTTCATAACGCCGGCTGGCTTTTCCAGAGAAAGCCGACCACCTGTCCATGCTCTTGGACGTGGGAGGCCTCCCTCCCCAGTGCCCACCCCTCCACCGCCATTCACATACCTTCATCTTAGTGGCCAATAGGTTTTTTATTTTGTTTGTTTGTTTTTTACTTTGATCTTTGTTTTATTTTTTGTTAACATAGGATTGGGCAAATGTAGGTTTACAGTTGTGAGAACGCGAATCACCAAGTTTATTCTTTTTTTTTATATTTTTATTGATTTCAGAGAGGAAGGTAAAGGGAGAGATAGAAACATCAATGATGAGAGAGAATCACTGATTGGCTGCTTCCTGCATGCCCCCCACTGGAGACCTAGCCTGCAACCTGGGCATGTGCCCTTTACCAGAATCGAACCCGGGACCCTTTAGTCCGCAGGCCGACACTCTCCTATCCACGGAGCCAAACTGGCTAGGGCTATTCTTTTTTAAAAATATATATTTTATTGATTTTTTACAGAGAGGAAGGGAAAGGGATAGAGAGTTAGAAACATCTATGAGAGAGAAACATCGATCAGCTGCCTCCTGCACATACTGGGGATGTGCCCGCAACCAAGGTACATGCCCTTGACCGGAATCGAACCGGGACCCCTCAGTCCGTAGGCCGACGCTCTATCCACTGAGCCAAACCGGCCAGGGCCAGAGTTTATTCTTGTATTATTATTAGTTATTGTATTATTTGCTTTACAACTGTAAACCCACTTTTGCCCACCCCTGTATAGTTTTGGAAGGCAACGAATTGAAAGAAGTCATTTTTCTTACCAAGGAAGGTTTTCATGGGATAATACTGGGTGTCTGATGGAGTTTTTTAAAAAGTAAATAAGCCGAAACCGGTTTGGCTCAGTGGATAGAGCGTCGGCCTGCGGACTCAAGGGTCCCGGGTTCGATTCTGGTCAAGGCATGTACCTTGGTTGCGGGCACATCCCCAGTAGGGGGTGTGCAAGAGGCAGCTGATCGATGTTTCTCTCTCATTGATGTTTCTGGCTCTCTATCCCTCTCTCTTCCTCTCTGTAAAAAATCAATAAAATATATTTAAAAATAAAAAAATAAAAAGTAAATAAAACAGAAAAGGTGTAATAAGGAGCAAGCCTGGACCAGTAGCTCCGGGAGCCACCCTGCAGTGCTCCCGGCCTTCCTGTCATCTCTAACGTACCTGGGAGCCAACCCTGGAAATTCCCTGGAAACCACGGAGTCCTACCGGTGTTGACCATCACACTAGCCTGGGGGTGCTCTTTGAGATCACTGACTCCTCAAATCCACTCTCCTGCCCTCCATGGGCTCACATTCACCTGCCTTCTCTTTGCTATCCCTGAGCTTGTCTTTATGGGTAAAATAGCTGTTGATGGTATTCTTTCAGTAGCTTTCCCTCTCATAGATCAGTGCCTCCTGCACACCTCCTACTGGGGATGTGCCCGCAACCGAGGTACACGCCCTTGACCGGAATCGAACCTGGGACCTTTCAGTCCGCAGGCCGACGCTCTATCCACTGAGCCATACCGGCCAGGGCTCGAAACTGCTTTCTTTACGTTACCCTTGCCCTTTCCAGCTCCCGGAGGTCTCCCGCATCTCTTGGCTCACGGCCCCTTCCTCTGTCTTCAGCGCCAGCCTTTTGCCTTTCTTCATAGTCACTGCTCCCTCTGACTCTTCCTCCCTCTCCCACTCTTAAGGACCCTTGGGCCCACCCAGATAATTTAGGATCATCTTCCTATATTAAGGTCAGTTGAATAGCAACCTTAATTCTCCATTGCCTTGAATACTAACATATTCACAGGTTCTGGGGATAAGGGCATGGACATCTTGGGGGATGGAGGTGGGAGGATATTCCGTCCACCACAGGTGTCCTGAGGGAACTTTTAGTGTTTTTGTGTGTGTTTTTAATTTACCATATATTTATTCTTCTAAGACCAGGCCTTAAATGCTCCATCAAAAACACTACAAATGTGTCACACACACAAATTATGCATGGGCCATTTCTAAAAACCTTACTTCTGTTTCTGTCACTAATTAAATGTAATAAATTGCTTGATTGCTTCCAGAAGTAAAGCCTGAACACTTGGGATCAAGCCCTCAGCCCACAGTGGCTCGGGGACATGATGTCCTTGGGTTCTCACTGGATGCCCTTGGGGCTCCGGTGTGGCAGGGGTCCGACCTTCTGAGTCCCTTCTGTTTCTCCCCTTGTGGGTAGAATTACTTTAGGTGAGGAGGGTTGTGTTGTCTTCAAACGTAGAGAAGGTGTGACCTTTGACACCTTTAAATGAAGAACCACTTGTATTGAGCCTTCAGCATCACTCCCCCCCTTTTTTTTCCTTTTTTTTTGGTTCCCTGATTCCCACGGGGTGCCAGATGGTGGCTTGGGGGAATTGTTGGTCCCACCATTCTGTAATTACCAACAGCTTCCTCCCCAATGGCCAACCCAGCTTCCTGCCCACCCCCTAAACCACTCCCCAAGACCACCCTGATGGACTTGCCCGCCACCCCCACTGCTCCCAGGGAGACCTGCTGAGACCACCACAGGGCCCACCCTTGGGATTTTCTGGCTGCTCAGCCCGGCCTTCTTCCCGCCCCTTATCTTACTGTTCCAGTCCCTGTGTGCCCCGCTCTTCCGGGCTGCGTTGCCCGGCTCTAGTTTCATGGCCCCCACCCCCCCTCCCTGCCCCCCACCCCCCCCAGCTTCAGTGCTCCGTCACCTGCTCTGGAGCAGAAACACAGGCCCGGCAGGAGCCCTCTCCAGAGCTGCTGGCAAAGTCTTCCGCGTTGTTTCGTGCTGTTTCTTAGGTCCAGCTGTTCGGATTACCTTGGAACCGTTTCCTAAGTCTTATTGTGCAAACTGTGCCCGAGTGGGTACCCGTGGTAGGATTATTGTCGGTGTTCCCATTCAGCACCAGGGTTAGGATTCCTTACTTATTATTTCAACACAGTGAAAAGGGATTTTTCTCCTTATGGGTAAACGCTGGGGAAGCCTGTGGCAATGCTGAGAACCAGTCAGTCTCCTGTGTCATCCTGGTCCTGTGACGCGGGTCCTCGCACCGACCCCGGGGGACTCCCACCGCAGAGGCACGCCCGGGGCTGCGAGCTCACAGCCGCCGCCCGCCCGGCACCTCTCCGCAGCGCACAGGCTGGCTGCCAGAAAACACCTTCTTCTGACTAAACTTTGAGGCTCTCATTTTTAATCAGTTAGGACCCGTGTTGAGACCCGCTTGATTTAAAATATATTTGAGTTACCATTTTATTCTTTCATGTCCACTTGAACATAGAATGACCCACAGTGAGCATTTATTAGAAGGAAAGTAAGAAAACATTAGTCCTTCCTATGAACACAATAGTGGTAACTCCAAAATTATACACATTGAGGTCACCTGGCGTGAACTTCCCGCTGCTGCCCTGCAGACAGGCCGCCACTGTTTATGAATAATCCTTCCTGTAAACTGAGCTTTGTTGAATCCAGGGAACTTTCGTACCCTTAGTAGCGGCGTATTTAACTTTGTCTCTGCTGTTTCGCAATGTAATTGGAATACTAAGGTTAGTGTGTGTCTCACGTCACCCATCACAGAACCTGGATCTCAGAAGCCTAACTCGCCCAGAATCGCAAAACCAACAGCTCCTTCTCCCCCTCCCCCCCCCCACACACACCATGCTGTGCAGAGGGAAATAGTCTGAGTAACACCTGAAAATACCAGCTCATTATTTTTTATAGATATTGGTTGTTGTTGTTTTTCACAAGGAAGGGGGAGAGGAGGAGGAAGAAGAGGAAGAGGAGGAGAGAGAGAGAGAGGGAGAGAGAGAGAGAGAAACATATATCAGTTGCCTCCCATATACACCCCGACTGGGGCTTGAACCCACAACCCGGGTATGTGCCCTGACCAGGAGTTGGACCTGCAACCTTTTGGTGTATATGACAACACTCCAACCACTGGAGCCACCCGGCCAGGGCCATGTTTATTCTTAAACAGGGTTTCTATTTTTTCCTACAATCATGTATTTTCTCTTCATGAACGTTCCTCCCAAATTAGGGAAATGCGTCACTATCACCATCACAGGACAAGACTCAAGAGACCCTGTCCCCTCCCCGAGCTTGGCTGGACCCCATCAGTGCGGGGGGGGGGGGGGGGGCTCTCTACCCCCGAGTCCTCCCCTGGGGCTGTGGCGCCCTGGGCTGGGCTCCTGGAGGCTGTGCACCGGGCGCTGCCTGCACAGCCTGGCGTGTGAGAAGGTAACAAAGGTCTTAGGTTTAAGAACTCTGTGACCAGAAAAGGTGAGGAGTTTATGTTGCCAGCGTGCTAGGTCCTGCCGAAAAGACTCGGTTTTCTGTGGAAGGCCTCCCCAAAGCCAAGTCTACCTTTGAGGCCCTTGGAGTCGGTGGTCTGGAGTAGACCCCGTACCTCCCCAAGGCTGTGGGGTGGCGGGCCCCGAGGGCAGGCTCCCCTGCTCTCCACCCCTCCCGTAGTCCATCCAGCGGATCCATCCCAGTGTTGCCAGCGCTTGGGTTTTGTGTCGGGGGCTCCAGCATGAGGGTTGCGCAAGGACGAGAGACCCAGCCTGTGTTGCTGCTTCCGAGGTGGACATGCACCCAGGGCTGGGAGGTGGGCAGGACCGGGGACCCTTGGATGCTGACCCTCCCACCACCACCGTCTCAAGGTGCTTCTTGCTCTCCTGTCATCGTAGGACCTGCAGCGAGACATTGAGCAGCACAGTGCGGGGGTGGAGTCTGTGTTCAACATCTGTGACGTCCTGCTGCACGACTCGGATGCCTGTGCCAACGAGACCGAGTGCGACTCCATCCAGCAGACCACCAGGAGCCTGGACAGGCGCTGGAGGAACATATGCGCCATGTCGATGGAGCGGCGGATGAAGTGAGAACGGAGCTGCCCCTGAACGTTTGGCAGGGGGTGGGTAGGGGGGGTTCAGCCGAAGTCGGTGCACCCTCCTGACCTAAAGAAGCAACTGCGTTCCGTTCCCTTCAGAGGCTGTTGGCAGAGAAGGCTCAAGTAGGTGCAGGTGCTTATTAGAGAAGTCATTCAGGGAAAACATAACGGGGTCACGCCTCTCCCAGCTCCCGGCGCCGCGGGTGTGACGTGGCTGGCCGTCCCCGGCATGCAGCCCTGTCCCCGTTGTCAGCTTCTGAAGCAGGGGCTCTGGGGCTCGCACTGCCGGGAGGAAGGTGTCCTGACCCAGAGCAATGGGCCTGGACACCTCCTGGAAGGCGTAGGATACCTCCTGGGGGCGGGGAGGACAAGTCAAGAGAGAAAGTTGGGATCTCTGGTGGAAATGGGCGGCTTGCACTAAGTTGCCTCCTTGCCGCCAGAATCGAGGAGACCTGGCGCCTGTGGCAGAAGTTTCTAGATGATTACTCGCGCTTTGAAGACTGGCTCACGTCAGCCGAGAGGACGGCGGCCTCCCCAAACTCCTCGGAGGTGCTCTACACAGTCGCCAAAGAAGAGCTGAAGAGGTTTGAGGTAAGACCCTCTCCGGCCCTGTCCTGGGGACACGCGTGCAGCGGGCTCGGGCCCCCACCGCTGCCCAGGGCCCGGGCACAGCCTGCCACCAGCCGCACGCAGTGGGCCCAGTGCCTGTCCTTTAGCGAGGGGCAGGGCAACAGGCAGGGCGAGCTCCCCCCCCCCCCAATGCCATTTTAGTGTGGGGGTGAACCGCTTGCAGCAGGAGGTCGGGGTCTGGCAGGGGTCCCTGGCCCTGACGCCGCTCTGTGTGCCACAGGCCTTTCAGCGGCAGGTGCACGAGAGGCTCACGCAGCTGGAGCTGGTCAACAAGCAGTACCGGCGGCTGGCCCGCGAGAACCGCACCGACACGGCCAGCCGGCTGAAGCAGATGGTCCACGAGGGCAATCAGCGCTGGGACGGGCTCCAGAGGCGGGTCACGGCCGTCCTGCGGAGGCTCAGAGTAACTTCTCAGCCCAGGGGTGCCAGGGAGGGGCGGCACACGACAGCAGGCTTGCCACAGGCCTCCGCTGTCTGACCTTCCCTTTTGTTCAAGCCAAACCTGCCAGCTTTTTTTTTTAATCTATAAAAATAATTTGGCCTCTTTTCTATTTTCTTTTTTCTCTCTCTCTCTTTTTCTTAATCTTTATTGTTGAGATTATTACAGATGTCTGTTTTTTTCTTCCCCATTGCCCCCCTCCATCCATTCCTACCCTACCCCAGGCCTTCGCCACCCAATTGTCTGTGACCATAGGTAATGCATATATGCATATAAGATCTTTGGTTAATCTCTTCCTGCCTCCCCACCCCCCTTCCCTCTGAGAATCATCAGTCTGTTCCATTTCCATACCTCTGATTCTATTTTATTCACCAGTTTATTCTGTTCATTAGATTTCTTATTCGTTTATTTTGATTTTTAGATTCAGTTGTTGATAGGTATGTATTTGTTGCCATTTTGTTGTTCATATTTTTTATCTTTTTTTCTTCTTCTTCCTCTTCTTAAAGAATACCCTTCAACATTTCATATAATACTGGTTTGGTGGTGATGAACTCCCTTAGCTTTTTCTTGTCTGTGAAGTTCTCTATCTGACCTTCAATTCTGAATGATAGCTTTGCTGGGTAGAATAATCTTGGTTCTTGCTATTCATCACTTTGAATATTACTTGCCATTCATCACTTTGAATATTACTTTGAATATTACTTCTGGCCTGCATAGTTTCTGTTGAGAAATCAGCTGACAGTCGTATGGGCATTCCCTTGTAGGTAACTGCCTTTTTCTTGCTGCTTTTAAGATTCTCTCTTTGTCTTCTGCCCTTGTCATTTTAATTATGATGTGTTTTGGTGTGGTCTTCTTTGGGTTCCTCTTGTTTGGGACTCTCTGTGCTTCCTGGACTTGTAAGTCTATTTCTTTCACCAGGTAGGGAAAGTTTTCTGTTATTATTTCTTCAAATAGGTTTTCAATATCTTGCTCTCTCTCTTCTGCTTCTAGCACCCCCATAATGCGAATGTTGGTACGCTTGAAATTGTCCCAGAGGCTCCTTACACTATCTTTATATTTTTGGATTCTTTTTTTTTTCCCCTCTTCTGGTTGGGTGTTTTTTGCTTCCTCATATTTCAAATTGTTGATTTGATTCTCAGAATCCTCTACTGTTGAATCCCTATATATTATTATTTATTTCAGTCAGTGTATGCTTAATTTCTGACTGGTCCTTTTCCATTTTTGGGGAGGTTTCTATAAGATTTTTGAGTAATCTAAAACCATGGTTTTGAACTCTATATCCAGTATTTTGAACTCTATATCCAAACTTTTGAAAGTTTGCTTTCTTCCATTTCTTTCATTTGTGACATGTTTCTTTGTCTCCGCATTTTGGCTGCTTCCCTGTATTTGTTTCTATGTATTGAGTAGAGCTGCTATGTCTCCTTGAGTTGATAGAGTGGCCTTGTGTAGTAAGTGTCCTATACGGCCCAGTGGCTCAGCCTCCCCAGTCACCTGAGCTGGGAGCTCTAGGTGCACCCCTTTGTGGGATGTGAGCACAGTCTTGTTGTAGTTAAGTCTTGATTGCTGTTGGTGTCACTAAGAGGAATTGGCCTCCAGACCAGTTGGCTGTGAGGACCAGCTGTGACTACAGTGGGAGAGCTGCTGTGCAGGAGACACCCCTATGGAACAGGACTTGCTTCAGTGGGGCTTTGGTGCTCACTGAGTCTGCCCCCTGAGTGTGTTGCTTATGGGTGTGTAGAGTTGTAATCTGGTATGATCTGACACTGACAACTGGGTACACCGGCTCTTAGGTCCCCAGGGAGGTGGAAAGTCAGCCACTACCTGGGGCCACCCAGCAGGAACTAAAGAGAGATCTGCATATTCCTCCTCTTTGTATTGGGTTTGCAAGTGCCCAGATGAGGCCCAGCTGTGAAGCAAGGCAGGCTGGTACTGGTGTTGGGTCTTGATAGGTGTAGGGCTCCCTGACCCAGCTGCAGCTTATTTGAGAGATTTTAACCTGAGCAAGGACAGGCCATTCATATGCAAAAGTTGCTGCACACAGCTTGGGTGGGGTTATAATTGGATGAGGCAGGGTCTCAGGGAATCACCAGGGCGGAGCAAACAGAAATGGCTGCCAGTCTGCCATGCAACAGGGGAGATCCCAGCATAGGGAGAAAGCCGCCCCCGAATTCCTGCCCCAGTGCCAGACAATCCAGTTCCTCCTGGTATGTGTCTGTGTTCCCCAGAGCCTCACCCTGGTGCTGGAGCTGAGGAAGCAGGACCTTGTAAGTTCAATTGGTGGTACCAACCTTTTAAGAGGAACAACTGGGTCTCCTGCAGCCTCTGTGTCACCGAGCCCCAATCTGCACTGGTTTTTACAGGACATAGGGACTTCTTTTCCCAGCTCTGGGACCCTGGAATGGGGCTGGGACCACTTGCTCCTCCAGGCGGCCTCCACGGAGACAATCTCCCTCCCCATTAAAAAAGCAGCCCACGTGGGTGCCAGACCAGCCTGTTCCACGCCTCCTACCCGTCTCGGTGTGCTTTCTTCTTTACTTCTCTAGTTGTAGGACTTCCATTCAGCCAGCTTTCCAGTGGTTCTGGATGATGGTGGTTCTGTATTTCAGTTGTAATTTTGATGTGGTTGTGGGAGGCAGCGAGTACAGGAGTTTACCTACGCTGCCATCTTCCTTTTCCTCCCCCCTGCCAGCTTTGTTTTTTTTTAAAGGACTGGCTTCTTGGGCAGAGCTTGTTTGTGTGATCCGTGTGACACACATCTCTGTCTCTTTGCTGTCTGTGACCCCTGACGGTCACACTAGCTCGCAGGCTGCGCGGCGTGGGCACTGCTGTCACTGGGGCTGGACCTCAGCCTGGATTTGGCCGAGCTGCCCCTCTGCCCGCCTTTGTGTCCCGATGGTTCTGGCACCGTGAGGGACATGGCAGTCCCCTCTGCACTGCGCAGGCTGGGACAGCGATTCTCTGAATTCCAGGGCACGCTGCCCAACCTCAGACGTTGCGTTTGATTTATTTTTTTAATGTAAACATTCACCTTAGATTTCTATAATTTAGAAAACGTGCTCTGTCAGTCAGCCTTTGTGCATCGGGTGTAAACTGGCAGGACCCGTGTGCGCCGCACCTGCAGGCAGTCATTTTAATTCCTGCTTCTTTCTCAGGGCGGAGTACTCTGGAAACCATTCTAAAGAAATGAACATCTGGGCTTTCGGTTTTCTTTTAACCCTCTCGGGCTAGCTTTTCAGAGAACCCCCTTGCGTTAATTTACCTCCTGCTGACTTGACTATGACCATCTAAACCTCATTTGGCACTGAACGCAATGCTGGTCTGGGAATCTGTCTATGACATGGTAACCTGAGAGGCATCCCTCATTGGAGGTGATGGGAGCGCATCCAGAATTACATCAGGGAAGGCACACGGGGCTGGTCTCAGCTCAACCCTGAGAGCAGTAATTTTCCATCGTAAGCTACTAAATCCTCTGTCAGGCAAAAGCTTCCACAGTCGGCTGATGGGTAAAAGTGGGCCTGGTGCCAGGCTTGGACTTTGAGGGGGTCGCTCAGAGGACAGGTTGGAAAAATCCCTGTCCTAGACTCGAGAATCAGAGTTTTAAATGCTGAGAGGACCTTAGAGATCACAGCCAGCATCCCCATACCTCCCTTGCCAGGGAAGACTTGGAGACGTTGGGGAGCTTGGTTGATGTCGCACTGGCCCGAATGCCCTGTGGGCCCAGTCCCTGGAGACAGGCTTCTGAGTCCAGGCACCCGCTCCCTTCAGCTAGAACCTTGCTGTGGGCCTCCATTCTCATGTGCCATCAGCACACGCGTGATTGTCTTCCCCTTTTGCAGCATTTCACCAACCAGAGGGAAGAATTCGAGGGCACGAGGGAGAGCATCCTGGTGTGGCTGACGGAGATGGACCTGCAGCTGACCAACGTGGAGCACTTCTCCGAGAGCGACGCCGACGACAAGATGCGCCAGCTCAATGTAAGCCTTCCTCCCTCGGCGCCTCGTAAGGGAACACAGCTGCCTGCGCAGAGGCGAGCGGCCAAGTGCAGGTTTCACCTGATACCCTGGGGGCAGGCTCCAGAGCTGGTGAAGCTGCCGGGCTGCCTCCACCGGCACGCGGGGTGCTCACCAGCAAGGATACTGTTCCCTGCAGCCCGGGGACCAGCGGAGTGAGGCCCCTTTTTCTCTTCGTCTTTTATAATCATCCGGGGAGAGAACACTCTTTAGATTCAAACAGAAGGCACGAGATGCTGTTTCTCCGGATGTGCAGAATAACGGGAACAGCTGTGTCAGGGAGTGGCCCAGAACAGATACCATCTCCTCCCCCACTGTTACCAATATTCTGAATCACACTGGAACCTCACATCACTCCCGCCTGGGCTAGGTTTCACAAGAAGTTGAGCATGGAACTTTTCATCCCTGGTAGGAGGACACTAATGATCACTCTTACTGTGTCTGCTGAAGCAAATGCCCGTTGGTGGCTTACTGTGGGAAATGTTCTTTTCCCGCCGAGTGTGACAGTCAACAACGGTTCATGGCCGGCCATCCATGTCAGACTTTTAGAATCATTTTAATTGGAAAAGTCAGAGCCCAGAGGAGGAGGGGAAAATATTTACAGTTGTTTTAAATTATTAAATCTTTGTCACGTTGTTAAAAACTGATGAAGTTAAGAGAAAGAAAAAACAAAACACAGATGAAGCTAGAGTACGAGGTGAAGGCACAAAACAATCATGACATTCCGGTGCCTTTTCTGTGGCCTGTTATATAAAAACAGACATCGTCTGAATCCTCAGAGAAACCCCTTTTTTTGAAATCCTGTCTCATGTTCCTCACAGGGTTTCCAACAGGAAATTACATTGAACACCAACAAGATTGACCAGCTCATCGTTTTCGGGGAGCAGCTGATTCAGAAGAGCGAGCCCCTGGATGCCGTGCTGATCGAGGACGAGCTGGAGGAGCTGCACCGATACTGCCAGGAAGTGTTCGGCAGGGTCGCCCGCTTCCACCGGCGGCTCACCTCCCACGCCCCGGTAAGGGGGGCGCACCCCCGGGGGCTTCCGGGCCACTCAGACTTGGGGTTCAACCAGACTTGTCGTGGGAAAATTTTATTTCCACTCTTGTTAATAGAGAGGCACAGGCACCCAGAGGCTCCCATCTCCCAGAGGAAAGGGTAGCACTTCTGCCAAGCCCTGCCCCTTCGACACTGTCCCACGTGCTCCTGGTTCAGGGTTTTCTGGCCGGGTCAGCACTCCTAGGACATTTTTACAAAGGCTCTGCTTTGGCTCACAGTGCTAACGTGGGGTTGTACTGGCCTTTTCCTCTGTGCTAATGTCTGGGAGCTCTTAATATTTGTGCCTTTCTGGGGCTTCGTTCTCACCGTTGAAGTGCCGAAATCACCAGCTTTGGAAAGCAACTGTGATGATTCCCTTGACAGAGGGGCCTTTGGGGAAATTCAGGTGGCGTCGGGCCATTACCCAGAGTTCACTGCCTTTGTGTGCCTGAAGCTTTGGTGATGACCTTCGACCAACACAACTGGCTACCTCTTCTTTTTTGTGTCGTCAACTGCCCAACTTCAAACATAATTTCTTCATCACACGTAGCCTCAGAAATAACCTACATTCTCTTTTTTTCTTTTCAGAACAGTTTTTTATTGCCTAAGTAGCTAGGATATTTGGTGCATTATACAAATCGTTTCATTACTTTCATTTTTAAAGGTAGCAATTGATAGTCATTTTTCTTAAGAGTCATGATAACACAGGGAGAATACGATTCTGTATTCTGAACAGTAAGATTGGGGATAAAAAGAAAGAACCTGGTACGTGTGGTCCTTGAACATGTGAATCTTATTCAGAACACGAATTGCCTTAAAAAATTTCTTTCACTTCTTAATTTTCTGATTTTTGGAGGAACCTGCCATATAACCATCAATGAAACTTTGGCCTCCCTTTCTTTTTTAGATAAAGTTGTTGAGTGTAGATTATCAAATTTAAGATTTTTTCCTAGGAAAGAAAATGGAGTTTTGGCAAATAACAATTGTAGGACCCGCACTAGACGTAGAGTCTAAATTGGAATGACCAGGAACAGGGCCTGGGAGCTGATGGCCATTTTCGGGAACGGATGGGCAGGCCAACTCCCAACGCTCCTCAGAACCGGAGTCGCCTATGACTTGGTTAATTCTTAAAACCGGATACTCCCGTTTTAGGGCTTGGAAGATGAAAAGGAAGCCTCTGAGAATGAAACAGACATGGAAGACCCCAGGGAGATCCAGACTGACTCTTGGCGTAAGAGGAGGGAGATGGAGGAGCCCTCGTCTCCTCAGGCCCTTTGTCACCTGGTGCCCCCGGGCCCGGGGCCCGAGCGGTCTGGCTGCGAGACCCCTGTCAGCGTGGACTCCATCCCCCTGGAGTGGGATCACACAGGGGACGTGGGGGGCTCCTCCTCTCACGAAGACGACGAGGAGGGCCCATACTACAGTGCACTGTCAGGTAAGAGGCCTGGGTGTCCAGAGACCTTGAAATTGACCACGTGGCTCTGTTTTTAACTCCTCACAACACGGCCAACTCTCAATGATCAGGAGTCCGGCTATGGCTCACCCAGACTTCCTGTGGCTTCCTGCGTTCTGTCCTGCCCACTTCCGACTCGCCTGAGAGTTGGCTCACTCCTATGGTAGAGGGGATCAGAGGGGGGAAAAAACACGGGAATTCGCACTGGGCCACTAAGGCTATTCACGGATGGCCCTGGCTCGTCAGTGAACTTTTCTGGCCAGCTTCTCAGAGAGCCCACAGTGTGAGAGTTTTCATTCTTTCTGTGCACCGCCCCTCCCCCACCACTGCTTCGAACGGTTGGGAGTTGGCTGAAAAAATCCTTCTGGGTTTTTTTGAAAGCTTTCTAATAAAACAGGTAAAGGGCAGTTACCTTCCTCCTTCCAGCTGACAATGTTTCTGCTGTTTTAATTTGATACTGGGGCATTCCTGCAGTGAGGAAAATGACATTATTCTTTTTCAGATGTAGAAATCCCTGAAAATCCTGAGGCATATCTTAAAATGACCACAAAAACTTTGAAAGCGTCTTCTGGTAGGCCCCTGCCCGTGCATGTGTCTCAACATGGCAGCACCCTCGGCGCACACTGCATCCTAAACCTCGCTCCCACGTCATGTCTGACCTCTGCCTTCGTGGACACCATGGCCTCGTGCCATGGTGTATTCGTGCTGCCGTACTCACACATACCTGCGCGCTCCTCCCACACCCCCGGCCAGGCCAGAGCAGTCTCGCCGCCATCCCTCTCCCCCTCAGGCCTGCGCAGAAGGGAATTCTTCGTGGTGCCTTCTTAAGTTTTTGTCTTCCTGCCGTCTAACTCCAGTCCCTTGGCATGGGCCAAGCTTTCCTCATGGTGGCTTGGTTTGGAACCATTTCCTTGCTTCCGGTGATTTCCTGGGAAGAGGGTGGGTGAGTGCAGGTGAGGGTAGAGCTGCTGTCGCATTGGTCGCAGAAGAAACCTTCCTTTCCTCAACTTGCAGCTCTAATCTTCATTCCCTGCCCCGCCCCGCCTGCAGTACTGGGCACAGCCACAAGGGGCCCTCTGGTCCCGTCCGTCCCCCCTCCCTCCTGAAAGGCCTCCAGTCCTCCTGGCCCCAGACCCAGCTCGCTGCCAGTGTCCCCACCACGAGAGACCCGGCTCCAAAACACCACTCATCCCGCAGCAAATCATATGTTCGTTGTGCTCCGCTCCATGGTGAACCCATCTAGTGAAGGCCCAGTGTTGCTCAGCTGCATGACTCATTTCATTCCCTTCTGGGACATACTGACATTTTGCAAACATGCATGCTTTGCAAGGAAAGCTGCAGAACTCATGTTCCACCGTAACCTGATGCCATGTTGCCGTGACCTTTTTGTGTAACTAAACATGAATCCTTTGGTTGGAGAGAATGGATTGTCACTTGCTATTTTTTGTTTCAGGCAAATCCATTTCTGAGGGCCACTCATGGCACGTTCCTGACAGTCCTTCCTGCCCCAAGCATCGCTACAAACAAATGGGAGGTGATAGGAATGTACAGCCCATCCCCTCCGATTCCAGCACCCCTTATAAACCAGCTTACGTAAGTTGTTTGTTTGTTGTTTGTTTTTATTGAATTCATTGGAGGACATCAGTTAATAAAATTATGTCTCAGGTGTACAATTCTCTAATACAAATCTGTACATTGTATTGTGCATTCACCACCCCAAGTCAAGTCTCCTTCCATCACCATCTATCCCCCCTTTACTCTCTTCTACCTCCCCCCACCCTCCTTTCCCACAGGTTTTGCTTAATCCCTTTACCTTTTTCACCCAGCCCCCCAACCCCGTCCCTTCTGACAGCTGTCAGTCTGTTCTCTGTATCTGTTTTGTTAGTTTACTTTGGTCATTAGAGTCTACATATCAGTGAAATCATATGGGACTTGTCTATCTCTGACTGGCTTATTTCACCCAAGCGCAGGAGTAAATAGTTAAAATTTTTCAAGAGAGGGACTTTGGTGCCTACTGTGTGTGCTCGCCCCCCAGGAACATTTTGAGTTGGTTTTCCCCCCGGTGACAGTATCTCTGCCAAGCTGTCCACACTTCATTAGAACCCTGGCAAAACTGACCTGAGTTAAAAATAGGTTTCTGGCCAATTCAGGAAGGACTGGCAGGGACATGCCATGAGTAGCCCTCAGAAATGGATTTACCCGTGTGTGTGTGTGTGGACATGACGTAACAGTGATTATTACTGTTGAGTCGGTCATCCATGCAAATAACGGAGAAGCGAAGGGCGGGCTTTGCTGTGTGGCACCTGAGCTCCCAGACCTTCGTTATGGTTCCCTTTTGACCACACGGCACACCCCGTTCAAAAGTTATAACTTCACCTCCATACGATTTGGCCTTGTACTGTGGTGGACGTGGGCTTGATTCCTAGCCCTGCCAATAAATTGCTCTGGATCCGTAAGCCCTCCACCTGCCTCCGTGAGCCTTCACATACCTTCTATAATTGTTATTGTCAGGATTGGGTGGATGCAGTTATGAAGAAGGCGGCCCGCAGGAGTAGTCACCATCATTATTATTATTATTATTGCTATACACGACTGTGTATATGCGTCATTACTGTTATTTATAACAGTGCTGTTCCTTCTTACATTTCCCTCTGGGAACATGCGTCTTGGCACCCCTCCGGCTACGCAGCTGTTGGGGGGACAGCCAGCCTAGGATTTCATGTTGGCCCAGCTCCTCCTCAGCGCAGAGAATTAGCAGTGAGTGAGTTGCATGTTCAGTGTCTTCTCAGAAAAACCAGAAGCAGTGTCAGCCTCACAGGATGAGTCCTCAGCGTGCCCTCGGTGTCTAGGAGTGAAGAGAGCTCGATAATTAGAGGAGATTTTTGGCTGCACGTGGTCAGACCGGAGTCATTCGATAGTGGCTGCCCAGGCCCAAATCAGGAACTCTGGCTCAGCAAGCAGTTGTCATTGGTAGCCTGTCTCTCTGCAGAATCAGACCTCACAGTCTAGGGGAGAGACCCCAGCACCTCACCTTTGCTTTACACCCATAGTCCCAGGGACTATGCTCGTGTCCCTCGCCTGGCCAGTTTCAACAGCTCACCCCTTTTTTTGGTGTCTGAAACCAGAAATCTGAAGGTTTTTTATATTTCCATTCCACACAAACAGGCCATATGGACACAATCCAAAGAAATCGTGGCTTTTCTAAAAAAGGCTACATTTATTTTTGGAAAGGCCAGAGATAATAGGCCCGTCAGCTCTGTGAGGACAGAAGAGCAGCGAAGAATAAATGCTTGGTAATGAACTGCCCAGGGGGCAGGTCCGATTCCTGGAGACAGGAATGCCACCAGCTCTGCAGAGTGACTGGGAGGGAGAACTAAGAGTTTGTAAAACACGGTACAGGTGAACAGGTGCTGAGCTCGATGGTGGTTTTAAGCCTTCGCACGGTTCCTTTGGGCAGAGTGTGAGGAAGCCTCACGTTAGGTCGGTCACTTATTCCCAGTGTGGACTCCCCACTGCTTCCCCCTCCCCGGGCCACCCACACCCCGAAGCGCTTGTATTTCCTGGAGGTTCCCCCTGGAAGGAAAGGGCTCCCATATCCTCATCTTGTACCTGTTAACATGAACCAAAGTACTCTTCAGCCATAAATGGAGATGATAACATAAAGTTGGCTCCTTCTAGGTAAAGCTGCTGTTGTCTCCAGGAACCGATGGTGGCAAGGAAGGCCCGAGCGTCTTGAATGGCAGCCCCCAGCAGGAGGACGAGGGGCTGGCTCCCCTCACCGGGCAGCAGTCAGGTACCGTTAAAGCGGGTGGTGGCGAAGAGGGTTCGAGTCTGCATTGGGGGTTAGTCGGGGATTCCAGTCATGGCTCAACAGAATATTAATTAGGAGTTGCCCAGCTATATAACTCAGCAAAACTGCCACCCTCCCCCACAGCTGCCAAGTTATTTCAGAATTAGCTGACTTGTATTTATGAACACATTCCTAGACTATTCAAAACTATTCTGTAAATATAGACATCATGAGCCTCCGTGATGAAGTGTGTGTATTTGTGACTTCAGTTGTATGTGAAGAGCAGACACAGGAACGTTATTTTCAAAGAGTTCTGTCAGGTGTCTCCTCGTGAGACCAGTTCAGTGATTATAAAAATAATTACTCAACCAAGTCTAAAGTCAAGCTGATAGCCCTGACCTGATCATCACAGACCAAAGGAGAAAGGGCCGTAACTACAGCACGAACTCAAACTGAAATGCTGAACTTGGGACCAGACCACATACTGGTCACACACGGGGTCTCCTACCCAGCGAGCTGCCTCCCCCCAGCCTCGGCGGGAGTGTGGTGGCTGTAGCCTTGAGCCAGAGCCAGGGAACCGTGCCCTTCCTCACTCCGGGGAAAGGAAGGACTCCCCAGTGCTGAGCCTCAGCAAAGAGCATCCCCTACAGGTCTTATCACTCTGACCCTGAATTAGTTGGAGGCAGAGAATTCTGTTTGCATAGTTGCTGCTTTTTATTCCAGGTGCCTTTGACAGATGGGAGCTGATTCAAGCACAGGAACTTCGGAAGAAACTCTTAATGAAACAAGACTTGCAACAGCTGAACGCTGATGTCAATGACACCATCACCAGGCTGAAAAACACCGAAGCAGAGCTGGAAACGTTAAAGACGGCCAAGCCTCCCTCTGGCGTCCACGAACTGGGACTCAGGGTGAAGAAACTGAAGGTGAGGCGGAGGGATGCAGGATGCAGAGTGCGCCTGCCAGTGCTGGCTGTGCTGACCGAACAGACCAAGTCTGTCAGGGGTGTGTGCTGGCCGTCCCTCTCTTCCATTTCACGTCTGTAGCTGGCAGGGACATGGATGCAGATCTTGGTCTTCATTCAGAAGAGCATCTACAGATGGACCCAAAGCCCAGGGCAGTGCTGGGCAGGTGTTGCTCAGATGCCCAGTGCTGGGAAGTCTGACTTCAGAGGCACCTGCCGGCTCTTGCAGAGGTGCTAGTGGCCACTGAGGCAGCTTAAAAACACCCTTCCAGCCTGTGTGCGGTCCAGGCTGGTAGTGGAGCGCTGGGCAGGGGGAGGACCAGCTCACCTGCTGCTGAATTCGGCGGCCTGATCTGGTTACTCTGCTACACAATTAGGATTTGTCAGCCACACAGTCAGTCTTCCCCCTACGGGAATGCCTGGCCAGGGACCAGGGAGGGGCATGAGCCTGTGCTCCTAAGAGGACCCAGGGCAGGGGGCAGGCAGCCTTCGTGTTTGTACTGTGGTTTCATTGTGCATTGAGGTATCGGGTGAGCCTTCATCCTAAGGAAGAGCACTTCTGTGTAACTAAGTGTACTTTATCTGGAAGCCTTTTTAAATCTGATCCAGAAGGGTTAAGCCAGCCAGAGCTCAGCAGGCCCGGCTGAGCTGGCCTCTGGTTGAGCTGGCCGGCCAGGAGACAGGCCTCTGCTCTCTGCCCAGCGGCCAAGTGCACTGACCTTGTAAGGCAGCTTCTTCACCTGACGCTTCCCAGCCAGTCATAGGCGAGGTCGCCCTGTTTCTGTGGCCTCGGCGTGGGGAAGCGTTTGGAAGATCTGTTCCCACGGAGGTTCTAAGTGAACCCCACACCACCCTCTTCAGAGTGCCTCACCCAGCCTTTCCTTCTGCGGTAGGAGATCCTGAACGCCTTGGACACCTACAAGGCTTTGGTGGTCTCTCCCAACGTGAGCAGCAAGGAGTTTCTGCAGACCGGGAGCAGCGAGTCCAAGGAGCTCCATGAGAGCGTGGGCCAGCTGCGGCTGCACTGGGACGCGGCGTGGGCTGCGGCGGAGAGCTGGAGAGAGGGCTTGCGGCAGTCGCTCATGCAGAGCCAGGTACGCCACCACAGCGGGTGCCCAAGGCCCAGTCCCGGGCACAGCCAGGCCCACGTGGGTGGGAGGGGCGGATATTTTTATCGTCGGCAGGCTGCTGTGGCACAGCCAAATGTGTCTTATGTTAGGAAACCTGTGCTTGACCATTTGTTTCTGAAGAGGCCCACCTGCTGTCGCACAGCCTGACGCTTGCCCTGGGTCTCCTGCTCTGTGGCCCAGGCCACTCATCGTGTGAGGGTTTCAGCAAGCATGCCAGGGGTCAGAAACGCCACTCCAACATTGCCCCGTCTCTGTCCTTTTGTCAGGAAGGCTCCTGGCCCTGGAACAAGGAGCAGTTTGACCTGCTCCACAGCCTTAGTAGCTGTGTAACTTTGGGCACATCATTGAACCTTCTGGACCTCAGTTTTCTTATCTGAAAAACTAGAGGCCCGGTGCACAAAATTCATGCACGGGTAGGGTCCCTAGGCCTGGCCAGCGGTCAAGGCCGAACAGGGCCTTCCGGCTGCTGGCTGGGTCCTTCCCCAGCTGCCGGCTGCTGGCCAGAGCCTCCCTTTGTTCCACACCGCCCCCTGGTGGTCAGCGCATGTCATAGCGAGCAGTCGAACTCCCGAGGGGACACTTTGCTTATTAGCCTTTTATACAGGGAGATGGGAATAATTTTAGTGCCTCCCTCACAGGATTCTTTTTAGGACGGTATGCTTGTAGTCTTAGCCCAGCACCCGACACATATTAAATGCTCAGACCATGTTACCTCTAACCCCATCATAGGGAGCATGAGCCACCAATAAGCCCACATGCAGCCCTGTCCGTGGTTTATTATATGTCAGGGGTAACCATTCATCCTAAGGAATAGCACTTCTGTGTAACTAAGTGTACTTGAGCCACTGAACCCAGCACATCTGTGTGGTCCTCCTCTGTCACAGCGGGTGGGGCATTCTGAAGCCCCGCCATTGCGTCAGCCCTTTTCACTTGGCAGAGTCCCTCCTGCTTCCTGGAGCTGTGCCCAGTGTTCTCTCCTCCCCGCTTTCCTTGTTTGGGGGCCTTTTATCCACTGGATAGAACAGGAACAGCAGATGACTCTGATGGACTAGACTTCGTTTTATGAGTGGCCAATGCTGGGATGTGTGTTGTTTTTTAAGGACTTCCACCAGTTGAGTCAGAATCTGCTCCTGTGGTTGGCGAGTGCCGAGAGCCGGAGGCAGCAGGCTCATGTCACTGACCCAAAGGCAGACCCCCAGGCTCTCCTGGGGTGCCGGGAGGAACTCCTGGTAAGTCTTCTCCTGGGCAGCTCTGCACCTCCTGGCCTGTCAGGAGTCCTCCCTAGGTAGCCTCACCTAGAGTTTCTGGGAACGGCAGTGCCGATGGGTGTCTAAAGCAGGATGACCTGCAGGGATGAAGAGCCGGGCCCAGAGCAGGAAGTCTTCAAGGCTAAGTTGTTGGGGACAAGGGTGCTTAGCAATATCCTGAGACACGTAAGGCCATTTGAAGCATTTTTCTCCCTTGTGAATACAGCTCATTTGGGAGGAAATCGGATGCACATGGTCCACATGTACGAGTTTCCTTTATCCACTATAGAAAAGTCTTACTTCGTGGAGGTCACTTGTGTTTCCATGTATTTATTTCACGAATGTGTTAACATGAGACCTCATTTGCACTCAAGTTGACATTTTTATCCACATACTTACATGTGGTTTAATTTTAAATATTTAACATTTAATCACCATGCTGGTCATTGTTTAAAAAAACATCGTTGTGCTAAAACCTCTGTAAAGCCATGCTCTGCAGGATAGCTGTGTCCCACAGGACTTTCTGTGGTGACGGAATGTTCTGTCTGCTCTCTGCCTAGTGTGACAGCTACTGAGCCCCTGAAATGGGACTGGTGGGACTGGAAATTAACTTTTCACTTTAATTAATTTAAACTTTAACAGTCTCGTGTTGTCTAGTGGCTACCATATTGGACAGTGAGAGAGCCACATAACCACCCTCAACAATGCAAGCGAATTTGCCAGCTGCCTCTGTATTTCTAAATAGTACACTTAACGATGCCTTTTCTCAATTCATTAGATTTTTCCCTTGTCCTCCTGCCATTAGTGGATAAGGGCCTTGTCTCCCCTCACTTCCTCTGACTCCTCCAGCAACACAGTTGTCTCCAGAATGAGAAGGAATAACAAGGGGCAGGGTGTAGCCAGCTTGCTCTCCAAGGGATGCTGGGCTTGCGGACACAGGCGGGAGGAGCGGGAGGTTCTGGAGTGGAGCACCTGCTCCCGCCGCACCAGCTCCCCTTTGCATAAACCCCGTTTCACACTTGTCTGTCCTTAGCAACTGGAAAAGGAGCTAATGGAACGTCAACCTCAAGTGAACTCCCTACAAGAGATTTCAGACAGCCTTCTCATTAAGGGGCACGGAGAAGACTACATTGAGGCCGAAGAGAAGGTGCACGTCATTGAGAAGAAGCTCAGACGGTTACTGGAGCAAGTGTCCCATGACTTAACGTCCTTGCAGGGAAGCCAGGTGAGTCCCCGGGGGGCTTTCAAATATAAAGATGCCATAGCAGATGCAAGCAGGAAGGACGCAAGCTCACCGTGGGAGTGGCGTCTCGAGGTCATACCCCTCTCTAGCCGTGTGGCCTGAAAACATTACCTAAGCTCTTTAAGCTGTTTTATCGTTTGTAGCGTAAGAGGGATATACCGTAACAAGAGTGCCTTCCTATCAGCAGGGCTGGGCTAATCTAAACAATGCCAATGCTTCTACCATTTCTGCCTTGTGTTCATGTTGAAGACTTTTCTCCTGTGCCACACTTTCAAGTCCTCTTCTCCATCCTGCTCACTCTCCTCTGACCCCTTTCTCATTTGTCTGCTTTCTGGCCTTTAAAATGTGTTCCAGCTCAGAACACCCAAACCGTGGCCCCTCCATTCTAGAGTTCACACTTCCTCCTGTGCAGCAGGACCACGTGGTCTCACTGGCACGTGGTCCCGGCCGCACTTGTGCAAGCTCACTGCCAGCTCCTTCTGTCCCTCTTGCTCCTGCTGACCTCAGCCTCCCCCCACATGTGCTGCGGGTTGTTAATGCAAGAAGTTGGCCTTGTTTACATACATTCCCTTTTGTCTGAAAAAGCCCCTCTTCCGGGAAGATTTGAGCTGGGGGCGGGGAAGGGGTGGCGTGATGAAGACTCTGCATGAAGCACGTTTTTGTGCTGTGGAGACTATTCAGAACCTGTTTCCCTGAATTGAATGGACTCGTGGGGTTTGGATTACAGATCCCAGACCCGTCTCTGCCTGGCCTGGACGAGGTGGATGCTGGAGACGAGCCTCCAGCCGTGTACGTGCCAGCTCCCCCGGCAAAGGTGAGAGCCCTTCCGCTGTGAGAACCACACTGGTTAGTCTCCAAAGCCACTGAGGGGACAGGAACGGGGGACTCCGCGGCCCCCCTAGAGAATGCATGGCGCCATAGACTGCTCCAGCCTGCTGCTCGGTGGGGAAAGGCCTCCTCCAGGTTCCTCTCTGGGACGGTGGCAGGTTGTGAAAGAGGGGAGCCCTCTAACTGGAGGCTTCCCGGTCTCCAGTAACCACAGATCGACAAGCCCAATTCTTACTTACCTCATAGAGCTTCATATCAAACGAATTCTCTAGTCGCCAAGGCTTGTCAGGAAGCCCACCTAAGGAAGGATGTTTCCTCATTGACAGAACTAAAAATTGTCAAGTCGCTAACTGGATTGTTTTCATCCAGGAGACCGGAGCAGAGAGAACTACCAAAGGCAAGAACAGGAAAGCCGGCAGGTAACAGCCCTGAATGCCCCTGTTCACCCACCAAGCTCACCAAGGCCGCGATCAAGGTCTTTGTAAAAACCGGTTTTCTTCCATCTGGAAAGGGCGAGGCTTCCCTTCCAAACCTGAACCCCAGCCGTTGGTCCCATTTTAACCTCAGGTCCTGGGTGTCTTACGTACATGAGCTGGGGGTCAGGAACCGTGAGTGGGTTTTGCCTCCAAGCCTCCCGCTGAGCTCTCTCTACCTTCTCTGTTGCCAGGGTGCCGGGCCCCGCTGACCCAGGCCGCTCGCGGCCGCAGCGCTCCTTCCTGTCCCGGGTGCTCCGGGCGGCGCTGCCCCTGCAGCTGCTGCTGCTCCTGCTGCTGCTCCTGGCCTGCCTGCTGCCCTCCTCCGAGGAGGACTACAGCTGCACGCAGGCCAACAACTTCGCCAGGTCCTTTTACCCCATGCTGAGGTACACCAACGGGCCACCCCCCACATAGAGGCTCAGCCCGCAGCAGCGCCACCACCAGCCTGTGTCCTCGGGAGCCCAGCTCGTGGCCCCAGACCGACCTGTGAGTGACTGAGCGGCAGCACCGCCCAGGGACCTGCTGCGGACGCCTCCCTCCAGGCTCGGCCAGAGAGGACTGGTTTGGGGATCTCTGGGAACCGCAGTTTCCTGAGGAGCCAAGCACTTTGTGGATTCTGACTTATTTGTGAACATTATTAAAATGTAGCTAATATGGTCAGGTGAACAGTCCGTGTTCATCACGTAGTATATGTTCTAGAAACAAGCAAGCAGATTCTGCCTTAGAAATGGTTCAGAAACTCACGTGCACCCTTGGCTGACTGAACAAAACAACCCCATTTTAAATGTTTAGAATGAATTTTACTCCAGTCAGCTGACAGTTCTGAGCTACAGGTTATAAACCAAAATCTTCTGTTCAGTACTTAGGTCTGCTCTTTTATATTGCTTTAAGTTTTTTAAAGAAATTATATTGCATGGATGTGTTGTGCATATTTTTTAACAATGCTGCATCTGTATGAATGTAAACTTTGATTTTTTAAAGAAAAATCAGATTTTAGCTTTGGACTAATGTACAGTAAATGCCAAAATACATACTTGATAGGGGCATTTTTATAAGTTAATTTTATAAGACTTTTCACATTCAAAGTGCTGCTTCAGGTTTTAACTGTTTGGCTACGGGGGGATTGGTACAGATACCTGAAGCTGTTTGTCGTATGTACAACGTTTCTCATTAAAACAAAAAATAGCCACACGTTTGTTGTGCTGGATTATGTTACGAAGCAGCTAAATAGTATGTGTAATCTCCCAGAGAACAAAAATTATTTTTAAACTATTTAGAGGGATTTGTTGGTTTTAGTTCTGAGATACGCTTTATATTCTACTTATTTAACTTTGTACAGAATAATATGAGATCTAGAGACCTACCCCTTTATATGAGGCAGTTACTCAGTGTGTGACCCTGTAGGGAAGGATAATCTCACCCAGATTTCTCTATTCCCAGCTCTCTCCAAAGCAAATAAATAGTGTTTAGCAAACATTATAGGCAAAGCCACCTGCTTTGCATCCAGTCCCACTACCACTGTCTATTTTTCACCTAAATAAAAAGAGGGTGATTAAGTTTCTGAACCAGTTCCTAACCTGCACCTTGGGAGATACCACTGACTCAGCAGCAACCTCAGTCCGCTCTCTCCTCCCAAAACACAAACCTCCGGGGAAGCCAAGGAAGCTCCTCCGCGGAGGCGCCACTTCTGGGGATCAGACACCCCCAGGACGCGGCAGGTCACGAGCAGCTTACAGAAAGGCATCGTCCAAGAGATATGGAGGGAAAGTAACTTCAGGGTCTTTTAATTCTTTAAAATAATTCACCTCTCTGACCAGAGGAGGTGACCACTCTGGAGACCTTTTCTGCCCTTAAGGAGGGACTCCGGTGTGTCCAAGTGGAAAAGGAAGTGTTGTTTGCATTTTAAAGCCTAATTATGCACACCAAGTCTCAGGATAAACACTCACCCCAAGGAAGCCTTCCTACACGAAACTCAGTGTAGCCCCAAAGGTTTGTTAAACCTAATTTGCTTTACACTGTCCTAAGGTTTAGTGTTCCCCACCACAAAGGAACGTTTCATTAAGATAACGTCAGCATGAATGAATTCTTTTTTTTCCCCATCCCTAAAGTGGGGCTTAATACTAAGTGACTCAGATGAGATAATTACAGAAAATCTACCCAAATTTATATATTTATATTTGTGGGCTGCATTTTACTTGAGCACACAGCACCTGTGGTCATAAATCACACGTGTGAGATTAGAGGACGATTAAATTGCTACCATCTAAAAAGCGTTCAACAGCGTAAGTCAGAGATTCTTAACTCTTGAAATTGTACACAAGCATTTGTGTTTATGTACCTTTTTCTAGGAAGAGTATCCGTGGTTTTCATCCAATTCTTAAAAGGCTCTGCAAACCTAAAATAGAATTCAGAATAGAATGGGAACACTGCTTAGCCTAATCCCTGAAAATCCTTATGCTCAACTCCCAACAAACACAGTTTTAAAACCAAAATTATGAAAACCATTTTATTTAGCTTATGTGACATTAAACTTCTTTCTGCAACAGTGCCATAGACAGTGAAGGGACACAGCAAAGAAAAAGCAGTACCTGGAGGAGCCGAAAGCAGATCTCAAAATCTTCTTTCACACAACAAACATTTGTAAAAGGGCCCAAATTTAAAAGCCCGCTAATGGTACAAAGCATTCATCTGAAAAACAATGACAAATGATAGCCAGCCAACAGTCTCAGGTACACAGGGCGACTGAGTAAGGTGACAGGACTGAGCGCCGCAGCAGGCAGACGCGCGCAGAGGAACACCTGCCGGCGCAGAGGCTGTGCGGGTAACAGGCGGTTCTGGGCCGGCATCGCAAGCCTCGGCCCATCAAGGAAACCCACGTCACACAGCAGTGCCTGGCCCACAGATGAATGGGATCCTCGACTCCAAAGCCAGAGAAAGGGTTCTAAGATCACATATCGCAAAGAAGGTATATCTCTAGAGCTGCCACTACAGCCCAAATTCCAGCAACTTGGAGAGCTACAAAGAATAAAAAGCATGTGTTTCACACTACAGGAAACCAAACTCCGCAGGGAAGCATCAGTGCCTAGAAGATGTGAGAATTTTACATGAGGAAACTGGTAAACTTCCAAGAAACTGCACCTGGGGGAAGCAGTAACAGATGAAAGGAGGTGAGGGCAGTACTACCCACTAGCTCAGTGGTCGGCCAACTCATTAGTCAACAGAGCCAAATATCCACAGTACAGTGATTGAAATTTCTTTCGAGAGCCAAATTTTTTAACCTTAAACTTCTTCTAACGCCACTTCTTCAAAATAGACTTGCCCAGGCCGTGGTATTTTGTGGAAGAGCCACACTCAAGGGGCCAAAGAGCTGCATGTGGCTCGCGAGCCGCAGTTTGCTGACCACAGTACTAGCTGATGAGCCCCGGATGGGAGGACTGGAATAACAAAACGCATCTTATTTTTCCCACCTGTCAAGGATGCTATTCTGGCCCTAGCCAGTTTGGCTCAGTGGATAGAGCGTCGGCCTGCAGACTGAAGGGTCTCGGGTTCGACTCCCGGTCAGGGCACATGCCTGGGTTGTGGGCTCGATCCCCAGTAGGGGGCATGCAGGAGGCAGCCGGTCAATGATTCTCATCATTGATGTTTCTATCTCTCCCTCTCCCTTTCTCTCTGAAATCAATAAAAATGTATTTTTTTAAAAAAGGATGCTATTCTGTAAAAGTTCATGTGAACCCCATCTAAGCTGAGAAGGTAGGATCTAAAGGCAATTATAACTTAGCCGTCTCTCCCTTACGCGCTGAGACTCTTCAGATGCAAGTCCTGCAGCCGGGATCATGCTAACCACAAGACAAAATCTGGCCTAAGCTTTGCCGGATGTAGGTTTATTGACCTTGAGCAGGTCAGTTTACCCCTCTGGGCTTTAATTTACACATGTATAAAAGATGGGGCGGAACTTGGTGTCTATAAGGGTGTTCCAGAAATTGGGGCCGGCCCCGCCACAAGCAGGCCCCACTTAAACCAGAGCGGCCATGACTGTCAGGTTGCTTTTAATGAGTGGATTCTGCAGTCTAAATGTATTCTTCCTTAGTTTTCCTTTTAACTAGTTAAACGGCACGGCCTGCATTCAGTTCTGTCACTTATTCCCTGAGTGACCTTGAGCAAGTTTGCTTATCCTCTCTGGCTTCCACAGCCAAAAAGAGAGGACAATGGTAATTGCTATGAGGATTAACTGGATGGATGAGGCACTGAGAACTATGTCTGGCACATAGTAAGTGTTGCTCAAATATTTTAAGGTACTAAACGATGTATTTTTACAATTTCCTTCACATAACCTTTACTATGTTTAGAGAAAACATAGCTAGGGCCTAACTACACCTTAATGTGTGATGGGACAGTGATCCACTGTTTAGAGAAATGTGTCAAATCTTATTTTTTTTAAATGTTTTGTTTCAAAACAGACCTAGAAATGGAAGGTTCACCTTGAAAAGGTGTCAACATACACAAGTCCCTTAGCAAATTTAAATACAACCAAACTCGACTGTCACATGCTAGAAAATGGCTTATATCTATGAATATATAAGATAGCTCTGCCGAGACTTGGAAACTGGTTGCTTTTTACTGACATCTAAAATAATTGTCCTTCCAGCTGAGTTAGCAGGGGAATAATCCAAATAAAGGGTCTCACTGCAGAGCTTTTGATTTTGGGTTTTGTTTTTATACAGTCAGCCTCCAGACCTGCTCTTATTAGGCTGACAAATGATAATCCTCTGTTCCCACTTCAATGTTTCAGGAAAAATCTCTTCAAAATTATTTTAGGGTTGAATCCTTTGTAGGGAGTCCTGGTGGACAACAAGCATGTGACAGGCCAGACCGAGGGGGTATCGTGATGGGGGAGGGAGATGCCGTTAAAACGACGTGTGAAAACTCACAGCGCAGCCCCTGGGGTGCCCACACAGTCCCCCTCAGGCACTGCCAGTTCCCTCCGAGGAACCTGAGTGAACACTGTCCTAATGTCCTCTGTATTGAGAATAGTCCATGGTAATTACATAATTGAAAATTGTCTATATGACTCCATATTAGAACCTCATGCTTGGAAATAAGCCCAAATCTTATTCCCACAAAGTAAGTTTCTCGTATTAAATGATGACTTAAATATCAAAACAGTGGATCACTGTCCCATCACACATTAAGGTGTAGTTGGGCCCTAGCTGGTTTTGCTCACTGGTTAGAGCATCAACTCGAGAACCAAAGGACATGTGGGAAGCAACCAATTGATGTGTCTCTCTCATGTGGATGTTTCTCTCTATCCCTCCTTCCTCCCTCCCATTGCCCGCCCCCCCCCCCCCCTTTCCACTCTCTCTAGAAATCATGGGGAAAATATCCTCAGGTGAAGATTTTTTTTTTAAGTGTAGTTGGGTGGGTTTTTGTTTTTCAATACTCAATTCCTGTTGATAGTTGTCAGCTCCCACTCCCCCTAGTTCAGGGATAGGGAACCGTTTTTCTGCCAAGGGCCAATTGGATATTTATAACATCATTCGTGGGCCATACAAAATTATCAGCTTAAAAATTAGCCTGCTGTATTTGGTCAAACATTTAATTAACCCCTAATGCCTTGGCAAGACCAGACCAAACGATATCACGGGTCTGATACGGCCCTCGGGCTGGACATTCCCCACCCCTGCCCTCGTTAATTCCTTTTAAAGAATGAACTTGAAAACACTGAAACCCTTGCATAGCTATGGGAGAATTTTAAGTTGTCCATGGACCATTTTGGGGGATGGGTACCCTGCAAAAAGACATTTAAAAAGAAAGTGCTATTAAAATAAAATCTTTAAAATGGGCATTGAGGAGTTTACCCAAAACATGTAAAAATGGCATCCTGATCTTGCACGCTGGTTCTTCTTAGAAATGACTGAGAGGCTATTTTTGGAGCAGATGGGCACAGAGACTCAAAACACTTCATCTGAAAGTGGGAAAATGCCCTCGAATATTAAAACAAACAAAAAACGTTAAACTATAGACCATGTTATCTCAACAGCCTACTCGGCCCAGGCCCAGTACCACGCAGGCCTCTCGGGTTGGACTAAATAACCTGTGTCCCCAGCACACGCAAGTGAGGCCTGAGCCGAGAGGAAGTTGCCAAGATGGCACATCCCCCTGAGGCGCTGAGCCCAAATGCCGTGGAAGGCGCAGCCTCGAGAAGCACGCAGGAATATCTGTGAACAGGGGGCCGTGGGCGCTGGTGAGTTTTCCCAAGAGCATGCACTAGTCTGGATCAGCACAGACGTGGCATAGAAAGGTGCTTCATTAGCCACGAGTCCAGCCCGGGGCCTACCTTGGGCATCAATAATCAACCTAAAGACCTTCATTCCATTACCTCATTCTGGGTTTTTTGTTGTTGTTTTGTTTTGCTTTTAACCTGTTATCTCTTTTATAAATACAATTAAGAGAATTTCATCGGCAAAGAATGGTTCAAGGCTAGGCTATCTTCTTTGCCTCCCATCCCCCTCTATTTGTCATGGGGCTTCTAAGCTACTCAGAAGAAGTAAAATTGACCTGGACAACACTGGCTCCCTGGACCCTAAACAATCAAGCTTATTTTGTGTATTGAATCTCACTGAGGCTGTAACATTGAGTCATTAAGAATAATTTCAGACCACCTCAGAATACAGACAATGGTGTGTTCTCTAGATGTCTGCCCCAGTGTTTCTGAAGCAGTTCTGCTCAACTTTTAGTAAAGTTGCACCAATATCAAAATTAAGATGTATTCAAGGTCTCACCAGCAGAAACCAACCTTTGTATCACTGAATTATTCTAATGACTTAGGAAATACAGAGCATGCTAGCCACAGTAAACCTATTTTCAAGAAGAAAATGTGTTTAATCTCATATCACAAGGTAATTTTTTAAAACCACAAAAATCACACATGATTATTTAATTGCTCACTTTCAAAACATAGATGTAACTCATTTTATGCATTCACTATGTTCCTGAAAATTGGTACGAAAATGTCCATTATTAAAAAGTTAAAATTGTAATTTGAGGTGCCTTATCATCATGTCCTATTTATGTTCTGCTTGGAATAAAAACTAATATTTTACTAAGTTTCCATTTCGCCCAGTCTACCATATAAATATTCTGGTATTTCTATTTCACCCAGTCCACCGTATAAATATTCTGATAAGAAAATATTTTAAAAGAGCCCTAGGGTGTAAAGAATTCTTTCTGGCTATAAGTAAGCAATTATTCTCTTCTTTAAGTCGAGTTCACAAACCAGGTCTTGTTCAAGTCGGCACGGTTTGACCCTGAACCTGACACACTGGTTGTTCGCCCTTCCCTGGGACAGGGTGCCTGGCACACACAGCCCTGCCTCCGGGTGGCTGTGGCTGCCCCCGGAAACCATGGCTGCCACCAACACCCACAGGATAGAACCCTATTCCTGCAAACAGCACCTTCCCCAGCACATACACCGGGCCCTTTGGGACAAGGGAGTTTTGTGGAAGGGCAACTCCAGGGGCAGAGAGATTTAAATCTCCACAGTCCTCCACGAACGTGATCACACACACACACACACACACACACACACACTCATGCACACATAATGAGCAGGCTCTCTGCATGCGCATCAGGAGGGAATTAAGAGGGCAGCGAGGTCTGGGGAAGAACCTGGCTCCCATCCCAGCTAGAGCACTGGCTCCCCAGTCACAGTCCCTCTGTCCTTCAGCAGAACAGTGCTGACATCAGTCCTGTGAGGCAGGTGGTTGTCAGCCCTACAATCAAGCGGTCCAGAGAGAGCTTACAAAGGTCTATCCTGAAAGGCAGCGAGGGTCGCACAATAAAGGTCAGTCTACTTCCTACAAGTGCCACATTCTCTCAACCCTTCCAGGCCAGATTCCCACCGTGCATTCCAAAACCTCCAAGATGTTCTTCCCAAAGGGGTGGGGAAAAGATGGAAAGTAAAACAGGGACCACACTGATATCCTATGAGGCCCAGCAAGACAAACTGCATCCCAATGCGCCCCTCGTAACAAGGAAAACTGGCTTTCTCACCCGACTCCTGGGCAGTAGGGAGGTCGGGAGAGGATGGTACAGACCGAGCCCACCGTGACTGAGGAGGGAGCACACAGAAAGACGAAGCCCATCGCGATGGGGCTCACGATCGCACGGGAGCTCACGCTTCAGCCGCCACCTCTGCAGCCTGTTCACCTCAGGGCTGGTCTTCACTGAGACGGGCTCTGAGAGCCCTCTTTGCTCTTACTCTTCTCTGCTGGGCTGCACTCAGACCCCGTGACCAAGGACTTGCACCCATGAAGCGTGTGGGCATTCAGCATCTCCAGCAGCAGGTCATACACTGGGACCACGTTTTTGCACTTCATGCTGAGCAGGTGTTCCATGCCCTTGTTGCTATGGGGACAAGAAGGTATTGAGATTCTGTTCTGTGATGCAGCCCCAGGAACTCAACGTTAAGTCGTGCATACACTCAGACACTCGCACTTCTCTGAGCCCTTTGTTCTACGGCTCTTGCATCTGGCTCCTTCAATAATCTACACTCAAGGGCGAGGACAATGTCCTGTGACCTCGGTGTCCCATCACCCACCCACAATGGCCTGCCAGTGCCTGGCACAGCGTGCAATCGATGCTCGTTGTTTATGGTAGTTACACTCTATAGTCACTAGACACTGGGTTGGCGGATGCTGAACCACTGCTCCTGAGGGAAATGCAGGGTTAGGGTCCTGAGAGCCTTGGGAACACTATACGGCACTTTGGTAGTATGCATGGAGGCCATTTGTGGACAATGAAATCTCCAACCACAAAAATGCAAACACATGGCACTAAAGAGGCCACATGAGGAACACTTGCTGCAGCGTGAAGAAGGCAGAGCATGACCTTGGTTGACCTCAGCTGGGGATGAAAGCACAGGCAACTCAAATGTTTTGCCACTCTGTGACTGTCCCCAAATGATCACGCAAATGCCGTGAGTAATCAATTTGGGAGTTTACAAATCAAGTTTAGCAAGCGGGCAAATTCGCAAATATGGAAACCGGGATTACGATAGACTATCTGTTCTGCAAATGGTTGTGTGCAGAAGGATCATTCAACAGAGGCAGAGGCTGTTCTCATTTCCTAACCCTGGTTAACATTCTTGAGGGGCTTGTGTTCCTCCCCATGGCCCCTAGACTTTCCTCCTATCTCCCCTCTTCCAGCCCCGGGGCAAGCCACCCTCATCCTGGGTGACACAAAGCCACCATGGGACATCACACAGCATTACCGCGGCCCTGCCTTGCAAAGAACTGTGGACTCACCAGTTCTCTTAGGCCTCAGCCTTATGTCCTGGTGCCATCGCAAGGCAAGAACAGCTCTCAGGGAGGGCTTTGTGCACTTCCCCAGATCACAGATCTCAAGAGTTGCTCTAGGAAAGCTGGGTTTAACCTCTTTAAGGAAATGACCTGGGGACTCCAGCCCTGGGTGGTGCAGGGATGGGGGGCAGTTCACTTTAAGGAAGAACCTGCCCCTTTTAGAACTCCATAAACAAGCTAAAATCCCCAGCAACTAAGAATTAGATGAGCCACCACAGGATACCATAAAGATCCTGTAAGGAGCCACGTGACAGTCATTCGGTGCCCACTATGTGCTGACCTTTGGTTACAGGTGTGTGCCCTGATGAAGAACCCCCATTCCCTTTCAGGGCTTCATCTTCCTTTAAGGGCCACATTTCTACCTTATCCACCTCAAACTTGAAAACCCTTTTCCCAAAGCTCTTCACCCTCTGAACATGCGCCCCCTTCCCCGCCATGTACCCAGGAGGGGAAGGGCCCCTTACGGATTGTACCTGGCGTGCCTGACGTGAGAGAGGAGCATCAGGAGGTTAGCCAGGCGGACGGACTGCTGCTGGGAAGGGATGCCGCTCTTGGCGATCACCCAGACCAGAGCATCGGTCACAGCATTCAGCAAGTGAGTCAGCTTCCGGCTGCTCTCGGCCTCCTGAGTTGCTGCAGCTAAAGGGTACATACCTAGACAAAGAATCAAGGCCATGACTCATTGCTCTGCGAAAAGGAAAGAGAAGTTGTGTGCTCAGGCATTAGGCATGCCAACATTCTCCTGAAAGGAGGGCAATGATCAAATGGGTTCTGACATCTGCATGGATAATGGTGTCCCAGGAGCCAGCCCCATGGCTGAATGGGAAGGGTAAGCCTGGCTGAATCTGGCCCAGCATTGTGGCCTTGCCTCGAAAATGTATCCAACCATTATATGGTGTGTGTCATTTGCATGAACAAATCCTATATAATAAAAGCATAGTATGCAAATTGCCCCCTCGCCCAGGAGTTTGTCTGGGAGTTTGACCAGGGGGCGGGGCTGGCTAGGGGAAGGGAGGGAGTACCTGGCCGGCAGCTGCTAGGGACCCTACCAGTGCACAAATTTCATGCACTGGGCCTCTAGTACACATATAAAGATGGTCAGAAAGTGAGAGTAAGTATACTCTTAGCCCCTGGAGAGCTCTTCATTAAGGGGGGTTTAATAAACATAAACCGCTGACCACTGGTACACAGCTTCTCCCCCCCAGCCCCTCATGTGTGCCATGTGTAGTCAGTCACGGTAGGCTCACCGCCACCTCTGTGCAGGCCATCACATCCAACCTCTGGTGGCACCTTGCTGGGGACAGGAAGACCACCAGTCTGGAGTCAACAGACCTACTTTATATCTGCTGTCTGTAGCTCTCTGACCCCAGACCAGTTTCCAGCTCCTCCAACCTCACCTCCTCATTGAGCAAAGCTTGCAGACACATGTCTGCTGAGGTCTCCACAACCTTCCCACCAGGTGCCCTGTGTTTAATTCTCCTCTGATGCTAGGATCTGAGATACTGTAGCTTTGCAAAATAGCAGCTCAGGTAGATCTCCTTCCCTCCACCCCATCCCCAACCTCTGACTCCCTGATTCCTGGAAGCAGGAAAATAACTAGCTTCTCTTCCAGATTTTCAATTTCAATCTATAAACAGCAAATATATGAAACCAACAGGGGAAATGCCAACCTTTGACTGTAATGAGAATGAAGGATGGTTGGTACTCCATCACCCACCAAATCTGTTTTGGCAATTTTTGTTCTCTAATTTTATTGGCATTTTCAGTCTAATTAAGGCAACTCAGTTCAATTAAGGCAAGGGACATACTGAACCACAATTATGCCAGTGTAGTGCTTCACCACATCCCTGCGGCACATCCCTCCATAACGTCTCCTGATGCAGATTTAAAATATCCGTCTTTTAAACTGCCTGGAACTGCTTCTCTAACCACCTGCTCACCCACCTCCTTCCCCACAGGGACTGAGTCCTCCCACTGTGCCCCACAGCACATAACCTGCCCTTCCACCACAGAGGAAACAAGCCCCAACCTCAACCCCACGTGCCCCTTTGAATGGCCAAAATCAGATCTGCTCTCGGGGTTGAGGCCAGCTGGGACAGTTCTCCAGGGTACCGGACTCGCCCTGCTCTTCTCATCCTCAGCTCCCACCACACCTCACCTCGAAACTTAATTCCAATTCCTTGAACAGGTGATGCCCTGAACATGCTGCACTTTCTGCTTAGGAACTCTCTTATCATCCTCCTCTCTCCCTTCTCTTGTTATCTATAGTCATTCCTCCTTCAGATCCCAGCTTGCTTGAACTTCCTTCTGGAAGCTTCCCCTGATCTGAAAGCTGGATGTCTTCATATATGCCCCACCCTCAAAGAAACTGGACATACGTGCTTCAAGAGCACAAACCCATCACCTAGTGCAATGACTTGTGTGAAAGAAATGCTCATAAATGCAAGAATTAGAATGAATCCCATAGGTTCAAATTTTTGCAATTTTTAGCCAATCACACCATCATAATTGAAATGATAAATATGCATGCTAATGCACATTTTAGGTATACCACAGAAAATTAGTAAGTGAAAATATGGAGACAATTGTTTTAAGCTTACTTTCCTTAAAACTGACGCCAGCTTCAATGTCTGTTTCATACATTCTGTCAGAGTTTCTAAAATGTAAGGAGAGAAAGTGGACTCTGTCCTTGCTTATGCTTTTAATTTAATGTTGCAAATAATCCAGAAGAAAAAAGCCTATACCTCCAGATGTCTAAAATCTAGCATAGAAAAGACCTGCCTCTCCTAACAATGGAAACTTTCCAATAGAAACAGAATCCCCTTTTTCTAAGAGCTGAACAGATTAAATTCATCTCGACAACTGTTATGACTACTACCAAACAAGAAAGGAACTTTCCTAAAGGAAGATTTCTTAAACTTGGATTTACCATAAACAAATGCTAGTCATTTACTGCCACGAGTGGTAATTACATCGCATGCCTGCCTCACCCTCTGTAGTTCTCTCAAACGTGACAGTCTGTCAGATGCTGCAGGGACGCCATAGCCTTAGTCTCCCATTTGCACAGATGATGCTTTTAGCTTTCACAACAACACAATATGATGTCTCACAGGCTAGAAGGACCGTAAGGAGCCTTGCCAAACAGAAGGCTTTCAAATGCTACAAAGTGTTGTAATAACAAGGAAACTGCTTTCTGAGGAGCACTTTGCTGCGTAGAAATGAGTTCTAAATAACTTCTGAAGGTAAGAGAAGCCCCAGAATGTGGCAGTGGCTGTTCCTCTTGTGCCAACGTGGGACCATACTTCTCAGGCAAATCTTCCCTTTAGCAAAGAAAGAAGTGGCAGCACAAGTCAGGTGGTATCTGTAGGTGGGTTGACAGAGACCAGAAAAAGTTTATTTTTTTCCATGATCAATTCTAAATGTCCCAGCTGGACATTTCCTATAGGCACATCAACTTAATTGCTGGTGTAAGCTGGGGCTTTGTATTGTTTTATAAAAGGTGAATGGTAACAATAAATGTCAAGAAGGTGCCAGAAACCCCAAAGCATTTAGGAGTCTTCTTGACTTTCTCTACAGTTTTCATTTGTCCAATAATTTATCATTTCTACTCACAAACTGCTTGCTTTCCAGAACTGAGGTAGGAAGTATACCAGGTTCAAGGGGCATGTCCTGTCAGGCAGGTAAGACCAGATTTACCCAAGGAGAAAACACCCAAAAGTTGTCTTCAGAGCCTCTGAGCCTCACATGACCTTCAGATTCCTTCTCTACTCTCTCTACTCTTTTCTTCTCTCCTCTCTTCTTCAAGACCTAACCCCACCCACCCCTGTCCAGTAATCTCAACAGCATCTCATTCAGTTTTGGCTTCAGGAACTGCTGCTTTGGCTCCAATGAACAAAATAGAAACAGAGGCATGGTTACATGGAACAGACTGACAGCTGTCAAAAGAGAGGAGGGTTGTGGGACTAGATGAAAGAAAGGGAAGGGTTTAGCCAAAAGACACATATACACAACACATAGACACAGATAGCAGTGTGGTGATAGCCAGAGGGAAAGGGGGGTAGGGGTACGTGGAGGTGGACAAAGTAGGGATAAATGGGGATAAAAGAGACTTTGCTTTGGACCAGGGGCGCATGATGCCCTGTGTAGATGATGTTTTGCTGAGTTGTACACTTGAAACCTGTATGGTTTTGTGAACCAATGTCACTCCAATAAAATCAATTAAATACATACATACATACATACATACATACATACATACAATGAGTGCATGGACCATTGAACATAAAAATAAATAAAGTGGCATAATATGATCTCACAAATTCCTATTATTTCAAACATTAAACACTAAGGTTGGATAAAATCTAGGTAATAAAACCCCAAAGGAAAGGATCCGTAAGTCCTTAGGTGAGGATTAAAACTTAGGCATACATATCATTTGAGAAAGAAGAAATAACGAAAGGCCCAATAAGAATAACTAAGCAAAGCAATCCATATCTGGTATAGCAGGTGTACTAAGTAAATACCAGGTAGGCAGTAAACTGAACAGTATGAAAATGATATGCGAACTTAGAAAAGTATGCAAAATAACACATCTCTATTGCAGCAATATTTATAATGGTAGAGAAAAAAGGAACTGTATATTAAGTAAAGATTTGTCGACAGAGAAGTGATTGAACAATTTAGACCAGCGGTTGCCAACCAGCGGTCCACGGACCACTGGTGGTCTGTGAGGTCCGAAAGGCTGGCGACCGCTGATTTAGACAATGCCCTCACTGGAAAGGTTAACTTAGCTCTCTCTTAGTTGACCTGAAGGGATTTCATAGCATTTTGAAAAGTAAAAAAGCAGATACAGAGAACTATTTTATATAGTTTCCCAATTTTTTTAAATGAAAAGTATACCTTTGTATATGTTAGAAGTGAGGTATTATTTTATTTAGTTTTATTTTTAATCCTCACCCAAGGATATTTTTTTTTCATTGATTCTAGAGAGGGAGGAAAGGAGGGGGAGAGAGAACCAGAGAAACATCAATCAGTTGCCTCCTATACACGCTCCAGATGAGTATCGAACCCTCACCCTGTGTATGTGCCCTAACTGGGAATAATACCTCACAGCCCTGGACTGAGCCACACCAGCCAGGGCTGTGAAGTATTATTTTAAATTATTATTAAAAGATGGGAGAAGGTACAAAGCCAACCCTATGGTTAAGATTACTTGGTGTTAGGGTAGAAAAGTCAAGCAAAAGCAATTATGGGTACTCTTTCAAAGTACCCATAATTTTTTACATAAGATGCTATGCTATTTATGTAAAACTAGAGGCCAAGTGCATGAATTCGTGCACAGATGGGGTCCCTCAGCCTGGCCAGCGATCGGGGCAGGCCAGCCAGGGGGAGGGACTGCGGGAGGTTGGCCAGCTGCAGGAGGTTGGCTGTGGGAGCGTACTGACCACCAGAGGCAGCTCCTGAGTCAAGCGTCTGCCCCCTGGTGCTCAGTGCGCATCATAGCTACCATCCCGTCCTCCAGTCGTATTAGTCACTTAGGCTTTTATATATATAGACTGGAGGCCTGGTGCACAAAATTCATGCAAGAGTAAGCCTTCCTTCCCCCGGCTGCCAGCACTGGCTTCCCTCTTGCACCTGGAACCCAGGCTTCCATCCAGCCACCAGCAGGCACCCAGAACCCAGGCTTCCCTCAACAGCCCTGGCTTCATCTGGAAAGTCATCCAGAAGGACGTCTGGTCTAATTAGCATATTACGCTTTTATTATTATAGATTATGTATATAAGTATGTTAATATATGTCTTTATATATATTATCTATAATAATAAAAGCGTGATATGCTAATTAGACTGGACGTCCTTCCAGACTAAGCTGGGGCTGCAGCCACAGGATCGAGGCAGCCGCAGTGGCTATGAGGAAGGGATCCAGGCAGCCACCGTGGCTGCGAAGGCCCACTCTTGCACAAATTTCGTGCATCGAGCCTCTAGTTATTATATATTTCTCTTTACATATATATATAGATATATAGATATATACATATATGTGTGTGTGTGTGTGTGTGTGTATCTGTCAATTGATCGATAGAGCTGTTAAAGAATGGTCACCAAAGTTATGGTGGTTTTCTTGTGGGGGGATTCCTAGTAACTTTTGTTTTCTTCTTTGTTTTGCTTTTGTTAGAATGTTTACAATAACTGGGTATCCTCTCTAATAAACTGGTAATATGCAAATTAACCATCACTCCGCTACATAAGCCACGCCCACCAGCCAAAGCCATGCCCACCAGCCAATCAGGGCGAGTATGCAAATTAACCCCAATCCAAGATGGCTACAGCCACAGAGAGCAAGGTTTCCCAGGTAACAGAGCAAGCCAAGCTTTCCATAGCCGTTGCAGGACTAAGCCTCCACTCAAGCTACAAAGTTTCAATTATAGAAGGTAAACAAATTCAAACAAAGGCGGCAGAATGGAGCTTGAGAGAGCAGGCCAGGGTTGCCGGCGGCAACAGGGGAAGCAAAGCTTTAAAGCACACCCTGGCCGGGCTCACCCGCTTAAGGCTACAAAGTTTCAATTGTAGAAGGTGAATTAACTGCCACAGAAATGGCTGCCGGAGCCCCAGGCTTGGCTCCGCTCCAGGCTACAAAGTTTCAATTGTAGAAGGAAAATAAATTTCAGATACCAGGGCCTCTGCTTGGGTTGCCAGGGGGCGTGGCCGGCCTGCAAACCACCACTGGCCCCTCGCTCAGGCCGCCCCACACCCCAAGGGAACCCCCACCCTTATCTGTGACACCCTTCAGGGCAAACCAGCTGGCCCCCACCCGTGCACCAGGCCTCTATCCTATCTAATAAAAGAGTAATATACAGATTGATCATCACTGCAACACACAATATAGCTGCCCCCATGTGGACACAAGATGGCCACTACAAGATGGCCAGCAGGAGAGGGCAGTTGGGAGGCACCCGGCCTGCAAGGGAGGGCAGTTGAGAGGGACCAGGCTTGCAAGGGAGGGCAGTTGGAGGTGATCAACCCTGCAGGAGAGGGCAGTTAGGGGTGACCAGGCTGGCAGAGGAGGGAAGTTGGGGGCAAACAGGCTGGCAGGGGAGCAGTTAAGCATCAACCAGGCTGGCAGCGCAGTGGTTAGGGGGTGATCAGGCTGGCAGGCAGAAGCGGTTAGGGGCAATCAGGAAGGCAGGCAGGCAAGCAGTTGGGAGCCAGCAGTCCTGGATTGTGAGAGGGATGTCCGACTGCCCGTTTAGGCCCGATCCCACCAGGATCGGGCCTAAACGGGCAGTCGGACATCCCTCCAGGAGTCCCAGATTGGAGAGGGTACAGGCTGGGCTGAGGGACAACCCCCCGCCGTGCACGAATTTCGTGCACCGGGCTTCTAGTTATTTACATAATAAAAAAAAACAGCAAAACTACAACATAAACATATCTTAGATATGACCTTCCTAATTTCCCACCTCTAACCCCTGTATTTCCCTCAAGGCAGGCCCCTTCCTTCCTAGCCCCTCCACACCATGTTAGTTTAGGCTCTCGTCCCTCTCAACTCTGACTGGGCACCATGCCTCGGACTCCCCCCTCTCCAGTCAGTCCTGCATGTGGAAGCCAGGGTAACCTTTCAAGAAGGCCCTGTCCATGATATTCCCATCTGAACCTCTTCCAGAGCTTCTCGATGCCCCAGGCAGCAGTTCCCAGCCCAAGGCAGGCAGTGAATCTTCAGCCATGCATTTTACAGCCCTGTCCACCTCCCTCTGCTCTGCCACTGAGTGACCTGCAGCTCCTGGCTCCCCAGGTCCTTTCATTCCTCCACACCTATTTCTTCCACCTGCCCGTCCCTAAAGACTCATGCAAACTGCATCCCCTTCTACAGGCACTCCAACATCTCTCGTTTTCCTGTAGTACTCTGTTCACACTTTATTATAGCACTCCCTCGCTCCACCATGAGCTACTTGAAGGCAGGACTACATCTTTACTGAGTGAACCAATGGATGAACAAATGAATCTGTAAAAGCAGAACTCAAAACAGAAAATACAAATGCATGTCAACCATTTACAGTGTCTGCATAAATATTGAAAAAGGCTGAATGGTAAACATTTTAAAGTTCATTTTTCTCTTTTCCAGCAAAAGTGGCTTGAGCCACTTTTTAAATTAATATTTTGCCCAATGAACAATTTATATTCCAGTTAATTACAGTTTAAATCCCTATCAAATGAAACAGAGAAGTCAGAAAGAAAGCCATTTTCCCCTTTTTAAATAAAATAAGAAGTTCAATACTCTTCTAGAAATAGCATTCCTCACCACCACCACCACCCCTCCCACCCCTCCCACCCCCCAGTTCCCCTTCCCAATAAAACACGGCCCAGCTGTGGGTTACTCACTGGAGTTCAGGAGGATCATGGCCTTGACACAGAGATACTCGTTGTGTTGGAGTTTTAACTCACGAAACCTTGAAGTCGTTGCCAGGAGCATGTCAAAGATTTCCAGAATTCCTTCCACACATTTCCCTTCATCCCTACAATAGTTCATTTGGAAATTTAAGAAAATCACAGCCACCAACAAAGGCAATAAGGAGTATTTTCTTTTTATCTTAAATTTCATTTTGTACATGCTTTAACTATAACAAGGTGGTGATGAGACCACACCCAGCGATATGAAATTATCAGAATCATCTTCTTATAAAGAGAACAGGGCATTTCCTATAAATCCCTAAACTAAACACTTGAATAAATACTTATTTTGGCAAAAGCCTGCACTGGAACTACATTTTTCTTCTACCTGTTCATAAATGTCATCTTAGAGGAATAACATTTTTGTTGGTAATCTAAACCACTTCAGCCAACCAGCTGTGATATGGCACATATTAATGAAGTGAGACATTCCATGGCCCATGAGATGGCTCTAACGTGTTCATGAGGAAGACTGACCATTACAGAAGCTAATATCCCTTCATATCTAGGGATTAACTCTCATTTCCTGGTGGTCATTTAGAAACTAGAGGGGCAACTAAGAGACATGTAAATGTAATTTGAAAAAAGCTAGCATGACATACAAAGAAATCACAATTAAAGAAGACAGATTAGAATTAGAAAAGGCAGAGTGGGAGACATGGAAATGTCTGACTTGCCAAAGATTATTTTTAAGCAACAGTTTTAGACAAACTTCAAAACATATAATCAAAATTCTTTTGAGCACTCCTTAAAGAGATGATTTTTTAAGTATACATTTGAAATAAATTACTTCAACTGTATCCAGAAAATACCAGCTTCAATTAACTCCAGCCAGACACATATTATTCTGCCTCACTGCTCCCAAAAAATTTCTATCATCATTTGTCGTAAGAGTTATTGGAAGTCCTTGACAAGCAGTTAGATGATTGTGCTACAAAACTTTCATTTGCTTCTAAAAACCTGTGGTAAACAGTAAAGGGCAGCCATGGGTTTCTTTGAGTTTCATTTTCAGTCTCTGTAGCAGCCCCGGGGAGATTTGAGATCTTCAAAGAACTGGCTATTCCCCTCTTCCTTCCCCCAACCCCAAGCCAGGCCATTTACAGGGATGGTGGTGGTTGAGGAAGGGCCTCTGTAGAATTCAAATAAACAGACACCAGGGGATACTGCCAAACCTGGAAGTATCCCGGACAGTGCTATGCTAGGACAGCAGCTCACCAGGACCCTGCAATCCACAGCATTCAAAACCTCTTACCCCCAGACTAACCTACACAAAGCTACAAGCATGCAAACTTCTCACTTTGGCAAGCAAACATGGCAACTTCTGCAACCAGCTGAGACTTTCTGAAAGTGCACTCATCCTATATAACAAAGAAGTAATATGCAAATTGACCATCACGCCCTCAAAAGATGGCTGCCTACGACCAGGCCATCAGGGGGGTTAGTGAGAGACAACCAAATGACTGAATAAGCAGGCTGCGCGGAACGACCAGGCTGGCAGGGGGGCCGTGAGGGGAGACCAGGCCAGCAGGGGGGGTGCAGTTGGGGGTGACCAGGCTGGCAGGGAGGGCAGTTGGGGGCGATTAGGCTAGCAGTGGGGGGGCAGTGAGAGGCAACTAGGCTGGCGGGGGGGGGCAATTGAGGGTGACCAGGCCAGCAGGGGAGGGGCAGTTAGGCGCGACCAGGCCGGCAGAGGGGGGCAGTTGGGGGCGACCAGGACAGTAGGGGGGCAGTAAGGGGTGACCAGGCTGGTGGAGGGGGGACAGTTAGGAGTGACTAGTCTAGTAGGGAGGGGGCAGTTGGTGGTGACCTGGCTGGCAGCAGAGGGCAGTTAGGGGTGACCAGGCTGGCAGGGGGGCAGTTAGGGGTGACCAGGCTGGCACGCAGAGGCAGTGAGGGGTGATCAGGCCGGCAGGGGGGGACAGTTAGGGGCAACCAGGTAGGCAGGCAGGTGAGCGATTAGGAGCCAGTGGTCCAGGATTGTGAGAGGTATGTCCAACTGCCGGTTTAGGCCCGATCCTTGGGATTGGGCCTAAACCGGCAGTCGGACATCCCCTGGGGAGTCCCAGATTGGAGAGGGTGCAGGCTGGGCTGAGGCGACTCCCCATGCACGAATTTCATGCACCGGGCCTCTAGTCTATATATATAAAAGCCTAAGTGACTGTTATGACTGGTCAACTGAATGACCAGTCGCTATGACACACACTGACCACCAGGGGGAAGACGCCCAACACAGGAGCTTCCCCATGGTGGTCAGTGTGCTCCCACAGCCAACCTCCCACAGTCCCTCCCCACAGACAGCTGGCCCCAATTGGGACTGGGCAAGACAACCCCGATTGGCCTCAATTGCCGGCCAGGCCAAAGAACCCACCCATGTACGAATTTGTGCACCAGGCCTTTAGTTAAATAATAAAACCACGAGTGTTCCCTAGAAGTCACTCATAGGGAAAGGCCACCTTGGAGAATCAGAGCCCTGGACAAAGGGTGCTAAAATCTGTAGGAAACCCCTCTCCCTCCCCACACCCTAGCCTACTGCCTCCCCTGCTCTGCACTTCCCCAGGCAGCCTGCTGCATGCATCCAGTAAGGACAACGCATGTCCTGCACATAGCAGAGGCACAAGAAATACTTGTTCACTAAATACCCCTCATGCCACACCATCAAATCACTCTGCCTAGGGACAAGCAATACTGGAAATTGTGATTATTGGGCTTGAGGACATGTTATACTGGGAAAAGCTGGTTTTAAAATATCTCTGGAGGCAAAAACAAAAAAATCCACCAACTCCTGAATAATGGTTGCTTCTTTATTCTTCTGTGAAACTCAGTCACAGGTGAGTTTATGCACACACCAGCGCACATGTGCACATACACACACACACACACACACACACACACACACACACACACACTCTCTCTCTCTCTCTCACCATCAACCCTAAGTAGTATAAGGAGACTCATCTGAAATCAACCCTATTTATAGAAGTTATCACCAATACCTAAGAACAGGTCCATAAACTTTGAAATTAGTACCATTTCCTCAGAAATGGAGGGAGAGTTTACATCTTAGAGCATAAGCTTTGACAAATGCTGTAACTAACAGTAATCAGAACATGTATACCTCGTGGAGAAAGTGAATTTCTAAGCCAGCTCTAAAGAGCCAAGTCTGATTGCTTTCTCGAGCAGGTGTGATAGCCAACCACTTCATTCAAGGAGTGGCAAAGTTAGAATACTTTATTTCACAGGCTGTAGAAAATAAATGAGCAATATAGGATCAATAAGGCACAATACCTCCTAAATGATACCCTAATAAAGTTACAACATGGAGTGAGTTATGCAGAACAGAGTGAGGAAGGACTTTACAAATTAGGGAGCTCTACATAATTGTAACTACGATTGACAGTGAATTATGTGTATGAAATTAGGACGGGATTAAAATATTTGAATTCAAAGCCCTCACCGGTTTGGCTCAGTGGATAGAGCGTCGGCCTGCGGACTGAAAGGTCCCAGGTTTGAGTCCGGTCAAGGGCATGTACCTTGGTTGCGGACACATCCCCAGTAGGGGGTGTGCAGGAGGCAACTGATTGATGTTTCTCTCTCATCGATGTTAACTCTCTCTCCCTATCCCTTCCTCTCTGTAAAAAATCAATAAAATATATTTTAAAAATAAATAAAAATAAAATATTTGAATTCAAGATAGTGGATATATGAGTTGAATGTCAAAATGTTGAAACAATATGTCAATCAAACCTCATGGTAAATTACTGCATACCATTTGTCCATAAACTACTTGTAAGTTAAAAAGTAGTAGTTCCATGGAAGGAGACTTGACTTTGGGGTAGTAAACACACAATGCAATATATAGATGGTGTATTATAAAATTGTACACTTGAAACCTATATAATCTTATTAACCAATGTCACCCCAATAAATTCAATAAAAATTTTTTAAAGTAGCAGTTCCATATGGATTACCTTATTATTTGATAACCACATCCCTTTTATAAAAGAAAAATATTCTGTTTGATACCAAGGACAAAATGTTACATGAGTAAGCCTCACTTTGGGGTACACTATTTTGTACCTACTTATATATCCACTGGCAGCATCCATGTGGCTGCAGACCTCAGTTTACCTCTGTGTGGATGGCAATGGGAAGAGGGGCTCAAGGCTTAGCGCATGGGAAGAACTTAAATATTGTACTCAAGTGAAAATGTGAGTACAAAAGGGAACTGAAAATTTAGAAGTGAAAATTCTGTTGGTACCTTGAAGAATATTTGGTACACAAATAACTAATGTGGATGCAAGCTCAGAGCATTCATAACTATGTGTATGATTCCACGAATCCCATACACACCCATAATGGGGTCCAAGCCCAGATCCAAACCTCCTCTGACTTTTTAAATAACATTTAACATTAGACAATTTTCTGTTTATGCTAAGGACACCAAGTGTCTTAGCATATATGATTTTTTATTATTTTTTTTTAGCAAATAGAAGCTCACATTCTGCGGTAGATCTTCATCTGAATTTGTGATTCTAGCAGTTACTGAAAGAACTACCTTGTGCCCTAACTGGTTTAGCTCAGTGGATAGAGCGTCGGCCTGCAGACTGAAAGGTCCCAGGTTCGATTCCGGTCAAGGGCATGTACCTTGGTTGTGGGCACATCCCCAGTAGGGGGTATGCAGGAGGCGACTGATCGATGTTTCTCTCTCATTGATGTTTCCAACTTTCTATCCCTCTCCCTTCCTCTCTGTAAAAAATTAATAAAAATATATTAAAAAAAAAAGAACTACCTTGTTAGAAATAAGCTGAGACAAACGGATTTTCCTTTCATCCTCAGTAGGTTCAAATTTTCTCTCAGTAGAAGCCTCAACAAGTATAAAGGGAAGCAAAAATTAATATTCTTAGTCTCACAAATGGGTTAATTTAGTTGTATTCACTGCTTATATGGTCATACCACCACTTGAAGGAACTCTGATAGGACAATTCACCAAAAGACAGTTATTTTAAGTAGTGTGAAAATTACTTATTCACATTGTAAAAAAGATTCATAATAGGATTTCTTTATGGTGGATTTCATAATAGAATTTCCTTATAACTTTTTGAATAAGTAGCATTTTGAATATTTTTGAATAAGCAACTCCTCCAAAAATATACTCATTACATAAAAACGTATTTTTCTCTATATAATAAATGCACTAAAAATCTTAGATTTGAAATTCTAGACTTTACAGAGTTAATGTGTTAAAAACAATAACAGGAATGGCAACAAAAGTAACCATCCATAGGCACTCCAAAATAATGCCTGCTCAATGTCTGCATTTACAATTCTCAAGAACTCCTCTTCTATGGTCAAATAAACTAGATTTCTATGTTGTAAACAATACTTTCAAATATTTTTAAAGAGTAATGTGAGGCCCTAGCTGGTTTGGCCCAATGGATAGAGTGTCAGCCTACGGACCAAAGGATCCCAGGTTCAATTCCGTTCAAGGGCACGTGCCTTGGTTTCAGGCTCCTCTCTGGCTCAGACCCCGGTCAGGGTTCGTGCAGGAGGCAACCAATCGATGTGTTTCTCTCACATCGATATTTCTGTCTTTCCCTCTCTCTTCCACTCTCTCTAAAAATGGAAAAATATCCTCAGGTGAGGATTTAAAAAAAAAAAAAAGAGTAATGTGAGTCTGTTAAAATAGTATCTTAAAAAAAAATACTTCTGGCGAACTCCTCCCTGAAGCACGTCTGTGCCTTTTTTCCTTCCCTCTTCCCTCTCCCCCGAATTGCCCCCCCCTCCAAATGACTTTTTTGTTGTTGTTTTTTCTATTAACTAAAAGCTGCACTTAAAATTTATCTGGAATTTGTGTCAATTTATAGTAACTTATACACACAGTTACAGAAGTTAAAGAGCCCATACAAAGAGGAGAGTGAATTGTACTAAAAAACCAGGAATGAAACAGTCATTGAAAATAAACACTAAGTATGGCATCAATTTAGAAATCAAGACAAAAAAGTAAAATACCTTAATCCCAAGTTTGAAAACGTATTGGTTCATCAAGGGACAGCACTTCCTCCAGCACTAACTTCTAGGAGAACTGTATGTGTATATTTGTGTGTGTGTGTGTATGAAGAGGGGAATGAATGTGGCTTTAAACACCAAGTGGAACATAATGAGTGAATGAATGAATGAATGAATGAACTGGAGGGATGGCTTGATTGGCTGCTTAGCCTTTCAGCCTGCTTCACAACATGGTTCCATGAGATGACAACAGGTATAGGTCTCTGAAGTGGGCAGAGAATAGAAGAGAGTTGTTCTAAGATGAAAGAATAAAGTAGAAAGTTAGTTTGCCTTTTAGCCTCCTCCTCTTTCCCCTTCCAGTTCTCTATCCAACTGAGAGGCATGTACTGTTGTGGTTAAGAGCGTGGATTTCACAGCCAGACCTCCAAGTCCAGCCCTACCATTTACTACTCTGTAACTGTCAGAATTACCTAACCTCCCATTCTCATATCTGAAGGATAGGAATAATAATGGTGCTTACCCAGAAAGGGTTACTGTGAAGATGAAACGAGTGAACACACATCAAATGCGAAAGATGGTGCCTGGCACACACAAGCCAATAAGTTAGCTATTTTTATTGTTACTAGAGGGTCCTACCTCTCCTAGGCTTTCAGAACCTCCCTCCGTGGTTTACTATCTGGGCTTGCCCCTGCTTCAGCCACATTCCCTATTCCAGCTCTTCCCAAAGGCTCTGTTCTCTACCCAAACACCTACCCAATCACTTACAACAGTACTCTTTGCCAATGTTGTCGAGCATGACCGGTAAAATGGGTGCTAACATCTTGGAGATACTTTTAATCTGCCTAACATGATGATCTAAAAAGGTAACACCAAGAGTTGGAGCAAATATTTTCCATTCACAGCACTAGGTACTTTCTTCTCTGCAGAGTCAAATGTGACTGAACATTCAACACTAGAACTTTTTCGAAATAAGAAATGTGGTAATTAATTGCCATGGAAATTTTCAAATTACTCAAGTTTGCATCAAGGAAGTATTCTATTTTACTTACTAAAATGCTTGAGTGTCGTCTAGTCCAGACTTCCTCCCATGAACAGTTCACCTAAGCTAGTGAGAAATTGACTCCTTTTCTGTGCCATCTTTTTAAAAAAAAAACCTAAATGCAATCAAGTTATGGCATTCCCCAATTTCTGTTAACTTTCATCTGGTTTTAATAACCATTCCTTCCACTGCTATTGCCAAAAATACTATATAGTATAAGCAATTAGAATGAGTTAAAGAATGTTACAGTGAACCTGGCAGATTGTAAGAATTTTATCACCTATCCAGATAGCTGGCAATGTAATTGGTCCGGACAGGTGGAAAGAACAGCAGGACAACTTAAAATTATAACCTGAAAATGGAACTTTTAAACAGAAAAACCTAAATTGATTTATCTACACTTGGTGGCCACATACCCTGCAGAACATAGGCCCCGATGATGGCTGCCACACGAAGAATGAGTCACAGGACACCGAATCTCTGTACCCGTTCGCTCCTTTTCTGGTTCTTGACCCAGTGAAGGAGCCCATGACATTATAATCCTCTTAACGGCCCTTTCAGGTGAGAGATTTTAATTGCAGCCCCAGGATGCAATGCTTCACTCAAGGCAGAAAAGAAACACAATGCACTTTCTCTCACCTGTCCAGGACAAGGTCGGGAGCAAAGATGAGCTTGCCAGGGTGGTCGATGGAGCGCCACATCAGCCCCACCATTAGCACCTCCATCCAGCAGTTCTCCAAGAGCCGCACTTGGTCGTACAGGCTGAGCTCCACAAAGCCTGGGGAGAGCGAGAAGCCGTGAGACACACCCGCCCTCCTCCGCGGCTCCCCGTTTCTCTCAGAACAGAAGAGCAACGTTTCAAAAGCTTTGAAAACACAAATATAAGGAAACAATCTATATTTTAAAGATGTGGTTAAATGCTGACCTAAAAAAAAAAAGTTTTGAACTTAAGGTGTGCAACTCACAATTTTCAGTCCTGAACCCCTTCTAGGGATACATATATTTCATTTAGAAATTATAAAGGACTGTTATCTGGGCGTATACAGCTCCCCAGATAGATGCTAGTAAAAAAAAAAACCAGAAAGCCGGGACCAATCTTTGTTGGTTATATCCCAATAACTGTCCTGCACTGCTGAGAAAGATAACTCGCGCTACCAGCCAGAGGGGCTGCCTGTCTGGCCCAGTCCATGATTGGGACTCAGGGGGCAGTGAGGGGCATGCAAAGAGAGCAGGGCCAGCCCCTGTAGAAAAGTCAGGGCTTCAACTGAAAGAATTTTTCCGAGTGCTTAAGATTTCCCATCCAGTGTTAGAATCACTCTTCTCTGCGTAGGAGCGCTGACTCTAGGCTATTCTCTCCTGAAGAGCAAATATAACAACTGAAGCAGGTCCCGACTGCCTGATAGCCTAATAGCATGCATTAGTCAAAGAACTGGAAAGTAAACAGGTATCTCTAGGGAGCTGAGCACTTCAAAAGTAAAGCAGAGCTCGCTGCTGCCTTCTCCACCAGCCATGATAAAAGGAGCCGAGGGTGTAATATAAATACAGTCCCCAAACCTACGGCCTTGGCGTGCAATGGGCTCCAGTTAAAAATCCCAGCTCGGCCTCTCCCTAACTAGTTACTTAATCTCCTTTTAAGTCTTTGTTTTCTTATAAGCCCAATAGAGGTAGCAATGCCTGCCTCTGAGAATTTCCTACAGGTACAATCTCATCATCCTCACTTTACAGATGAGGAAACTATGGCACAGGGAGCCCCTATGGTTCAAATCTTTGACAATTATAATGCAAATCTGCACACAGGAGAATTTAATGGATTAATGAATGGAGAGATGGATATATCCTTTCCAAAGCCACATTCTAAGCTCAATTCAGGTTCCTACGATGTGTACACATTCCGATCTCACCCACAGTTATAGACAATAAGCCTACCAAGGGAGACCAAGCTTTTTATACTTGTAGATATTCAACAGGATCAAGGATAGGTGATATTTTAATTATTTATTTTGTTTGTTTGTTTGTTTGGACAATGACTATATCAGCTGAGAGGCTGGGGGAGGGAGGGATCACACCTTCAGACTATGCCTAAGTTTTCTGAAAACTTTTCAAAATACCAGGCTTGAAGAGGGTCTCATGCAGCGTTAGAGTTAGGTTGTGTTATGGCACCAAGTTGCTGCACGAGTCTCAGCAATAATTAATTTCACCACTGCTCTCTACTTGGGGTTCTGAGAAACAGTGTTTAGAAAACATATAGAGCAAAAGATAGAGGAAAGTGCATCAGCATTGTCTCCTATGGGAAAGAGAAGAGAAAATAATATAATTCTGGCAAACGTGATATTAGACTATCAAACAGAACTGGAAACCAGAAAATCCTCAGGGAACTCAAAAGCCAACAAACGATCCCAAGAGATACTATTACCCTGGGCCTGGGTCCCATAGCTCTTTACCCCCAAATGCTCTTCACCCAGCTTCTTAACACTTCCGATCATTCCAGTTCGCCCAATGTGGTTGCTGCCCCCACGGCCATGGGAATTGTCCCTAGTTGCTTAGAGCTTGGAGAGATCTCATGTTTAGACGTCTGTAAAGATGTGCAAGGAGAAGCCCTTTCAGAGGGTGATGGGTTGCTGCCGGTCTAGATTCATTCAAGCAATAATTAGATGGTAGTTTTAGTACAATGCAGTACTCCAGGTATGTAATACCAAAGGCCTGGGGGAGAGATTACATTTCAGGCTGGAAAATACAGGCTCCAAATGACTACTAGTGAATCATCAAACCCATTTTTAACTTGATGGTATTTCAGGTTTATTGATGATTCACATTATTTCAGCTGCAGATTTACTCTCTTTGTCCATATATATTTATTCATGTTCATACTACTAATTCTTTCTCTACTGGAACAATAGCTTACACATTCCTACTTAGCATCTGACAAGCCTTTTACTTGCATACTGGTCATACTGCACCCACTCCACCTCACCTGCCTACACCTGTGGTGGGCAAACTGCGGCTCACGAGCCACATGCGGCTCTTTGGCCCCTTGAGTGTGGCTCTTCCACAAAATGCCACAGCCTGGGCGAGTCTATTTTGAAGAAGTGGCGTTAGAAGAAGTTTAAGTTTAAAAAATTTGGCTCTCAAAAGAAATTTCAATCGTTGTACTGTTGATATTTGGCTCTGTTGACTAACGAGTTTGCCGACCACTGGCCTACACCCTCCTCTCAATGTGAGGAGTCCATAGCCAGGAGACTGGTCAGTGTGGAGCCCAGATCCCTTTCTTTTAGACCATGTTCCAGGTCCCAAAACCCTCAAATTTCCTGCCCAAATGGCCCCAAGCCAATTTCCAGAGTCTGACTGGTCTCTGCCCTGGTCTATTCTCCCAGACAAGGCTTGAGAGGTGACCAAAGGCTAGTGTTCATAGGACAGGTGGACATGCAGGGTTGGGTGTGCACATGGCTAGGTGGGATGCAGCGGGGGATGGGTAAAAAAGAGCTGGGAATAGAATAGAAGGGGCCCTCCCTATGCAAGCCTTCCTGCTCTGCCATGTCTGGTACAGAACCCAGAGGAGCCCAAGAATTCTAAACTGGAACCTGGTCACCCAGGCCATGCCATGTTGAAGGTGTAAATGTCGAGCTAGGAAGAAAGAACCTCTTTCATTTACAGGTTGTAAATCAAGCTGCCAAACTGTTGAATACAGAAACATCTTTTGTGGACCTCCACTTTGTACTCTTGCCCCGTAAATGGTAGGGGCAGGCCTTTCTACAAACACACAGAAAGCCAAGACCCAGAGAGCCCTACCCGGAATTTTCTTGGCCCAGCCGATCATGTGCACCAGTTCCTTGTCGGCCAGCTTGGTCAGGGACATCATCATGGAGGCCTCGGTGAAGGGCGCGCTGGGGCGGCTCACCAGCACGTTGGGCGGCTCCGCCTCCAGGAGCGTGAGCACCAGTTGTTCCGGGCTCAGGGCGCTCAACAGTAGCTCCTTCACTCGGCTCACATGTCCATTTTTCTTGGCTGTGTTCAGACAGTGCAGCTGCTCATCGGAACTTTTCTGCCTCCGCACTAGGCGGTACCCACACCTTTCCCTCCGGGAACCTAAAGTGGAGAGATCACAGTGCTTGCTTTCCCCTGTCCGTCCTCCACCCCGGCATTCAAGTTCCCCGCGTAGCCGGGGTAAAAATGAGTCAGGAACATCATTGTAAGACCTGAGTCTATTCTCAGAATGTGTCCTAGAACAGAAGCCCGACTTATTTTCTGGAGCCTGCAGGGCATGTACCCAAGATTATTATATTTGTGACTGTATTCGCAAAATCGGTAACATGAATTTCTAGGGACAATAGCCCAGATGAGCTTAAGGTCTCCATTTCAAGGTCATCTATGGATACTAAATCCCTTTCTCTTTTAAACAGTGATGACGTATCTCAGTTTCCAAACCATGAAATTAGGAATTTTCTTCAAGCAGAAGATGGGGAAAAGTTAGAAAATGAACACTAATATTTCCAAACAGTTATCAAACAGTACATTTTTATAATACACTAGTAGCCCGTTTGCACGAAGATTCGTGCAATAGACCTTCATTCACCTGGCTGCCTGCACCAGTTTTCTGCCAGCACCAGGGACCCAGGCCTTGGCTGTGGCCACCGCCTTCTGCCTTTTTCAGGGTCGGGGCTTGGCCCCGGGCGGTGGCCTTGGGCTCCGCGGCACCCAACATCCTTGCTAAGGATCGCAGGAGCCGACCCCCAGTGGTTTCCTGCCATCCTTGCAGGCTGCCCACTGGTGCCCAAGGCCCGGAAAGCCTCGGCCCCTGGGACCCCCGGGAGCGGCGGGAGGGGCGGGATGGGCACGGCCAAGCCCCCCCAGGTGTCCGATCGACACCCGGGACCCCCGGGAGGGGCGGGAGGGGCCGGCCACGCCCCCCCAAGTGGCCGATCGACCCCCGGACTCCCGGGAGGGGCGGGAGGGGCCAGGCCACGCCCCCCCAGGTGTCGATCGCCCCAGGCACCCCCGGGAGCGGAGGCATGGGCCCGGCCACGCCCCCCCCGGGGTGCCGATCGCCCCAGGCACCCCCGGGAGCGGCGGCATGGGCCCGGCCACGCCCCCCCCGGGGTGCCGATCGCCCCAGGCACCCCCGGGAGCGGTGGCATGGGTCCGGCCACGCCCCCCCGGGGTGCCGATAGCCCCAGGCACCCCCAGGGGCGGCGGCATGGGCCCGGCCACTGGGCACCGCCATCTTGATCTTCTCAACAGCGGATATGCCACCCGGAGTCCCGCCCCCAGCCTCCTGCCGGCCCAATCGTGGGCATAGCGGAGGTGCGGTCAATTTGCATGTTTCTCTACTATAAGGTAAGATTCTTAAAATATTTGCATGCATGTGTTTGTGTATCTATATGTATGTGTATATATTCTTTTTAGGCACACACAAAAAGTATATTTCAATTAATTGAAAAAAATCTGGAAAATATAGAAGAGCACAAATTTTGGCATGTTCTTCTAATGCTTTTTTACTTTTCTATATTTTAATATATAAAATGATAATCATAATGTATATACTATAATAATCATAATGTATGTCCTATTTTATAACCTGCTTTTTATAATAAAAGATAAATAATTCAAAACTCATATATATATATATCAAAACAACAAAAGCAACAACACCTAGTCTACAAATATAACACCAAAAAGTGATTGAAAGAAAAATAGAAATTGACAAATACACTAATATTATAATGAAATATTTTAACATATCTCTCTCAGCACTGACAGAGCAGAAATATAGGAGAAAATGTTCAGAAATCAGCTCAATGAACAAAGTTGATCTATAAAAATCCATGGACATTTGCAAAAATTATCACATACTATGTCATAAATAAAATCTTAACCAACAATGTTCTCATATAGAGCATATTCTCTAAAATATAACAAAAATAGAAATTAACAATAAAAATATAACTTCCAAACCCCTATAAATTTGAACACAAAAGTATTTCTAAAGATCCACTGGTTACAGACCTATGTGAATTAAAATTAAGAAAGATATAAGTCAGGATGTCATTAGCATGGGTACAATTTTATATGAATTTTCCCTAAAAGAAAAAATCTAAAAGTTCAAATCTTCAAAATGTCTAGTTTCTATATTACCATTATATTTGTTCACTAAATTCAATTGTCCACATTTTAAAAAAATGTTCATTAGCAAGTATGAGAAAATTTTAATTATTTGCTCCCAAGAAAATTTATCTGAATTTCCCCTTATCCTTGGCTAGTTGCAGTAGAAGGAAGGACTCCATCCATTCAGAGATATTTGAATCAAACCTATTACTAAATAATTACTAGTAAAAGCCTAAAACATATTCATTTTATTAGTAATCACATAGAGTGCTACAGACTGTTAAGATCAATTATTACCCCCATGGTAAAATGGAACAAAGTGTTTGGCTTAAGAAAGTACCTTTCTGCCCTAACTGGTTTGGCTCAGTGGATAGAGCGTCAGCCTGTGGACTCAAGGGTCACAGGTTTTATTCCGGTCAAAGGCGTGTACCTTGGTTGTGGGCACATCCCCAGTAGGGAGTGTTTCTCTCTCATCAATGTTTCTAACTCTCTATCCCTCTCCCTTCCTCTCTATAAAAAAAGGACTTGTATGCATGCATATTAGCATAACCAATGGACATAGACACTGGGGCGGTGGGGGCTTGCCCAGGGTGGGAATGGCTGGGGGTGGGGGGGTCAATTGAGGGGAAAGGAGACATATGTAAAACTTTAGACAAAAAAAAAAAAGTACTTTTCTGATCACACTTTTTTTGTAGAGTATATGAGGATAAGGAGTTTACATATAAAGTGAAAGGTTTTGAATCCATACATTCAAATTTATTTGAACAATTTTCACTGATAAAGCACTTATATACCAGGCCCTGTACTAAGTTATGGGGATTTTAGGATCAATCAAACGAAGCCCTTGACAAGGAACTCACATTTTTCTACCAAGGACATTCCTGATTATGACACTTTAATCTTGGCAGAGTCTCTATGTGCCTGTGAGTGAAGTTAATGAGCAACTACCAAATGGCAGTGATCATCTACTGTAATCTTCTAGGTGTTAGGCATTGTTTATAGTACATAGATTATCTCATTCTGACAACCGCCCTAGAGGACAGGTGCTGCTACAATCTCCAACGTATAGAGGGATAACCAGGCACAGGAGATTGCAAATCACTCGCCCAAGATATAAAAGCTAGAAAATAGCAGAAGCAGGATCTAAACCCAATCAGTAGTCTAAATCCCGAGCTGGAGCTTTAAATCGCTAATTTATATCACCTCTCTATCAAATTTCTTTCACGTATTATTTCACCTGATACCTGAAAAGACATCTGAAAGATGCTGAGCTCTTGTCCCAACACAAATCAAGTACATGGCTATTCAGACTGTTTCCCTATTTACATTTCAATGTATCCTTATAGTGAAGCTAGTCTGAAGTTAGTCTGATGGGTATCCTCCTGCCATTTAGACAACTATAGTAATTACCTCAAAAGAAAAGAGTTGGAAATGCAGAAAAAAAAATTGATAACAGAAGAGACATGACTTCTGGATAAAAAAGGGAAGTGGAATGGTGCAGGAGAAGCCAGAATGCGTATAGGATCCCTAATTCTCTAAGAGATGATAGAAGGAAGATGTGGGTAGAGGGTTTGGGGGCAGTGTAGACAAGAAAAATCCTGGGAAAGTAGAGAGGCATCGTTTAGAAAATTCATTCCTAATTGTCCTTCTTAGGGGACAGTAAAGGGCCAAATATCCAACTGTTTGTACATTAACCCATCTCATTTCTTCTGTAATCTCCAACGATATTTTTCTTAGAGATTCCCTACACAGTGACTTTTTGGCCAAATTCAATTCTCTTTTTTCTCATTCTCTTTTCCATGAAAGTTTCTAATTACGTACATCTCTATACTCTGCATCATGAGACTGTACTGTATCAAACTCACAACTGTATGAGATTTTTCAATGTGGGGGGGCGGGGAGAGGGGAAGAAAGGAACACTAAAATTTAGTGCCAGACTCTGTGTTTTTGTTCTCACAAAACTCAATTAAGCAGGTATCTCTGTTTCAGAGGTAAAAAACAAACAAACAAACAACAAAAAAACACAAAAAAATGAGGGCCAGAAACGTCAAATCGTTTGAGCATGGTCAGAGTTAGCCAGAAGTGATGAGCAAAAAAAATGAGATTCAGAGGAAACCAAGATGGCTGCATAAGGTAAACACGTAATTGTTGCCTACCACAACAATTTTAAAACTACAACTGGAAAACAGAGTGGACATTGTCCAGAACCACCGGAAAGCTGGCTGAATGGAAATTCTACAACTAGAGAAAAAGAGAAAAGGACGCTGAGCCTTAGGAGCTGTGGAGGTGCGGAGATCCGTGAGCACGGAAAGGGCGGGTGACTGAATACGGCTGGCTTACTCGCGGCGCGCAGAGAGAGCGGGCAGCAAATGCACAGCTAGCTTCCTCGTTCGGGAGGAAAACAAAACCTTCCAACTGCACTGATATCCAGCTCCGGTCAGGGAGAAACTAGACTGTCTGGCAGCGGGCGAAACTCGAGAGCAGCCTTCTCTCAGAGGTGCGCAGCCATCGCCACGGGATACGGAGTACAGGGCACTCTTAGGGCGGGGCTGACAGGAAACCAAAGCTTGTCTGCGCCACCCTGAGACTCCGCCCCATCCAAGCTGAGCACAGAAGCCCTCCCAGCGGAGACACTGCTGATCCTCACAGCCAATTGGCTTGGAGATCAACTACCCCCAGTGATACCAACAACAAGCAAGGCTTAACTACAACAAGACTGCACACACAGCCCACAAAGGGGTGCCCCAAGAGCGTCCACCACAGGTAACTGGGGAGGCTGAGCTACTGGGCTCTGCTAAGACACCTAACACACAAAGCAACTCCATCAACTCAGGGAAGCAGCTAAAATGCGGAGACAAAGAGGCAGCCCACAATTGAAGGAAAGGGAGGAAAGCAAAAGACTGGATATAGAGTTCAAAACCACGGTTATAAGGTTTTTCAAGAATTTCCTAGAAAAGGCCAATAAATTAAACGAGAACCTCAAGGATATGAAAAAGGATCAACTAGAAATTAAGCATACACTGACTGAAATAAAAAATATTATACAAAGACCTAAAAGCAGACTAGAGGATCACAAGAATCAAGTCAAAGATTTGGAATACCAAGAAGCAAAAAAACACTCTTTTGGAAAAGCAAAAAGCAAAAAGAATCCAAAAAGTTGAAGATAGTGTAAGAAGCCTCTGGGACAACTTCAAGTGTACCAACATAAGAATTATGGGGGTCCCAGAAGAAGAGAGAGAGCAAGATACTGAAAATCTATTTGAAGAAATAGTGACAGAAAACTTCCCCCACCTAGTGAAAGAAATAGACTTATAAGTCCAGGAAGCGCACAGAAGCCCAAACAAAAGGAATCCAAAGAGGACCACACCAAGACACATCATAATTAAAATGCCAAGCGCAAAAGACAAAGAGAGAATATTAAAAGCAGCAAGAGAAAAACAGTTACCTATAAGGGAGCACCCATACAATTGTCAGCTGATTTCTCAACAGAAACTATGCAGGCCAGACGGGAATGGCAAGAAATATTCAAAGTGATGAATAGCAAGAACCTACAACCAAGATTACTCTACCCAGCAAAGCTATCATTCAGAATTGAAGGTCAGATAAAGAGCTTCACAGATAAGAAAAAGCTAAAGGAGTTCATCACCGCCAAACCAGAATTATATGAAATGCTGAAAGGTATTCTTTAAGAAGAGGAAGAATAAGAAAAAGATAAAAATTATTAACAAATACGTAACTATCAACAAGTGAATCTAAAAACCAAGGGAATAAAAAATCTGATGAACAGTATTAACTGGTGAATATAACAGAATCAGGGGCATAGAAAGGGAGTGGACTGACAATTCTCAGGGGAAAAGGGGAGTGGGGGTGCGGGAAGAGACTGAACAAAAAGCGTACACCTATGGAGGAGGACAGTGGGAGGGGGAGGGGGGGATAAGGGCAGAGGGTGGCGTAGGAACCTGGTAAAAGCTATGGGGGGGGGGGGGGGGAAGAGGAACAATTGTAATAATCTGAACAATAAAGATTTATTAAATAAAAAAAATTAGATTCAGTCTATGGCAGTTCAATCCTATTCTTCCCACCTCATACACTGCCCCCTACAGGTGGAGTGTACATGTGCTGCTGCCCTGGTCCTGAACCACCAGGCTGCAGCCATCCAACAGATCCTAGTACATAATAGATCCTATGACTCAATTGTTAATCATGTTTTTAAAAATATACGCTCGCCCTAGCTGGTTTGGCTCAGTGGATAGAGCGTCGGCCTGTGGACTGAAGGGTCCCAGGTTCTATTCTGGCCAAGGGCACATGCCCAGGTTGCGGGCTCAGTCCCTGGTGGGGGTTGTGCAGGAAGCAGCCGATCAATGATTCTCTCTCATCATTGATGTTTTGATCTCTCTCTCCCTCTCCCTTCCTCTCTGAAATCAATAAAAATATATTTTAAAAAAAATAAAATAAAATAAAAATATACGCTTACCTTAAAATATTGTTAACTTAAACCAGGGGTCCTCAAACTTTTTAAACAGGGGGCCAGTTCACTGTCCCTCAGACCGTTGGAGGGCCGGACTATAGTTTAAAAAAAAACTATGAACAAATTCCTATGCACACTGCACATATCTTATTTTGAAGTAAAAAAAAACAAAACGGCAAAAACACCCGCATGTGGCCCGTGGGCCGTAGTTTGAGGACGCCTGACTTAAACCATGAAATATTTATTTGCAACCTTTTTTCAGAAAGCAAGGCTTTCTCTTTAAGCACCTCTGCCAAATAAATCACATTATTTTCCTGCATAAGCCATGCCCGTGATACACTGACACTGAATTTTCAGTTTCAGCTTCTTTAAAACAGAGCAAAACCGAGGCACTCATAAAGCAATCTGAATTCATAATCTTTATAGGTTTGTAACTTCCCTTCAATCTCACCATACCTACCTAACACAATCACTATCCGTCTATAATTTATAGTTTTATACAAAGCTTTCACAGAAACAACTGTTTTCCCACTCATTTTCATATGTTTGTATAAACTTTCATTAGATTATAAAATTTAACAGTTATGATGAGAAGAAACAGGTTTGGGAAGAAGCCCGCTGGTTACTGACAAGGATATAACTGAAGTGGTGGGAGCAGAAATGTTCGAGTGTTTTAGAGAGTAATCAATATACACGGGGTGATCATGGGCTTTGAGAGGATGTTTTACAGAGGAAACGGAAAACATCAGTGCTTCTGGGAAGCCAGAGAACTGTGCTTAAATTGAGAGCTTCTGCTGTAATTCTGAACTAGGTGAGGGGTCTTATCTGTTGTTCATATAGAGAAAAACAGGACAGCGAATGTTAAAGAGACAAAGTTGCTAAAGGATTTTCAGCCCTAGTTTGGCTCAGTGGATAGAGTGTCAGCCTGCAGACTGAAGGGTCCTGGGTTTGATTCTGGTCAAAGGGCACATGCCAGTGTTGCTGGCTCGATCCCCAGTAGGGGGCATGCAGGAGGCAGCCAATCAATGATTCTCATCATTGATGTTTCTCTCTCTCCCTCTCCTTCTCCCTTCCTCTCTGAAATCAATAAAAATAAAATAAAATAAAAAGATTTTCAGATAGAGAAAAGAGAGATTTGTTTTAAAACTTTTAAATAGTTACAAAGAGAGAAATTACAACTAACCACAGGCAAAATTTTGGCTAGCAGAAGAGTAAGAAAAGTACAGGCAGAGTTGGTATGAGTGTATAGAAACAAGTGTATACAGACAAGTGAATCAAAAGCTAGCCAGGTGAAAAGAACAAGATGCAGGCATTACTGCCAGTTGTTATACTAATGTGCTCATTTTCCTCTGTGTGTTTTTTCACTAGTCAATAAAGGAATAAATAAATTTTCATGTATGTGTATATGTATGTGTATGTGTGTGTGTGTGCATGAAGATATATATATTTACACAGGTATATGCACACATACATATTGTCATAGAACAAAATCTGTGCTCTATGTACTTTCCATAGTTCTATCATATTTCTGACTCTTATGCATTTCTTCCCCACTTCTAGAAAGCTATTGGAGGGATAGGCATGAACCTATCTATGCCACCCAAATAACACAAAATATGCTACTTTCTTGTCAGCTTTAACGTGAGCATTTACCAGACCTTCAACCTTAGACTTTTTAAGGCCTCAGGCAGATGGTCATCTAGCCCCTGTGTGAGCACTTCAGTAGCTCGAGTTCCCTAATTCATGTGGCAGCCTATTCTGCTGTTAGACCACTTGAATCACAGAAAGTTCTTCCCTATATTGGGCCAAAATCTGCCTCCTGTAACTTGCTCCCACTCACTCCAGCTCTATCTTCTGCAGGTACAAGGAATACATCAACGCCCCCTCCAATGTGACAGCATACAAATACTTGAAGATAATTAACAAATCCTAAATCTCCTCTCACCCGGACTACAGGTCCTTTTAGCTTTCCGCATGTCCCACTTACAATAAAAAGGGAAATGAACACTCACCACACTTCACCATCCCGACTTCATAGCACTTCCGAAGTCGGCAGGCTTGGCAGCTTTTGCGCCGGTTCTTATCTATTGTGCACTGATTTGTAGCTGGACAAATATAATCATTATGTCCTACAGCAAAGCAAAAAGATGAAGGTTATTGTTACAATATGTTCCTGGTCAACAACACTGGTTATGCTACCCAACCGAGAGATAAGGGACATCTTCTTGACGACAGGCACAGGTACAAAGGCCAAGTTCGGCCTTGTCCACGCCTTGTTAGTAAAGGAAACCTAGGAATATTTTAATACCCTACTTTTTGACTAATAGGTTATTCTCTGCATGTACTTAGAATTCTCAAGAGATACATTTAGAAATATTCTCCTTTGGACATGGAAAGTGACACGGTCACCTGGAAGTGATTTGCTCCAAATCACAGAGCTCCTTAAATATCAGGTCACAAATTCAACTGCTTATATTCTTTAACATATACCCCACCTTTGAGATTTAACATGATAGTTTTATGGGAATTCATAGTCAAATAAAAGAACTAAACTAGTCAATAAGGGAATAAAGAAATTAGCAAACTAAATAAGAACAAAAAGAACTGCTATAACAATGGTTGAAGATTAGATTATTATTCTCAATTCTTCACTCCTTCCCTCAGCCTTGTGATCTTGTAGTGTGCTAGAGTGGGCAGAACATACTTCCCCACCAACTGATGATGGACTTGGCCATGGGACTTGCTTTAGCCAATGGCATGTTTGTAGAAGTGCTACTCCAACAATATGGCTTAGCCTCAAGTCCCCATGAGAAAATGCCTCAGGTAGCCACTAGCCCAAGGACAATATGGAGAGAAATGGAGTAGATGTGAACTCAATCCAAGCTTTATGAAGAGAGCCAACCTAACCAACTCACAGACCTACAACTAAGAAAAATAATGCTCATTGTAGTAAGATACTAGTTATATTGCAATCTCTGACTAAAGACAATGGTACTTCTTTTAATTATTTTAAGGAAGAGAGAAGAAAATTTCCATTTCAGAAATAGTTTCAGGCGCTACATGGAGGACGGATTAGAGGCAGCAAACTGATGGAGGCAAGGAGACCAGGTGGGAACCTGCTGTAGCTGTGCAAACCAGAGATGAGGCTGTCTGGACTGCATCATGGTACGGAGAATGAAGAGAGCTATCGGAATCTGAGAGATTTAGGGAATGTAATAGGAGAGAATAGAATTATAATTAAAAAGATGAAAAATACAAGTGCATAGGATATTTTGGTACTTTATTTCTTCATTGTGTCTTTCTAATAAACAATATGGCCTGAACTTCTTACCTTCAAGCTACAATGGGCCAGAATTTCAACATGGGAAATGGATGAGTCTCAATGATAAATTAAATGGGCAAGTCATAAAAGAAACAAATCACAAACAAAAAATAAAGGAGAAGATTCCATTTATGCAAAGTTCAAAAATAGAGAAAACGAAACTGCATTGTTTAGGGATGTATGCTTAGGTGGTAAAACCAAGGCAAGGCAGGCAGAAGTTAGGATTGTCTTACCTCTGTAGGAAGGGAAGGAGCTGTGACTAGAAGGACCACCCAGAGGGCTCTGAAGATATCCTACTGGTGTTTCCTGACCTGAGCACTAGTTACACAGGAGTTTGTATTCTTTAACAGGATATAAATAAATACTGGAATAAATCCATTCCTTAACTCTATCCTCTGAGAGAGCCTGGAAGTAGGGACATCCAAGAACAATGAGCGAACTAGCACCCAGATCTTGGTTTATAAATATCATTCTCTTTTAAGAAGAAACGGGGCTCTTTGGAGAAACAGAGACTTTTATTTCAGGACTGGGGCAGAGACAGTACAAGATGAACCTGAAACAGCTTGTTGTGCTGGGAAGTAAAGAAGTGCCCAAGAGTTAATGGGGGTAAAAGGAGGGATATTTGTAATACTTTCAACAATAAAGATTTTTTTAAGTGCCCAAGAATTATGGGTACATCACACACACACATACACACACACACACACACACACACACACACACGAAAAGTAAAGCAAACAAACTCATAGACACAGACAACAGTATGGTGGTTACCAGAGGTAAGGGGAGGATAAAGAGAGGAAAGGGGGTTAAATATATGGTGATGGAAAGAGACTAGACTTTGGGTGGCGAGCACACAATGCCATATAAAGATGATGTATCACAGAATTGTATACTTAAAACTTATGTACTGTATTAACCAATGTCACCCCAATAGATTTAATTCAATAAAAAAAGAAAGCGACTTCAGCAAATTTGGGCTGGCCAGGGAGGAACAGCATGGCAAGGACAGGTGAGGTGATGGCCCAACTGGCCTTGAAAGCAGGTGTGCACAATTTGAAATTGATTAAAAAGGTGATTTTTAAAAAACTACTCAGCCCAACAGGAGTTTGGAGGCTGGTAGGGAAATGGTCTAAACCCAGACAAGGAAAACAAGAGGATTGTGGATGGAGGCTCCACTCGTTCAGGACAAGACAGGCCTCTAGATCGATTCTCAAAGCCCACTGGAGTTGAATTCCTGATTTCTGACCATTTCCATAGATGCATTTATTCTCTCTTCCTCTGGAGCCAGCCCACCATCATGTCTGTAACTCATACTAGATATTAAACGTTAAGTCAAAGGAAGAAACACTCTTTGCAATTCCTAATGAACACACGTTTTTTCCCCAAGCTTTAGATTGACAAGAGTTGTAACTAGATGTCTTCTCCCAAGAAGATGGTGATAATTGTAAGGCAAGACCCATTTGAGTTCTGTGGTTCTGAGGTGGAGATCCACAACTTATAAAGTGCTTTAAACTTGAAACAATCCACCCCACCCCCAAACACACATGAGCCTCTAAACCGCTCGTCAAGTACTGTGTGTACAAGAGGCCGGTGGTGAAATTTTTGCCAGGTCATCTGCCAAACTATTTGAAAGCAAAAGTGGAAAAGTCAAGAAACAACTAACAATACTCTTGTACCTTGAATGCTTCTTTTAAAAAAGGCCTTACAGCCTTCACATGACCAGACTCCATAGTGATATCCTGATGCGTAGTCACTGCAGACGGCACAGACGTGGGCATCCCGCTTTGAACTTGGACTAGTAACAGGGCTCGCACAACTGCTCCCACTAACCTTCCTTTTCAATGTCTCTCTGGAGGCAAAGAAAATATTCTTGTAAGAAGCATTAAAGGGAAAAGATAGACTTTCTAGAAAAACACAGCATACAGCATTTATCTCTTTGCCCTCCGGGGTTCATAAACACTAAAAACTGTGATTTCACTTACAAGATAAGGAGGATCCAAATTGAAAGTAAAGTAAAAATTTTTTTTTCAAACCCAAATCACTTCATCTGAATAAAAGTGATGTAAATGGTCATGATTGTGAGTTCTGTCCACAACACAGATCTACAAACTCAACTTTTAATGAGAACTCAAATATTAAAATGGATATTCTAGAATATCATGTTCTAGGTGCTCTAAGTAACCAATGTGACTAACAAAAACCTCATATAATGTATATCTTTCTTCTCACAAAATCGTAAAGCGATTTGAATAATGCCCATTAACTACAGTAAAGACTAGATTTACCTGTTTAAAGGTAAGGTGTGTTCTAGTGATCTTGCTTCACACCAAGGACTCTTTTGAGGTTCTGCGTACAGAACTGAAGACTGGCAATGGATGGCTAAAGGAGAGAGGTGTCCAGGAGTTGGCCACAACATGTTTGGGCTTGCGGTCTGTCGACCCGGTCCGCCCTCCGAGTTATTGACACTGCTGGGAATACTGTAATTCATCACAGCCGGACTGTAGAATGTCATGGCTGAGTATTCATGGTGGCTCTCTACATAGGAGGAAGGTATGTATATGGGGCCGTGCTCCAGGGGAAGGATGGATTGACTGCAGTTGTAGGAGGCAGGAGAGTTAAGGCTAGATGGTGAGTTTTTGATATCCATGTCTTGAATAGGTAACATCTGAGAAAACTCCTTGTGAGAAGAGCCACATAGGGACATTATAATGGTCTCAGTCTCATGCGCAGGTATACTGGCTGTAAAGAGTAACAAAAGACATTTCTTAGTCAGAGATACAGGCATAACTATTTAAAATGTTTAAGCATTTTTATTAAACACACACACACACACACTGGTATGAACTTAGAAATACATCCTGAAACATACACATGAAAGTATTAACCTCAAAGGGATGGAAATGTGAAGCAAGGGACTCTCATTTTCCACTTCACTCACTTCTTTATTATTCTTGTTGATAACCAGAAGAATTTTTACCATGGGAATGTGTTATAAAATTAAAATTCATTTAAATTATATAAAAAATTACTGTTTTGTTTTTTTAACCTGGAACAAGATAAAGTTGTTACAGAAAATCAATCAAGAATAATCAGGGAACCCCCAGCACATCAATGAGCAGGGCCAATAATAAAGAACAAGGAATCACCAGACCAATGTAACTGTCAGTTATCAGTTTATTCAGCTTCTATATATGCTCCCTTACAACAATCGAGTTCCCATAGCATTTAAAATGACTCAATGCTAAACTTTCTCGGTAGAGGGCGCTGCAGGGACACTGCAGGAGGAAGAGGATGCTGTGATTTCTGGCCCACTCCTTATTTCCTATTTGTGTTCATGACAAAGCCCATTCCAATTATCTTTAATTGTCCCCTTCATCCAATTACCTTTACTCACCAAGGCACACTGGTTTTTTTCTCCACCGTGCCTTTTCCCATGCTGTCTTTTGCCACCATCTGCGCAAGCTCTCTTATCTGAGCATCTGCAATAGGCTCCTTACTCCTCATCCAAAGAGCAGCCAGATTAACATTCTTCAAACCCAGCTCTGATCGCCCCTAACCCCCTCTGCTTCCCACCAGCCTCTGTAGTAAGTCACGGTCTTCTAACATTCAAAGCCCTCCACTGTTGTTCCACCCCATCATTCCACTCTGATCTGCTATTTTCCTACAGGAAACCTGCCATGTCCATAAGAAACATGCAAAGTCCATTGTGAAGTGGTTGGCATTGTATGCCTTAAAGTTTTTTTCATTCTTGACACCCCTATAGTTAACATACAAATTTAATCCTTTTTATCAGATTACAACTATATAGAATCCTTCTTGAAAATGGTAGAGGTGGGGTGGAATTACAATTAGATTTTTAAACTCCTTGAAGGCACTCACTATATTTTATTCATCTTCCACCACAACTCAATAATTATTTGTTACTAGAGGCCCAGTGCACGAAATTCGTGCACGGGGGCGGCGGGGGGGGGCGGTTCTTCAGCCAGGCCTGCACCCTCTCCAATCTGGGAACCCTCGGGGGATGTGGGATCGGGCCTAAACCGGCAGTCGGACATCCCTCTCGCAATCCAGGACCACTGGCTCCTAACCACTCACCTGCCTGCCTACCTAATGCCCCCAATTGCCCTCCCCTGCCGGCCTGGTCGCCCCCAACGGCCCTCCCCTGCAGGCCTGGTTGTCTCCAACTGCCCTCCCCTGCCAGCCTGATCTCCCCTAACCCCCCTGCCAGCCTGATCTTGCCCCTAACTGCTCTCCCCTGCCAGCCTGATCTCGCCCCTAAGTGCCTCTGCCTCGGCCCCCACCACCATGGCTTTGTCTGGAAGGAAGTCGGACATCCGAAAAATGGCCAGTTGACCCGGTCTAATTAGCATATTACCCTTTTATTAGTATAGATAAGGAAAGAATGAGGAAATGTGTTTAAAATAAAAGATTTCACCAAGCAAGGGTATTAATCAAAGATGGGAGCACTTTTCAGTAGACGTGGTACTGTGCTGAGAGAGGGGATTTGAAGGAGTCCCAAAACATGCACCCTTCCTTCAGGGAACCCTGTGCCAGGTAAAGGTGGCAGGATGGACCAGGTAAATGATAATGAATTAATACAAAAGGTGCTACCATTTCTAATTAACATTGATTGACCACAGGGACAGGAAAGAGAATGGTAGATGGAGAATGTAGGATGGAGGAAGTCTATTTTGTTTTTTAAATCTGTGTGCATTTTATTAATTGGGAGTAATTTCATGTTTCAATTACTTAGATTCCCAATCAACATATACAATCCCTGATTCCTAATAGAAAATATGCAGGATAAAACTATTGCCAAAAGTTTACAAACTTTTTTTTAAATTGTGGTAAAAACATGTAACATAAAATTTACCATCTTAACCATTTCTAAGTGTACAGTTCAGTAGTGTTAAGTACATTCATACTGTTATGCAACCAATCTCTAGAACTCTTTTCATCTTGTAAAATTAAAACTCTACACCTGTTAAACAACAGCTTCCCCCCATTCCTCCCTCCCCCAACCCAGCAACCACCTTACTTTCTGTCTCTATGGATTTGACTACTTGGTCCCTCATATAAATGGGATAATACAGTATTTGTCTTTTTGTGACTGACTTCCTTCACTTAGCATAATGTCCTCAAGGTTCACCCATGTTGTTGCATGTGTCAGAATTTCCTTCCTTTTTATGGTTAAATTCCTTTGTATTTATGCACTACATTTTGTTTATCAATGAAAGGTTTTAAATAGATGCATTTACAGATCCATAGAAATGACCTAGGTTAGAGTGAGTGGTTGACATAGGAGAGACCATAGGATTTGGTCATTAGGTCATTGGTAACCTTGTAGATGGCCGACCCAGGACTGACAGCACTGCAAAAACTTCTCTTATTTCAATCCACCTACACATACATCTGCTCACTGCACTTATGTTTTCAATATTGTATCTTGGCAACTTCGTTTTAGTGCATTGCTTTTGCTACATGATCTCAGCATATCTTATACAAGCAAATATTTCACCAAAAGGCAGTTAAAGCACATTAACACCACAATTTAAACCATATACAATTATAACAGTTGAAAGCAAAATATAAAAAGTATATACAAAAGTTAGTGTGATCATCATGTTGAGTATACTAACTTTCTTATACAAACTACTACTCAAGGTAAACTTATATATGAATAAAGTCAACACTCTCAATAATCAAATGAAGACTAAATTATAGCCCTAACTGGTTTGGCTCAGTGGATAGAGCGACGGCCTGCGGACTGAAAGGTCCTAGGTTCGATTCCGGTAAAGGGCGTGTACCTTGGTTGCGGGCACATCCCCAGTAGGAGGTGTGCAAGAGGCAGCTGATCAATGTTTCTAGCTCTCTATCCCTCTCCCTTCCTCTTTGTAAAAAATCAATAAAATATTTTAAAAAAAAGACTAAATTATATTCAAGAAATTATGAAGCAGGAAAGCAGTGAATTTTAGAATAACAATTTCAACAGAAGACTTCAAATTAATACTCCATTAGCCCTGGCCGGTGGCTCAGTTGGTTGGAGCGTGGTCCTATACACCAAAAAGTTGGTGTTTCAATTCCCAGTCAGAGCACAGCACATATCTAGGTTGCAGGTTCGATCCCCAGTCAGGGCACTTATAGGAAGCAACCAATCAATGTTTCTCTCTCTTTCTCTCTCTTTCTCCCTCTCTCTCTCTCTCTCTCTCTCTCTCTCTCTCTCTCTCAAGTCAATAAACATATCCTCAGGTGAGAATTAAAGAAATTAATACTTAATTAATGAAAAAAATAAATTAAACAGATTAAACAAAAAAAATTTTGGTCAATGATGGTATTACTGAATTTCATGTTGTCTCAACTTTACATTGCCGAAAAGAAACATATTGAGCATTTTAGCATAAGTATTTCAGCAAAGACAACAAACAACTTCTATATTTTCCTTTCATGAGGCCTCTTAAAACATTAAGCTTCTACTGACACAAAGTGATAAACAGTAGCATGGAAATTCACGAACTTGAAATAACACCTCCCTTTACCTAGCTGGAAAATGATCACACAATTTAAAATGAATATGACATCTCTCTCAGAAGCAGAGAATCAATCTCATCACTCATTTTCACCTATAAGTGAAATTTTCATTCTCGGCCCAGAAATGCTAAAATGACCTGTCAGACACACACCACCAAATGGTAAATGCCAAGATTCACCCAAGCAATCAATCAGGTGCCACGGCGACATTGCTTAGAAAATTTGGATTTCACATATGTACTCCAATCAACCTCTCTAGAATTTCCACACATCCCTGTACCATGATGATTAATGTGAGAGAACTGTTTGCTGGACAGTGATTAAAAGACTGTATGTTGTTTTTTAGCTGGACATATTTTAGATGTACCCAGATTCATGTGACAATTCAGTGGAATCTTGGATAATGAGTAACTTGGTAGCCAGTGAAAAAAGATTTTCTTCTTAAGCAAAGACTCAGTAAGGGGTGATGAACTGAAATCAGGGCAGTAGACCTGGCAGACAGGCGAACAGATAGCAAAAGAGAAATCTTCCCCACTGAAGGTCTATACAAGTGAAAGTGAATTTTTTTAAAACCTGTCTGGTCACTTACGAGTAAGTAGTCCTAATCTAAAACAGGGATATAAACTGCCTGAAGAAAAGAACTGCCAAAAAATCAAATTTCTTCAACATTATAGGACAGGATTCCCCGCCCCCGCCGCCCCCACCCACTTGTTTGAACACCCAAGCATTGCCTCAGGGACTACAATACCTGGTACAACAGGGGAAACAGTCTCTAAACAGTTTCACTGTTGGGCCTGGCAGGCATGGAATTTCACCTGGGCAACAAAGGAACAAGAACCCAAACATCCCAATTCTATGAATTAACCATTTCTTTGCATGTCAGTTTTCTTAAATTAGCCATCACAGCCAAAAATAGTTGGCCCATATCCTTTGTGACCCTGTCTTCTGTCCAGAATTCTCTCTCCACTGGCCCAGCACACACACCTGTGTTGAGCCCCCTCGGGTCATAGCTGCACTCAGTGGCAAAGTTTTTTGTACACCTGGGATTATACATACTGTTCTATCGTACTGACTGGGAAACACATTATAGCTCTTTAAATGAAATCTTTTAAAATTCCCAATACGGACAGTGATTCCTTGAAGAAAAAGGCAGGCCTTTAGGCAGAAAGACTAGACTGGTTTTATCAAAGTGCCTATCAAATCTTGTTAAAGACTAAAGAAGCAATCACCACCAGGCCTGTTTTCTGGCTCAATGGACAGAGCAATACATGGGGTCCCAGCTCTGCCTGAAAGCCAGGTGACCTCAGGCGAATCATGGGAACTCCTGAACTTCCATTTCCGTGTCTTCCTCAGCAGAAACGGGGACCGACTAGGCGCTGCACCTTTCCACAGTGCCTGGAGAGGAAATGAAGTGATGGATGTGAACGCATTCAGTAAGGTATCGTTACATATCCAGGAGGATGAAGTCAATCCACTGCCATGCCACTGGATGGGCCTGAGCGTTGGGCAGAATTTCTAGATAATTTAGGTTAAAATGCCTTTATGGCCACCTTGAACATTTTTGCCTCCTATTTTTCTTTCTTAACTTCTACTTTACAATCCATCACCACCAGTCCAAAAAGCTGGGCCAGTGGCAGCCTGTCAGCACTGTGTGGAGCACAAAATGCCACATTCTGCTTATGCTGTATTCTCAAGCCCGTCTATCACACCTGCCCAAGCATTCAGTTCAATCACCCCATATCTGTGCGCCCCACAGAAGTCATAAATTCACACTCAACAAAGCAGACACTAGAAAGGGTTTCATGGAAAAGATACAAAACATTTCTTAAGTATCAAGCATCCTTGATGTGTATACTATGTGGTTGTTTGCCAACCACTGGCTGGAAGTGTCTCTTTTCCAAAGCAAAATATGAATGCTCTCAGTCAATTTAATATTAATTAGGAAAAAAGAAAAAACACTCCAAAATCACCATAGAATTGATTGTTAATAACTGATTCACATGCAACTCTTAAGAACATATATCTTCCAAAATGAGAAAAATATAATTCCCCTAGTAGCCCATTGGCCCTCCCTTAGTGGGATGGGAAACAGATTTTTGAATAGGGGAAGAGCTCAGGCTCAGGGTTATCACACGCTAAGACAGGAGTATCGACAAAGAGCCCATCAATCTCTCATCAGCGAGTCTTCCTGATACTAACAGTCAGAGACAATGTTCCACTCTTAGAAAACTAAACCTTATTCAAATATTCACTTGAAACAGGATGGGAAAGAGCTGTGGGTGAAGAGATTCAGAGGACATAACCAATGCAGAAGAGCTAATCTGAAAACATCCAACTCCCCTCCCAGTCCTGGTTAGACAGAACACAAAACATTCACCAACAAAAGGCTGCAGTCCTGCTTTCAGAAAACACAGATAATTCACTTTCCAGGTGACCCTCACTCTCCTGCCCATTGCAAAGCACACCCACACAAAGATTCCCTACTAAAGGCTCTCAATTATCAAGAGCTATAACAGTTCCAGTTACAAATTCCAGCTATCCAGTTTGCTGGTGTCTCATAAACTTGCCTTTCTGCATATCCTCGTTACTGCCTCTGTAGTTCTCTGAAAGGTATTTAAAATGCAGGCTCTTGTTTTTCATAGCACGAAGGAAAAACAAAAAAAGACATCATCTGACAAATCTTTATAGGGAGTTACTAGCAATAATGGGCTCCTGTTTACTGAATTGAATAATGTATTAAACAGTAAAAAACATTAGTCTGCAAAAGATTTTGCATCTATGTCCTGCAGAAAAATCTAGATTTCAAAGCATGAACACAGAAATGAAGAAATCCTGACATCTACAAGTAAATTGGACACAGACACTAGCTCCTATAAAGGAGAGTATTTTAACTTAGCAGGCACACTCTATATTTTATTTTAAATGTCTACAAATTATCATTTTTCAATCACTTTGTTGCTCTTCACTATTTGATAATATCTAATTTCAGGTAACATTTAATCTCAAGTATAATAAAAGTATTTCTTAGATGCCACAATTATGAAGGAACAATACATTACATTAATATTACATAAATAATAAGTAAATGTTAAATGGCTTGTATTTTAGTTTGGGATAACTAATGATATACACCATAATCAAAGACTTGAACCACAATGGAATCCAAACTTGTTAAGAATTCAATCTAGCCCTAGCCAGTTTGGCTCAATGGATAGAGCATATCAGCCTGCGGGCTGAAGGGCCCCAGGTTCAATTCTGGTCAAGGGCACAAGCCCAGGTTGCGGGCTTGATCCCCAGTGGGGGGCATGCAGGAGGCAGCCAATCAGATTCTCCCACATCATGGATGTTTCTATCTCTCTTCCTTCCTCTCTGAAATCAATAAAAATATTTTAAAAAAGAATTCAATCTATTAGCTCAATATGAAGTTAACACTTAGTCCAAGTCTCCAGTTTCCTATTTATAAAAGTTTTGTCTTTGCCTCAATTTACACAGGATTAAAACAAAATACCACAACCTGACTCACCCCTCTCTCCCCCGCCCAAAAAAAAGGGGAAGGAAGAGTATTACTTCTAAGTGAAAACATATTGAAGTGCAAAACTATAAAATCAGCGAATATCATTGAGTTCCGGAGGCTGAGGGTGGGTGGCAAGGGTTGGTTACAAAGCCTCAGAGGCAACTTTTGGAGGACGGGGGTGATGGAACTGTTCTCTGTCTGGATGATGGAAGTGATTATATGACTGCAAGCAACTGTCAGAATTCATAAAGTGGGATAGCTAGAGAGGCTAGATTTTACCGTATGTAAATTATACTGCAATAAGCCTGCCTTTTAAAAAATGTTATTATGTCTAAAACAATGTGCTAGGCACTGAATTATGAAGTCTAACATTCAAATGCATACATATTCCTCAAGGCCTCTAGATGTAATTACCAAAAGTTACCAGTAAATGACTCAGATTCAGCCTTCAGTATTTTATATAATTATTTTAGTATCTATTTATAGATATATAAAGTGACTTAGAACATGAACTAAAATTATCACAATATGTATTTTGAATCATTACCTGTTGGATACACATTTATAGAAAATTGCAGTCTTGTTCTTAAAAATGGACAGACATATCAATATCTAATAAATGCTAATTATATTTTAAGGGTTAAATTTACTCTACATTTTACCTTTTCCATATTGTATATAAATTTTGAGAAATGTAAAAGGTGATTAGATTCATTGAAGCTCCTAAAAACCACTATGATCTTTGTCCTAAATATGTTTTTAATTGGTTGCAGAGACTATATCTTAAATATTACAGGAAAGCTGGCTGCTTTTAAAGTACGCATTTACAGTAATTCAACAACAAAAATGCTTTAACATAAAATGGAATCCAGAAGTTTCTGCTTTACCACCTATTGATAAACAGATCCTTGCATTTTCCCTCTTCTAGAATGTATGCAGAAACATACTGATTTTCTGCAGGGAAAAAAAAAAAAAACATAAGTCAAAGAATGTATGCAATATTCTTTTCATAATCATATTTACTTTCTACAATGCTCTCAGCACAAGCGTTTCTCTTCACATGTTCACTATTTAAACAAACATCCTTACACACACACAAAGGAAAATAGCCAGTGAGTTTAGAAACTTATAACCAAAGTGAAAATTCCTAATGGAATGCCCAAGTAAATACCAGAAATCTAACAAAACAAGACAAAACCATTCTTCCAAAGGTGGTATGCCACAAAGTTACCTCTTTTAAAAGCTGGTAAAATTGAATCAAACTTATTTTCCGAAGTAGAAACCCTCTCAAATCCAAAATTCTGTTTTTCACAAAATTAATATTCCTTTGACTTACTTTTATACTTCCAATGGGAAGTAGGCACAAATAGGATTAAGAAGCAACGGTTGGCATCCTCTTCAGCAGATAAAACATCCCAGAACTTAGTCTCCCTCAGTCAGCCCAGAAATCAATCTCCTTTCTCATAAGACAAAAGAAATGCCAGTTGATACATTTTAAAACACCGGTCACCTGACCGCTGCACGTAATCCTCCCAGGGCCACAGAACTCCAGCGGAAGAGCCAGCCCTGTTCAACTTTCCTGGCGTCAACATTGCACCACTGTCGGGAAATCCACGAGAAAATCTAGACGAATGTTTTCCTTTAAAAAGACATTATCAGCACCATCAACCCAGAGCTTACAGGCACAAGCCAATTAAGTGAGTTAACTCGCCGACGTCTGGGATGAAATAGTTAGCCAGAGCATGAAATTTCTGTTCCCAGTTTTCAAGACGGTTGGACTGGGAAGGGGAGGTGTCTTTTATTCCCAATAGCACTGGTTTCCCACCGCAGCATTTCAAACGGAGAATCAGACACTGAAACCACACCTTCGGCGAAGGGGCACCTACCTCGCCGGCCTCGCCATCGCTAAACTGCGGACACGTGCTTTCCCCGAGTAGTTCGTTCTGTTCCCCGCACCGGGCGGGCAGCCGCCGGCTGCGGAGTGAGCGCCCCTCGCGCAGCGCGGACCCCGAACCTCGGAAAGCCCGTCACAGCCCAGGGGGTCCCGCTCCCGCCGCCCCCCCTCCGCCCAGCGAGTTTCCGTAGGCGGCTCTCGCGGCCGGAGCGCGGGTGGGGTACCAAAGGGTCCAGCAGCCGGAGACGCTGCTAAGAACGCGAACGACTTTAACCGGGAGCCTCCTCCTCCTTTTAAAGCCCAGGGAGAGGGGGCGGGGGGGACTCCGGGAGCCCACGTGACCGCCGAGCGGGTGGCCGGGAGATCCCCGGAGGACGCGGACTCCCCATCTCCGGATCCACGCGCCCCTGGGCGACGTGGGGCGGCCCGGGCAGAGGCTCGCGGTCACCTGCAGGGGTAGCGATGCACAGGTGGCGCCCCTCGCCCCGTCTCGCCTGTAGGGGGTCTGAGGCGGGGCCTGAAAAAGTGCATTTCCAACCAGGTCCCGGGTGATGCTGAAACTGATGCTGCCGGTCTGGGGACCACACTTTGAGGATCTAGAGACCCTGACCCACGTAGCCTGGGAGGTGTGGGATGCTCCGATCTCATTAACTGAAAGTCTGACTAAGAAGAGCCTAGTGGTTAACCCTGAGCGGCTTTGGGCTAGCCCAGTCCCCAGCAGCACGAGCCGCCGCGGGCCCCTGGAGAGCAAAGCCGCTCGGCCACGGTCGGGAGGGGAGGGGAGGGGGGGGGCGGGGTATGGGTGCTCAGCTCTCAGGGACTGGCTGGGGAGGCCTTTCGCCTGAGATCAAAGACCCCAGGAACATCCTCAAACTCACCTACTGTGAGGAAGCCCCCGCGAACCATCTGCGCCCGCTCTGCGGCGGCGCCCCTCTTCTCTGGCTGCGCCGCTGTCAAGCTCACTCCCAGGCGAGCGTCCCCTGGTGGCAGCTCCAGTTCCCCCAACTCTGCGGGGTTCCCAGGCTCTCCTCGCCCCCTGGGCAGTCGCCCGCAGTGTGTAGGCGAGGACTGCACCTTAGCTAAGAAGCAGCTGGCTTTAGCACAGCTGTTGATGGCAAAAATGAAGAGGAAAGTAGCAGATGTCCCATAGGCCACCTCTAGTGAGCTGTCGGGTTCTAGGAGTGAGGTCCACAGGTGGTGGAGACAGGCTCCACATGTGGAGAGCCACCCACTTTATTTTTTTTTTCCAAAATATATTTTTATTGACTTTTTTACAGAGAGGAAGGGAGAAGGATAGAGAGTTAGAAACATCGATAAGAGAGAAACATTGATCAGCTACCGGATTCGAACCGGGACCTTTCACTCCACAGCCTGACGCTCTATCCACTGAGCCAAACCGGTCAGGGCAAGCCACCCACTTTATAAACAAAAGTCTCTACTTCACCCCACTCGGATTTTCATTAAAGCCAGGACTCCTGGACTCCAGGACTCTCAAGTTGTAAGGCAGAGTTTCCTGATCCGCGAGGCAGAGGAGTTAGTTTGGACAGGAAGTAGAGTCAGCGGACCAGATCCACCCTGGGAAGAACTGTAGAGGACAAGATGCTTACCTTTGCCAACCTCAGCCTCCCTGCTCCCTCTCCTGGGTGTCTCTCCAGGTACCCAGTACCCATATGTTCCTTCCTTCTTTCCACCTTTAGGAGAAAAATCTTAAATAATTGTTAAAAAGATCTTTCTCCCTCTCTCTAAAAAAAGGAAAAATCTATTTAAAAACACACACACACACACACTTAGTATTGGGTGAGGATTAAAAAACAACAGCCCTGCAACACATGGCAAGAGGAGTGTAACGCTATAGAATGGCTTTGGGTTGACTCTCTCTCTTCTGAGCCTGAGGACAACTGAGAAGATCTAGGTCCTGGGATGCTCTTATCCGCTCTAGAGTATAACAGCACCAGGCTCATTCTTCATATGATGTGGCTATAAATTAGTCTGTTTTAAATAAAATCTAGAGATGAAACCCTAAATTTATGGAATTAATAAAAGAGAAGGGAAAGACTTGTTGAACCTGCAATAACACTTTATTTCGTGGTGATGAATGAGAAAGGTGAGATTACTGATGTGCTATGTCAGGTTATCCTAGCTGCTCATAAATTAGGGTTCATAAAATAGAATTTGACATTTGAAAGTTGAATTTGGGTAGAGCTCTTCAGGATCATGTATCTTGTGGAAATAAAAATGATCCTAATATTTATGCATCTTTACAGCCCAGGCACCACAGTAGGCGGGCTTGCACAGGTTGGTTCATTTTTATTTCATTTAATCCTCATAACTTCCCTAGATGTCTGTCCCTCTATAGATGGGGAAACTGAGGCTCAGAATGACATTTATTTTGTAAGGTCACCCTTATGGATGTGGCAGAGTGAAAATTCTAAGAAAGTTCTTGCTTTCTCCACTGTTACCCTGTGATGCTTTTGTTATTTGTTGTGTAAACTGAGCACGTTTGTCCTGAAGGGCCCAGGTCTTGCTGAATGAAATTTTGGGAAGCTCTTGTCTAGCCATGACCACCTGTGTGCATATTTACATAACTTTATTCTTTATTGACCTGTGTTTGACTGGAGCCCTTAGTAAGGTCACCAAGGGCATAAGCAGCAAGGTAGACCTAACCTGATACCTGGGCACCCAGACCACGGGACAAGGTTACTCTGACCTGCAGCTGAAATGAACCACCTGGCAGCCAGAATGGGCAGCCAGCTCCTTATAAGTCACCCTCCTTTGTCTCAGTCCTTGGTCCTTGACATTTGCAAACATGCATGTAAACGCTTAGTCCTGCCTAATGCTCCCTGAAGGTACTAAAATTCCACCCGGATCTCTTCACACCTTGAGTTTCTAATTTTCTATCCATTTTAAACCAAACATGAAGAATACATGTTCCTGTCTTCAGTTGGCTTTATCCAACTCTAATTGCAGCAATTCTCTCTTAAGCTACAAAAGAAACTAGCCCCTGGAGGGCACTGGCATGAATGTGAACACCAGTTGAGAAAGAAAATGTTAAAAAAAACTGTTAGAAATGGTCGCAAATTGTAACATGCAATTTCACAAATGACTCAAATGCAATTCTGGAAATGCAGCATCCTTACTCTTCTGGCACAGAATAAGGTAATATTAATAACAGATCAGACAGTGTAATATTCCCAGAAATGAGGTCAAAAAGGAAATAGCATATAGACAGACATGGCTTACGAGGCCACAGATTCTAATAATATTGTCTGATTCCATGGAGTTTAGAATTCAAAAAAACTGACTAAAGTTTTTTCTACTTCTTGTAAATATATTTAACATTTTCAGGTTCTTTGTTCCTATCATGGAAGGTTACTAGAAATGTCTCATACTGTTCTTTAGACCCAAATCAACTAACATGTTATAATGCGTATTGCATTAATGGTTCTTAGGAAAATACAGACCCTAGCTTTTGTGCACAGAGAGAAGGCGCTTCTTTCACATATATTTTCACTTGCCCTGATGAGCTTAACCAAAGAAAGGAATGGTGTTCTCCATTATTCAATCCCCTCCTTTATTGGGAATTACAGCCAGAAAATGAACTGCAAGTAGTTCAGACAGCTTCTGAGGGATTGCCAATGTTGTCCAATATACAGGCTCCCTGCATCCCCCCCCCCCTTTTTTTTTCTCTTCTTTTTACATCTCTGTCCAGGCCGTTTTGCTCACTGATCTCTCCATGGTTCCTTACGAAGAGAACTGGCACCCTAGGAGGACATTGGCTTGTACAGTTCACAAAGCACTTACATGGCTAGGTCACGATTCATTTCCACACCAACTCTGTGACAATTGTATCCCCGTTTTACAGTTAAGGAAACGTAAGTGAGTGCTTCAGATTTACACTGAGAGGAACCCAGGTCAGGTCACCTGACTCATGTAGATCCATACCTGCCTCCTGAGAAAGATTCATTCCCTGTGCTTCTAGGGAGCACTGGGGGTCTCTAAATGCCTGCCATTATTGCTACTGCTAGTATCTGTAGGTTTGTGTCAGCTTGACCCCATCCCTCCCTCTGCCTTTCTCACCCTATCTTGGTTTAAAATACCATTCAAGGGAGAAAATTATTGACAGCACTTTAGTTTTTTTCACCCTAAAATTATTCTCTCACACACACACAAAAATAATAATTCTCACGTGACATCACATTAGTTCTTTCCTAGAACACTCTTCTTTGACAACAATTCTTGCCCTCATGCATTTATCTCTTCTTGAGGGTGCCACCTTACTGCTTTGAGTCCCTACCTGAGACAAGAGAATAGGAAGGCGCTCACTCTCAGGTGATGACCAGGGGGAGTAGGAGAAGACAGCCACCACTTCCTCAGCAATTGCTTATAAATCCTTTCTCTGCACTGTTTCATTTCATCCTCAGAACAATCTCTCAGGGTAGGTACTATTTATGTTCTCATCACACAACTAGCTGCCCAACATCACACAGCTAGTAAGTAGCAAAAGGTTCAAACCAGACCTGTTTCACCCTAAGGCCATTCTCTCTGCACTGCTGATCTCCCTAAGGCTTTCTACTCTAGTTGAGGAGAAAAGACAAACGCCTAAGAAATTATCTACAAAGGTTATGGGTTCCATTTCTGTCAGGGCACATATAAGAAGCACCCAATGAATGCATCAATAAGTGGAACAACAAGTCTCTCTCCTCCCTCTCCCTTCCTTTATCTCTCTCTCTAAACGTCAATAAGTAAAAACTTTTTAAAAAGGGAAATGATCTACAATACCTGCTACAAATGGTAAGTGAGGAATGAACGGTGGAGATGGGGAGGTTTGTGGGCATTCCGAGGAAGAGAAGCCGCTTCCCTACCGGTTTGGGTTCCTCTTAGCGACTTATATTAACCCCAGAGCTCCTTACCTGAGCTGACTGCACTTCAGACAGAAGGGTGCTGATCTCCCCTGGGGTCTCCTCTGAATCCGATAGTGCCCAGGCCAACCTAGCATCCTTCCCACAGAATCCCTCATTCTTCCACTCCGGCCTCTGGAAGCTGCATTCAGGGCACTGGACTTCTACAGATGGGACGGAGAACAGGAATGCACCAGGGCAGGGAGGCCAGAAGCATGCACAGCAGGATGGAGCCAAGGCTTGGAGTCAGTGGAGCCCAGGTTGGGTTTTCAGCCCAACTGCTTACAGCTGTGTATCCTTGAACACTTTCCTGGCCTCTTTGATTTTCCTCTGTAGAACGGGAAGAACATAAAAATCTAATTTATACGATGATTATGAGAATGTAAATAAAGGATGAGTTGTAAAATGCTTGACACCTGGTAAATTCTCAATAAAGTAGCTTTGAAACAACCCAGAAGCTCTGGCCGGTTTGGCTCAGTGGATGGAGCGTCGGCCTGCAAACTGAAAGGTCCTGGGTTTGATTCTGATGGAGGGCACATGCCCGGTTTGTGGGCTCAATCCCCAGTGGGGAGCATGCAGGAGGCAGCCAATCAATGATTCTCTCTCACCATTGATTTCTATCTCTCCCTCTCCCTTCCTTGCTAAAATAAATAAAAATATATATTAAAAAAAAAAAAAGAAAGAAAAAACACCAACCCAGAAGTCCTTGGAACAAAAGGCTTCACAGATGTAAGGAGGACTTGACCTAGGACAGTGGTCGGCAAACTCATTAGTCAACAGAGCCAAATATCAACAGTACAACGGTTGAAATTTCTTTTGAGAGCCAAATTTTTAAAACTTAAACTTCTTTAACGCCACTTCTTCAAAATAGACTCGCCCAGGCCGTGGTATTTTATGGAAGAGCCACACTCAAGGGCCAAAAAGCTGCATGTGGCTTGGGAGCCACAGATTGCCAACCACGGGCCTAGGAGGGCAAGGAGAAGGTTTCCTATTTAAAACTAGGGGCCCAGTGCACAAAATTAAATTTGTGCACTGGGGGTGGAGGGGTGTCTCTCAGTCCAGCCAGCACCCTCTCACAGTCTGGAGCCCTCGGGGGATGTCCTACTGATGGCAGTCAGATATCCTTAGTGCTGCCACGAAGGGCTTCTGGCTCAAGGCTTCTAGCTGAGCGGCGCTCCCCCTGTGGGAGCACACTGACCACCAGGAGGCAGCTCCTGAGTTGAGTATCTGCCTCCTGATGGTCAGTGCACGTCATAGCAACCAGTTGTTCTGCCACTCAGTCGATTTGCATATTAGCTTTTTATTATATAGGATGTTTGGGGTTTCCTCCGAGGGTGGAGGAGGTAGTAGGGAAATTAGCCCTACCTCGAGTTAGTCCTAGAACTCTGTATTTATCTCTTCAGGCAGGCCCAACTGGGAAGTGAGTCAGAGAAAGACCCACTGACACATGGCCCAATTGTAAGACTAATTTAGAGCAGTGTTTCCCCACATTCCTGGATAATAAGAATCACCTTGGTCACTGTTTAAAATACAGATTCGAAGGCCTCTCCTCCTTAGCAGGCTCTGAGCCAGGAGCTCTGGGGTAGGTCCTAAAAATGTACTTTTTCCACAAGACACTGGGTGATTTTATGATCAGGGAAGTTTGGGAAATATTGCTTTAAGTGTTCAAAGTGCTGCCTGGTCAGGTGGCTCAGTTGTTTGGAGCATCTTCCCATATCTACAAAAGGTTGTGGGTTCGAATCCTGCTCAGGGCACATACCTGGGTTGTAGGTTTGATCCGTGATTGAGGCATGTATGAGAGGCAATTGATTGACTTTTCTCTCTCACACTGATGTTTCTCTCTCTCTCAAAATAGAGAACAGTATCCTAGTAAGGTATTAGGTACAATGGCGCCATCTTGTGGACATTCTGAAAACAGCACCCTAGTAATTCCAGGAGTCTGAAAACTCAATTGACAGTTCTAGGGCTCTCACCCTGCAGGGAGTTGTGGCAATAGCGCCCTCTTGTGGGCATTTTGAAAATAGCTCCCTAGAAATTTCTTCTAGCAGTCTGAATATACAATCATTGAGGGCTCTCGCCCTTGCAGGGACTTGTTGTGATAGTGCCCCTTGTGGACATCCCGAGAACAGCACCCTAGTAAGGGATTAAGCACAATAGCGTTTCTTTTTTAAATCTTTATTGTTGAGAGTATTACAGATGTCCCCCCTTGCCCCACCATTGTCTCCTTCCACCTGGTTTCCAACCCGCCCCAGGCCTTCACCCATCTGTGTCCATAGGTAAGATCTTTAATCTCTTCCCGCCCCCCTGCCCCCTTCCCTCTGAGATTCATCAGTCTGTTCCATGCTTCCATGCTTCTGATTCTATTTTATTCACCAGTTTATTCTGTCCTTTAGATTTCTTATTTATTTATTCTATTTTTAGATTCAGTTGTTGATAGATATATGTTTGCTGCCATTTTATTGTCCATATATTTTATTTCTCCTCCTCCTCCTCCTCTTCCTCCTCCTCCTCCTCCTCCTCCTCCTCCTCCTCCTCCTCCTCCTCCTCTTTCTTCTTCAAGAATACCCTTCAACATTTCATGTAATATTGGTTTGGTGGTGATGAACTCCTTTAGCTTTTTCTTGTTTGTGGAGCTTTTTTCTGTTTGTTTGTTTACCTTTTTTTATTAACAAATCTTTATTGTTCAGGTTATTACAGTTGTTCCTCTTTCCCCCTGCCCCCCATAGCTCCTATCCACCCGGTTCCCACCCCACCCTCTGCCCTTACCCCCCCCCCCACTGTCCTCATCCATAGGTGTACGATTTTTGTCCAGTCTCTTCCCACACCCCCCTACACCCCTTTCCCCCTGAGAATTGTCAGTCCACTCCCTTTCTATGCCCTGATTCTATTATATTTACCAGTTTATTCTGTTCATCAGATTTTTTATTCACTTGATTTTTAGATTCACTTGTTGATAGATATGTATTTGTTGTTCATAATTTTTATCTTTACCTTTTTCTTCTTCTTCCTCTTCTTAAAGAATACCTTTCAGCCCTAACCGGTTTGCCTCAGTGGATAGAGCGTCGGCCTGCGGATTCAAGGGTCCCAGGTTCGATTCGGGTCAGGTGCATGTACCTTGGTTGCGGGCACATCCCCAGTGGAGGGTGTGCAGGAGGCAGCTGATTGATGTTTCTCTCTCATCGATGTTTCTGGCTCTCTATCCTTCTCCCTTCCTCTCTTTAAAAATCAATAAAATATTTAAAAAAAATAATACCTTTCAGCATTTCATATAATACTGGTTTGGCAGTGATGAACTCCTTTAGCTTTTTCTTATATGTGAAAGGGGCCACATGCCCCTTAGCTATTTATATGACCTTCAACTCTGAATGATAGCTTTGCTGGGTAGAGTAATCTTGGTTGTAGGTTCTTGCTATTCATCACTTTGAATATTTCTTGCCACTCCCGTCTGGCCTGCATAGTTTCTGTTGAGAAATCAGCTGACAATTGTATGGGTGCTCCCTTATAGGTAACTAACTGTTTTTCTCTTGCTGCTTTTAATATTCTCTCTTTGTCTTTTGCTCTTGACATTTTAATTATGATGTGTCTTGGTGTGGTCCTCTTTGGATTCCTTTTGTTTGGGGTTCTGTGCACTTCCTGGACTTGTAAGTCTATTTCTTTCACCAGGTGAGAGAAGTTTTCAGTCGTTATTTCTTTAAATAGGTTTTCAGTATCTTGCTCTCTCTCTTCTTCTGGGACCCCCATAATTCTTATGTTGGTACACTTGAAGTTGTCCCAGAGGCTCCTTACACTATCTTCATGTTTTTGGATTCTTTTTGCTTTTTGCTTTTCCAGTTGGGTGTTTTTTGCTACTTCGTATTTCAAATCTTTGACTTGATTCTTGCGATCCTCTAGTCTGCTGTTGGATCTCTGTATATTATTTTTTATTTCAGTCAGTGTATGCTTAATTTCTAGTTGGTCCTTTTTCATATCCTCGAGGGTCTCACTAAATTTATCGGCGGTTTCTAGAAGATTCTTGAAAAACCTTATAACCGTGGTTTTGAACTCTATATCCAGTCGTTTGCTTTCCTGTATTTGTGACCTGTTTCTTTTTCTCCAAATTTTTGCTGCTTCCCTGTGTTGATAGAGTGGCTTTGTGTGTTAGGTGTCCTATAGGGCCCAGTGGCTCAGCCTCCCCAATTACCTGAGGTGGACACTCTTGGTGCACCCCTTTGTGGGCTCTGTGCACAGTCTTGTTGTAGTTAAGCCTTGATTGTTGTTGGTATCACTGGGAGGAATTGACCTCCAGGCCAATTGGCTGTGAGGATCAGTTGAGTCTACGATGGGAGAACTTCTATGCTGGAGTCACCCTTATGGGGCAAGGCTTGCTTCAGTGGGGCCTTGGTGCTCACTGAGTCTACCCCTTGAGTGTGTCCCTTATGGATCTGAGGAGTTGTAATCTGGATGGTCCCACTCTGACCCCTGGGTACACTGGTTCTTGGGTCTCCAAGGAGGTGCTAATTTAGCCTCTGCCTGAGGCCACCCAGCAGGAGCTATGGAGAGATCTGCAGATTCCTCTTCTTTGGGGTTTGGAGGTGCCCAGATGAGGCCAAGCTGTGAAGCAATGCAAGCTGCAGTGGGGCCTTGGGCCTTCTTTTGGGGGCTCTGGGGTTCTCTGACCCAGCTACAGTTTGTTAGGTAATTTTAGATTGTAAAGGGCTAGGCCATTCATATGCAAAAGCCTCTGTGCACAGCTTGGGTGGGGCGGGGTCTCAGGGAATCAACAGGGCAGAACAAACAGCTATGGCTGATTCTCAGCCTTGCCCTAAGAGGCCCCTGGGTCTCAGTGTTCCTCGGTAATCGCTGCAAGCACCTCTGAGAAAGCCGCCCTCGAGTTCCGCCCGATGCCAGACAGTCCAGTTTCCCCCTGTATAAGTCTGGGTCTCCAGTCTCACCTGTAGCTTGAGTTCTGAGCAGTCAGGAGCTTGTGTCTCCCTCCCGATTGAAAAAGACAGCCATACTCAATTGCTAGCCCTTTCTGTGTTCGCACGCGCTTCCGTACCTCTGCGCTTTACTTCCGCAGCTCCTCTGAGTATCAATGTGTTTTTCTCTTTCCTTCTAGATAGAGTTCCCACTCAGCCAGCCTTCCTGTGGTTCTGGATGATGTCCGTTTGCCTTTTAGTTGTAGTTTTGAAGTGGTTGTACGAGGCAGCAGTGTTTACCTATGCCGCCATCTTGGTTTCTGTCCGTTTGTGGAGCTCTTTATGTGACCCTCAATTCTAAATGATGGCTATGCTGGGTAGAGTAATATTAGTTGTAGGTCCTTACTATTCATCACTTTGAATATTTCTTGACTCTGACTTCTGGCCTACAAAGTTTCTGTTGAGAAATCAGCTGACAGTTGTATGGGCTCTCCCTTACATGTACCTAACTGCTTTCCTCTTGCTGCTTTTAAGATTCTCTCTTTGTCTTTAACCTTTGACATTTTAATTATGATGTGTTTTGGTGTGGGCCTCTTTGGGTTCATCTTGTTTTGGACTCTCTGTGCTTCCTGGGCTTATAAATCTATTTCTTTCTCCAGGCAAGGTAAGTTTTCTGTCATTATTTCTGGTTTTTACAGTCCGTAGTTGTTGAGACTTCTCATCCCAGCTCTGGAACCCTAGGCTGGTGATCTAGTGTGTGGCTGGGGCCCCTTGCTCCTCACAGACAGCATCTGAAGAGACCATCTCCCTCCCGATTAAAAAAACAAACACAAAAAAAACGGCCAGCCTGTTCCATACCTCTACCCCTACTACCAGTCTCTATGTGCACTCTTTACTTCCCTAGTTGTAGGACTTCCATTCAGTCAGCTTTCAGGCAGTTCTGAATGATAGTTGTTCTGTATTTTAGCTGTAATTTTTATGTGGCTGTGGGAGGGGGCGAGTACAAGTTTTTACCTACACTGCCATCTTGGTTCTCCCAACTGTTTTCATCTCGTAAATGCAAACTCTATACCCAATAAAAAATAACTCCCTAATCCCCCTCTCCCAATCCTTGGCAACTATCATTGTACTTTAAGTCTCTGTGATTTTGTCTACTTTAAGTAACTCACATAAGTGGAGTCATACTGTATTTGCATTTTTGTGACTAGCTTATTTCACTTGGCATTATGTCCTCAATGTCCATCCACATTGTAGCGTATTTCAGAATTTCCTCCTTTTTAAGGCTGAATAATAATTTTGCTTATCCGTTTATGTCAATAGACATTTGTGTTGCTTCTGTGTTGTTTTTAAAATGTTTTCCCATCACCATTTATCTCTCTACTAAAGGCCCGGTACACGAAATTTGTGCACATTAAAAGGGGGACCCAGAGTCAAGTCCCTGCCCACATGTGCCTCAAAATCACGTGAGACCCAGACCCAGCCGCCCTCCCCCACCCACCCCCACCATTGGGCTAGATCCAGACCCGGCCAGTCCCACCCTTGTCAAGCCCCGCCGGGCAGGGCGCATAGCCTCAGGTCCCCTGGCCCCCAACCAGGCCAGGGGGCGTGGCCCGAGGTCCCTCAGATGGGGTGGGGGGCGTGCCTTGAGGTCCCCCATCAAGCCCCGCCAGGTGGGGGACACAGCCTGAGATCCCCTGTCAAGCCCCGCTGGGTGGGGAGGGCATGGCTTGAGGTCCCCCGTCACGCCCCGCCAGACGGGGCAGCGCAGTTTCAGGTCCCTTGGCCCGGCACCCTCAGGTCCCCCATCAAGCCCCGCTGGGCGGGGGGGAGCGGCCTGAGTTCTCCCAACCCAGCACTGTGGGTGCACCTTGAGGTCCCCAGTCAAGCCCCACTAGGTGGGGAACACGGCCTGAGGTTCCGTCAAGCCCCGCCAGGCAGGGGGGCGTAGCCACAGGTTCCCTGGCCCGGTGCTGGGGCGAGGGTATGGCCTGAGGTCCCCCGGCCTGGTGCCGGGGTGGGGGGTGCAGCCTAAAGTCCCCTGGCAAGCCCCACCTGGTGGGGGTGTGGCCTGAGGTCCCCGGCCTGGCACTGGGGCAGGGGGAGTAGCCTGAGGTCCCCTAGCCCAGCACCAGGACAGGAAGCACACCTGGAGGTCCCCCGTCAAGCCTGGCGCTGGGGCAGGGGGTGAGGCCTGAGGTCCCCGTCAAGCCCTGCCGGGTGTGGGAGGGCATAGCCTCAGGTCCCTGCTGATTGCTCATTAAGGCTCCTTAAGGGAACTTGGCCTCAGCTGTGGGTGCAGCCATCTTTGTGATGGAGTGATGGTCAATTAGCATATTCCCTCTTTATTAGATAGGATGCTCTTGTCCATCTCCACAACACCCCCTCCAGTCACCACAGTGTTGTCCATGTCCATGCGTTTTCTTTTTTGCTCAACCCCTCTGCCCCCACAACACCCCACCCGCACATCCACCAGAGCTGTCTGCCTGCTTTCTATCTATTAGTCTGTCTCTATTTTGCTTGGTAATTCAGTTTGTGCACTAAATTCCACATATGAGTGAAACCATGTGGTACTTGTCTTTCTCTGACTGGCTTCCATGTTTTAAGCTATTGTGAATAATGTTGCTGTATACCCAGAAGTAGAATTGCTGGGCCATACGGTAATTCAACGTTTAATCTTTTGAGGAACCTCCATGTTGTTTTCTACATAAGCTGTACCATTTTACATTACATGTTGTTGAATCTTTCACATTCATGCCAATGTTTAGTATTCTTTTTAATTTTAGCCATTCTAATAGGTGTGATTGGTATCTCACTGTGGTTTTAATTTGCACTTTCCTAATAACTAATGATGTTGAGCATCTTTTCATATGCTTCTGTGGTGAGATAATAATCTTCTGTCCATTTTATAAATTGGTTGGTTGTTTTCAAGCTATTACATTTTGAGAGTTCTTTACATGTTCTTTTATACCAGTCCTTTATCAAATGTGATTTATAAATATTTTCTCTCATTCTGTGTCTTTTCATTTTCTTAACATTCTTTCAAAGAGCAAATATTTTTAATTTGATGAAGTCCAATTTATTTTTTTATTTTGTGTATCATGCTTTTGGTGTCACAGCTAAGTCTTTAACCCAAGGTCAAAAATATTTTCTCCTAGAAATTTTATAGTTTTAGCTCTTAGGTCTTATACTTAGGTCTAAGATTCATTTTTAGGTTTTTTGTTTGTTTGTTTTGTTTTTACTTTTTATCGATTTCAGGGAGGGGGAGGGAGAGTGAGATAGAAACATCAATGATGAGAGAGAATCATTGACTGGCTGCCTCCTGCACGCGCCACACTGGGGACCAAGCCTGCAACCCCGGGCATGTGCCCCAGGAATCAGACTGTGACCTCCCAGTTCATAGGTCAATGCTCAACCACTGAGCCATGCCAACTGGGCCATTTTTAGTTTATTTTTGTGTATGGTGCAAGATATGAATCAAAGTGCTCTCTCTCTCCATCCCGCCACCCCTCATTTTGGCATATGTATCCAATTGTTCAAGAACCATTTGTTGAAAAGACTATCTTTTCCTCCACTAAATAGCCCTTCTTCCCTTATTTTAAAAAACAGATATCTGTATTTTTGTGAATCTCTCTTGGATTTTCTACTCTATTCCAAATTATCTTTTTCTTTATCTTTATGCCAATATCACACTGCATTGATTACTGTAGCTTCAAATACTACTCTTCAAGAAAAACTTTGTGACAATGTATATGACACCTTGAAGTAAAAATCAAAAACCAGTATAACTCAATTATTCTACTTCTATTTTTACATGCTCATACAAATTATCAAAACTTCATCAAGTAGAAAGTAAAATCCCCAAGTTTTTTTTTTACCATATTAGGTATAAGAGAAAAATCTAAATCCAAAGTAAATCCCAAAAGAGTCTTGTCTTTTTCTTACACCCCAATATCCTTGCTCAATTGTTATTTAAGTCAGATCCTGCCTCCCACTACCATTCCCTACCCTCTTACTTTGCCTCAGTCAATATCTAAAATTAAAGTATATATTTCTTTATTTTCTCCTCATTAGAATTTTAGTTTATTTTAGTTTGTCAGAGCTTTGCTGGTTCACTATAGTATCTCTACCATCAAGTAGTGTTTTTTGTTGTTGTTGACATAGTGGCCACTCAATAATTATTTGTTCGATAAATAAATTGTACAGGTCACACGTAGTTCTATATATATAAAAGCCTAAGCGACCAGCCAACCGGCAGCTATGATGGGCACTGACCACCAGGGGGCAGATGCTCAACGCATAGGCATGGAAACATGGAACAGACTGATAAATCTCAGCGGGAATGGGGGTGGGGGAAGGGCAGGAAGAGATTAACCAAAGATTTCATATGCAAACTAGAGGCCTGGTGCACAGATTTGTGCACCTGTGGGGTCCCTCAGCCTGGCCTGTGGGGATCAAGCTGAAACTAGCAGTTCGACACCTCCTGGAGGGTCCCAGATTGCGAGGGGGTGCAGGCCAGGCCAAGGGACCCCACCAGTGCACAAATCCATGCACCAGGCCTCTAGTCTATATACATAAAAGCCTAAGCGACTGTTACGACTGGTTGACCTTATGACTGGTCGCTATGACTCACACTGACCACCAGAGGGCAGACTCTCAACACAGGAGCTGCTCCAGGTGGTCAGTGCATTCCCACAGCCAACATCCCCCGGTCACCCCCCACCCCCACCAGCCCCCATTGGCCCTGATCAGGACTGGGCGAGATAGCCCTTATCGGCCCCAATCACAGGCCAGGCTGAGGGACCCGACCCATGCACAAATGACCGGGCCTCTAATATTATAATAAAAAAACAAGATGTTGAGGTGGCTAAGGCAATAAATTTGGAGATAAAGCATCCAGGGACGGGTCACAGCCCAGGCACAGCTATGCAGCTTTTAGTAACTTATCTTTCAGTCGTTTTCCTCATCTATAAAATGAGCTTATGTCATATTCTTCAACAAACAAGACAGTTGAAATGGTCAATAACTTTGTATTCCAAGCACAAGTTTCACTGCCTGCGACTCCTAAGGAAAAATTGGTTCAATTCTTTATTTTAAAATTTTATTTTAGAGGGAGAAAGGAGGAGGGGGGAGAGAAACATACATGGATTGGTTGCCTCCCGCATGTGACCCGACCAGGGATGGAACCAGAAACCTAGATACGAGCCCTGACAGGGAAGTGGGACCCAGGACTCTCTGTGCAGGGACAACACTCCAACCAACGGAGCCACACTGGCCAGGGCACTTCAATTCTTTTAATTTCCCCATCTCGAGTATACATTTTGAATGTACATCCGTAGAGGCTCTTATGTTGTTATGTCTCGAACTTGTCCACTTGTACAAACTTTGAAAATGGTAAAGGCAATGACCAGAAAAAATTTTCTCCCAAGATTCTCCAATTCCTGTAAATATGCTAAATGTCATGAATTGAACGTCTAAAACTGGTGACTTTTATGGTATGTAAATTCAGCCTCCATAATACTGTTAATGAATTAAGTTCAACAGATGACTCTGCCATCAATTAGACCCCCGAGGGAACAGTTTATAAAAGAAATCTAGATATCTGGTCAAGTTCAAATGACCCTGAATATCTTAAGAACTACAGTGGGATGGCTGCTTGTATTCTGAGCGCAGTAAGAAACTAGTCAGGTTTCTCCAACAGAGAAAGCACATTCATTCGCTGGGAAACTTGGACTAATCTTCCCAAACATCCCAGCTACCTGGGATCCTCCAAGGCCTGCTCCCCAACCTCCCGTATTCTCCAGAGTGGACGCCCACGGGGAGGCCGAGCCCGCCCTTCGCGTCCGTGCTCCAGCCCCACATCTGCGCGGGGATCTCACACAGTCCCGCCTGGCTGGCAAAGCTGACGGCCCTCCCCCTGCACTGGTCGACCCCGCGGCTACCCCGGAGGCGGAGGCGCTGAAGCTCGTGGGGCCTAAAACAGCGGGCGGGGCTTCACCTTGGCCGAGCCTCAGGCACCTGAGATCTTCAAATTACGGGCGCCACCCAGACCCTCCGACTCAGCCTTGGGGAGGGGGCTCCAGCCCGTTAGCCGGCGCCGATGAGCGAGAACGCCGGAAGCCGACCCCACTCCACAGGCTAAACTTCGAGGGCAAGCTCGGCGCCGCACCACGGTCTCCCGCAAAGAAGTCCTGCGCCCGCAGCACTTGGCGACGCGCGCGCACACGGGCTAGTCCGGCCACCGCCTCACTTTCACGTGGGTTTTCCCGTGAGACCACCTCTTCGGCTTCGCTCCCGCCCCCGATAGGCTCGAATCGAGGCCCGACCTCCTCTTCAGCGGGTTCCCGCCCCACGCGAAGACCCGACCTGAAACGACTCCTCCCACCAGCCAGTCATCAAGAGTTACTCTGCGTCATCTTCGCCCCCTTCCGCCTCGGCTGCCGCACAGCCACGCCCCCAGGCGAGAGCCGCTCTGGCCCCTCCCGCGCAGGGCTGCGCAGGCGCAGCTATGTCAGGAGCGCGCAGGCGCAGGAGCGCGGACTTCCCGGACGGGGTAAGCGTGGGGTGGGGGATGGGCTAACTCGCAGCTGTGGGAGGAGTCGCGTCTACAGTTGGGCTGCGTTGACGGTGAAATCCCGGGTGGGAGTCGGGCACAGGAAGCACCTGCACCTGTCATGCTCTCATAGCCCCTCTCTTGCTGTAGTGGACACCTCCAGAAATGTAGGAATATTTATTTTGTCAGCCACAAAGTTTGTGATACTTTGTTACCGAAAGAGCAGGAAACTAATACATTGTCTGTTTTCCAAAGTAAATTTACCAATTTACACACAAATGGAGCTTTGAAAAAATAAGCAGACTTCAGCCTCACCCCACACTAACTGAACTGTAATCTCTGGATAGCTCAGAAAAAGGAGTTAAGTTCATTAGGTGATTCTGACACATCCTGGAGGCTGAGAACCACTTACCTCCTAGTAAATCTAAATCCAGTTCCCATCATGGAAGAACAGTGTGGCAGTGATTTGGCCACAGCACTGAAAGCAGTTCTGGTAGAGATTGTTCCAGGTACCGGAAGGGTCCCTCTCCCTCCTCTGTTCAGAGTTAACATAACCAACCTTTTATTCTGCTCTGTGATTGAAGAATCAGTTTATACTAACACAGTTCACAAAGAAGCATTAAGACTGAAGCCTCTCTTCACTTACAGAATATTTTTCTTTAATATGCTACTAAAATGGCTCTTTCAGAAACTGCCACACCTTGGCACCTTGACCTTCATGGAGATCTTGCTCCTACAAGTTGGTAGGACTCCTGGTTACACAAAGAGCAGCTCTGGAATGTGGGCGACAGCCTGCCTGGCTCATGGGATCCTGCAGTCCTTGCAATCCTTGTGCTGAGGCTGCAGCAGGCAGCTGACCTTGGGGAATCCTGAACAAGAAGGTAGTTGAGCAGGTTGGGCTACAGGTGGAGGTTCTGGGCAGGGTCCCCTCATGCCAGCCCAAGGATATTCTTGAAAGGTAAGTGAACTTCTTATGTAGTGATACCACCAACTGCTGGGCCTCCATTTAATGACCAATTTAAAAGTCCTGAGAAGCCCTGTGCAGTTTCCATCACAAAACTATGTCATCAAAATGAATGAAGAGCAATCCAGTGTTGAAACTATAAACTACTTGGGACTAATAGTTGGAGTATTTTCCTGACAAATGTCAGGTATCACTGTTTGCCTTTAAAATTTAAAATACTCCATGGCATGCTGATCCCTGCAATGCACCAGAGTGCCTTGGCACTCAGTTTGAGCGCCATGGCTATGATGGTTTAAAAATGAGTGATTCTCACCCCGCCTGTGTGGCTCAGTGGTTGAGTGCTAACCCATGAACCAGGAGGGCACTGGTTAGATTCCCGGTCAGGGCAACATACCCAGGTTCTGTGCTCCATCCCCAGTAGGGAGTGTGCAGGAGGCCTCCAATCAATAATTCTCTCATATTGTTTCTCTCTCTCTATCCCTCTTCCTTCCTCTCCCTGAAATCAATAAAAAATATTTTTTAAAAAGAGTGATTTTCATTGTTTCTTATAATGAGTATTCAAGATAATCATTTCTTCCAAAGTGCTACTACAGTAAGGTCCAATGTAACCTGACTCCTTCCACCCTGAAGACCCCGTAAAACTAAGCCCCACAGGAGATTCTTTTAAATGACCACAGCAGGCACTGAGTCTCCACAGGCCTGTCTAGATTCTGACATTCCTACAGAGGACAACTTAGATAAATCTAAAATTCCCTTGGAAGAAGAGTAATTAACTATTTAAAATAAAATAAATTAGAAATTATACTATTTAGAAAGTAGCCCATTAATTTAGAAATTGGCCTACTATTAGGCAAACACTGACAGACAATATTAAATGCTAAGAAAATAAAAAACCCAATACAGTCTATTGAACACTTACAAGAATTCTTGACTTTCCTACCCTTCAGTATTTCATATCTGATTTTCACACATAGTTACCAAAGAGATAAAATAGATTCAAATTACAGAATACAACTATACCTGGATTCATAAGTGGACATAGCCAACAAATTTTTCATACTAGAAACAGGCTGTTAACTATAGATATAAATATTCTAAACAAAAGTTCTGATTGATATCCTGCTTAAAATACAGTTAATAATAAATATAACAGGATATTACCATAGTACAACAATCTAGACTAGACCATAAATAAATGTATAGAACATTTATGATTATGACAAAAGTTGAATGCCAAACATCAAAGGAGAGAACAGATTGAAGTAAACAATTTCAGAAGCATTTAATTCATCATGTAGCCATACTCAAGATGTTGAAGGAAATGGCTGTATCTGCTGGGTTCTTGTTGGCAGCAATGAGAAGGCAGAACTTTTTTATGCCTTTTTATGTCCAGTCTCACAATCAGAAGCAATCTTTGATTTGTTAGATGTTTCATAAGCTTGGATAACAAGTCTTAGGTGAGTGATAATTTCCTTGTCTGCTGTTTTCATGTTAAATCCCAACATCTTCATGATAGTTTCTCGAAAGTCGACTTCCTTTAAAGAGCCACCACAAAATTCGAGACATGTCATTAGTTTTGGTCACCTACTTACTGTATACGATGAAATTGGTATGAGAAATTTAGTCTTATTAAGCATTTCTTTGTGAAATATAACATTCTATATTCGAATATTTTTAATCTAGAAAAATGGTCTCCTCTGTTACAAGTAGCCTTTATGTAAAATTTTCTTTTAAGATTTTTTTTTATTTTTACACTTTTATAGACTAAACTTAATTTTATTGCTGCTTATGTTTCATCCGTAAGGTAACTTCTTTTTGAACTTCTGTTTTGCTGTGGGGTAATAGCAGCAAATACATATCTCTAAGTACACATCTCGCCACCCATCCTTCTTAAACCATAATGATCAACAAGGAAAGCAGATTACAACATCCATAAGTCATGCCTAAAACATAACTAGAGAATACCACAGATTTCAGTTTGCATGTAAGCGAGGGAATAAATACCCTAAACCAGCAGAGGCAGCTCCAGAGTCCACGCTGGAGGAGGCATCTAGTTTCCACTGGTGTCCCAGAAACAGGAGAATGCATAAATGGGGAAATACTAATACTGAGAACAAGTCTGAGACCTGGTGGATCAGAACACTGGCAAGTGGGGAAGGGCAAGAAAGGGAGCTGGAAGAAAATAAGGCAGTATCACTCAGACCAGTGGTCGGCAAACTCATTAGTCAACAGAGCCAAATATCAACAGTACAACGATTGAAATTTCTTTTGAGAGCCCAATTTTTTAAACTTAAACTTCTTCTAATGCCACTTCTTCAAAATAGACTCACCCAGGCCGTGGTATTTTGTGGAAGAGCCACACTCAAGGGGCCAAAGAGCCGCAGTTTGCCAACCACTGACTCAGACTGTTCAGGTGATGAAAATACTCTCCCCAAAAGAGCCACGAAGCAGGGGAAATATGCTTGACACAATGCCTGATATGAATTAAATACTAGACAAGGATTTGCAGACATGGGGTAAAAACACCTTTCTAAATGTATTATTTCAGAATAGAAAAAATATACTATGTGTAAGATGCTCTGTGGGTAAAGAAGTATTGATAGAATTCAAGCAAGAATAAGACAAAATCTTCTCAGAAATGAAACTAAACTACAGAATGCCCAAAGGAGAAGAGATTGGCTGAAAATATAATAAGGAACACTAAAAAGAATAAAAACAATCAAGAATGTGAATAGGCACAAGTTAAAAAGAGAAAAAGAAAATGATAGTATCATGCCTTGATTTTTTAAGACTCTCTTAAAGTTAAAGTTGCATATTTCTTAAGCAACTAATATATGAAGGTATGACGTATAATCCCACAATAGCCCAAAATTATCAGGCTTTTTAGAATTCTTAAAATACCTATTTTATAAATACAGTGAAAATCTAGGCAGGTTTAGAAGCACTCCCCTCTTGTCCTAGAAAGTGACCCAGCCCCAAACACATGGTTTCCCCTTAACTTCTATTCCATCATCTCTGCCCTCCCTGTCTTTGGTTAGTCCAAGGATGTGTGCGCAAACCTAAGCTAAGATAATCATCTATCCCACCATCACCACTGTCAATTCACCAAGGATAGGCATTTGATCTGAGCCGGGCTTATCAAGACCCTTTCTTGAGATTGTCCCAGAAATTCTTCAACTATAAAATGCTGTGGTTTTCAGTCAGATAGACACGATGACACACACAGCTGCCAAGAAGAGATGCTGAGGAAGGCCTTACAAGTTTCCAGGTGCTCATCCTAGGGCCCAGGTGCATCTCTGCCCCCCGTCCCCCGCCCCCAGCTCTGGTTATTTAACTCTTTTTGATTCCATAAGCCAATAAATTCCCTTTTGTCTACGTTAGGCAGAGTCTAAGTTGAGGTGAGTGTTTATCACTTCAACTTAAAAAATCTTAATATAGTAATAATAATTTTTTTTTAAACCTCTTGTGGTCGTCCTGATACTTCTTCAAGTGTGCTCTTTGCTGTGCAGAGCTCAGGAGTGACAGCATGTAACATCTGATGGGTCCCGTCTTTGTCCCATCTTGCCTCTTGCTTGGTCGGGTCTAATGTAGTTTTTAAGTTATCTGTTTTCATAGCTGCCTTCCCTTTCATTGCTTCAACTTTTATTAAAGATTGCCTGAGCTTCTGAATTGTTTTGTCCTGTGAGGGTATAAAGTTAAGGTTGGGGAAAAGGGAGATGACTGTGATTAGATCTCTTTTAAATAATAGGTAGGCATGATGAATGATAACTCATGCTTCTATTCTTTCTTTTTTAAGAGAGAGAGAGAGAGAGAGAGAGAGAGAGAGAGAGAGAGAGAGAGAGAGAGAGAGAGAGACATGGAAAAGAAAGAAAATCCCACAACTTGTGAATTAAGAGGACATTTCTCCACCATCATACTCATCAATAACCAGCAGTCACTGAACACTTTTGTAAACTGGGCACTTGGGTTTAAAGAGGGTGAACAAGTGTTCCATGTCCTCAAAAGTCTTATAGTACAGCCTGTGCTAATTAAATACAGAAACAGAGAAAATAAATGGCTCTGTAGTAAGAGAAATATTGCTGATAAAAAAGTTGATCAATAAGTATTTAGTGCACCTGTGGTTTAAGATAAAAAATGTATATTTGAAATACTACAACTGAAGCTTGAGATAGAGAAGGTCCAAAGAGGAACCCTAAAATGACGAAAATGTTTAACTATTACCCCAATTAAAAAGACAAAAGTAAGACTAAAACAAAAAAGCAAGGGATCTAGACGTTACCTTTGAGCAGTAGGGAGAGGGATGCTTAAGGGCTTTCATGGGATTGATATTAGTCTTTTTTTTAAGATTAGTAGTAGATTTGCAGGCATCAACTTTTATTATTATATATGTTATATATATTCTTTTGTATGCATGTAAAATAATTTTAACATTAATTTTTAAAAGTTTGATGAGAAATATGCAGCTAAAATAGTAACAATCAAAGCTTAAATACATTTTTGAAAGCCTTACTTCCTTTACTTACTTTAAGGACATTTACTCTTGTCAGTTGGGTTTTCATATTTTTATTTGACAATTTCAAATCACTGAGCTGTTTCTGAAGTTGCTGAATTTCTTCCTCTAATCTTTGAGTTGTTGCAATCTGCAAATTCTGCTTAATAGTCAGTAATGTTTTTTGTTTGTTGTCTTTCTCTAGATGTTTAAACGTCTTGCTGTTCTCATCTATTCGGGAGTTTTTAGTCCTGGAGTTTTCCTTTGAAGAAATCAATAGTATTGAAATAAAGAAGTTGTGCTTTATGATGGTGTTCTACACTAGCAAACCAGATCTACTCTACACTGATAACCGTAGACTAAACTATTTACGTAAGTAAAATATTTTTTCACCATAAATATGCATTATTAAAATAATCCAGAAAGCAAAATATGACAATAAAAGTGACGGCTCAGTGCTATCAAGGGTACACTTAGTAGACAATTTTATTAACACCAGGTGGTAGCACAGAGTACCTCAACTTTTCTAGGAATGTATTATAGGAAATAACCCAATATTTAGATAACAATTCATGCACCAAGATATTATTTACAACATTATTCATAACATGAAAAACAAAAGTGATGAGTAGCAAGAACCTACAACCAGGTTCCCAGGCCAGGGGACCTCAGGCCACGCCCCCCACCCGGCGGGGCTTGATGGGGGACCTCAGGCTGCGTCCCCCGCCCCGGCGCCAGGCTGGGGGACCTCAAGCTGTGCCCCCCACCTGTCAGTGCTTGACGGGGGACCTCAGGCCATGCCCCCCGCCCCAGCGCTAGACTGGGGGACCTCCGGCTGCGACACCCCCCCTCCCCCCCCCCCACAGGGCTTGACAGGGGACCTCAGGACGCACCCCCTGCCCTGGCACTGGGCCAGGGGATCTGAGGCTCCGCCCCCCACCCGGCAGGGCTTGACGGGGGACCTCAAGGTGCACCCCCCCACCCCAGTGCTAGGACCTCAGGCTGCTCCCCTCGCCCCAGGCCGGGGGACCTCAGGCCACACCCCCCACGCGGCTGGGCTTGACAGGGGATCTCAGGCCACATCCCCACCTAATACAGAATAATACAGAATAATATTGAATGTAAACTATAATTGAAAAAAGATGGAAAATTGTATATAATTTTCATCACAATAAAGTCACGCCCTCTGCCCTGGACCAGGCTGGGGGACCTGAGGTTGCGCCCCCCCGCCCGGTGGGGCTTGACAAGGGTGGGACTGGCCGGGTCTGGATCTAGCCCAATGGGGTAGGGGGGGCGGCCGGGTCTGGGTCTTGTGCGATTTTGAGGCGCATGTGGGTAGGCAGGGACTTGACTCTGGGTCCCGTGGTGCACCCCAGACTCTGACAGGAGGAAGATTTTCATATACATTTTACTAATTTTCTTTCATCTCTGACACTTCTATTATAGAGCAATATTAAAATATTTCTTCTAATTAATCCCCTTTTAATGTGCACAAATTTCATGCACTGGGCCACTAGTATCATAATAAAAAGCTTCTGCACAGCAAAAGAAACCATCAACAAAACAACAAGAAAACCCATTTCATGGGAGAACATATATGCCAATATTATCTCGGATAAGGGTTTAATCTCCAAAATTTATAGGGAACCCATACAACTTAACAAAACAAAGATAAAAAAATCCAATTAAAAAATGGGCAAAGGGCCCAAATAGACACTTTTCGAAAAAGGACATACAGAAGGCCAAGAGACATATGAAAACATGTTCAAAGTCACTAATCATATGAGAGATGCAAATCAAAATGATAATGAGGTACTATCTCACACCTGTCAGAATGACTATCATCAACAAACGACAAGTGCTGGCGAGGATGTGGAGAAAAAGGAACCCTCGTGCACTGCTGCTGGGAATGCAGACTGGTGCAACCACTGTAGAAAACAGTATGGAGTTTCCTCAAAAAATAAAAATGGAACTCCCATTTGACCCAGTAATCCCACTTCTAGGAATATATCCCAAGAAATCAGAAATACCAATCAGAAAAGATATATGCACCCCTATGTTCATAGCAGCACAATTTACAATAGCTAAGATTTGAAAACAGCCTAAGTGCCCATCAGCAGATGAATGGATTAAAAAACCGTGGTACAGCCACCTAATGGAATACTATGCTGCTGTAAAAAATAAGGAACTCTTACCATTTGCAACAGCATGGATGGACCTGGAGAGCATTATGCTAAGCAAAATAAGCCAGCTGGAGAAAGATAAATACCACATGATCTCACTAATTTGTGGAATATAGTGAACAACATACACTGATGAACAGAAAATAGATCCAGAGACAGAGAAGCATCGAACTAACTGTCAAACCTCAGAGGGAAGGCAGGGGCAGGCGGGTAAGAGATCAACCAAAGGACTTGTATGCATGCATATAAGCATTACCAATGGACACAGACACTAAGTGGTCAGGGCATGTACTGGGGGGTGGGAGTGGCTGGGGAGAGGACAATGGGGGGAAAATATTATTGTAATAGCTATGTACAGGCCAGGGCAGGGGGGGCGGGGTACTTAAATATCAGGAGGATCGCTCTGTAAAATATATGATTGTCTAACCACTATGCTGTACACCTGAAACTAATACAGAATAATATTGAATGTAAACTATAATTGAAAAAAGATGGAAAATTGTATATAATTTTCATCACAATAAAAAACGTTTTAGAATCCAACCTTCAGATACTAGTCACAGAAGGAGAGAATATAAAAAAGAAGAGTTAAAAAAAGAAAAGAAATAGAGGGTGTAAAATGTTGAAATAAATGATAAAATTGACAGATGAAAGACTTAGATTAAAAAGTTCAGCCCTGCTGGTGTGGCTAAGTGGTTGAGTGTCGACCAGGAAGTCCCAGTTAGATTCCCAATCAGGGCACATGCCCGGGGTTGCGGGCTCAATCCCTAGTGGGGGGCATGCAGGAGGCAACCGATCAATGATTCTCTCTCATCATTGATATTTCTATTTCTCTCTCCCTCTTCCTTCCTCTCTGAAATCAATAAAAATATATTTTTAAAAAAGAAATACATTAATAAAAGCCCTCACAATAAATATCAAATATGTATAAAATGAGAAAGGGAAGATATGAAGTGAGGAGAGGTTTTTTGATAAAATCAGAAGGGTTTGTCGCAAATTTTCCTCTTTCCAATATTAAAAAAAGTATAAGTAGTATTAACAGCTTTAAACATTAGATAATATAACAAAATATGATCATTTTCACGGTCAAAGAAATGCCTTATACGTCACAAAATTCTTACTTTATCCCTGCCCAAGTCTAATCTCGCTTGAAAACAGTCATTAACAGCAATTTTTCCCACCAGACGTTTCAAGGGTCTTTTTTGTTCCCTGCACTTTTCTTCAGTTTGGGATGATTCTTCGTGGTGATGATGCAGCTGTTCCAGTCGCTTGGTGAGCAACTGAATTTCCTGCTTAAGGCCTTCAGCTCCCTGTAAAGAAAAAAAAAAAAAAAGATTAAACTTCCTGATGGTCCATGATTTCTATTTCATTTCAATACTGTGCAAGTTCTACTGTACTGATATTGTAGTAACATTAAGTTACTACTAGTAAATAGATGCTGGTTTCAAAAATAGGAAGGTTTGACATTTTAGTTCAAGCATGTCAAACTCAAAGGCTAACACAGGCCAAATAAACAAGGTTTAAATTTATGTGGATCACAAAAAAACAAAAGCTTCAATTTTCACAGAAATGTAGGCTTATTTCGATAGAGACATGCTGAATACAAAGGGATGAAATAAAGGAGTAATCGTTAACATAAAATAATAGAATATTTTAATAAAAATTAATATTTTTTCTTGAACATTAACTTACCAGACATTGAGTAACTGCACAAATTAATAAGGGTAACGCAAATAAACCTATTTTTCTTGTTCTCCGAAAGCGAAATATTTTCTGTTGCACACACCAAACAAGTCAGTACAAGACTAATGACGTGGCAATCGGCTGCTAAAATATTCGCTGCTAGTATTAGTGGAGAGGAATGGTGCGCCTGCGCATAAGGCGCATAAGGGAAATGAATGCAACACGATTATAGTAATCGGTCATTAGCGAACATTGTAATTTGTTATTAATAATTATGTGCAACAGGATATTGTAAAAATTAAGTTACAAAATTTTTATTAAAACACTAGAGGTCTGGTGCACAAAATTCGTGCACGGAGGGGGGTTGTCCCTCAGCCCAGCCTGTACCCTCTCCAATCTGGGACCCCTCAAGGGATGTCCGACTGCCCTTGAGGGGATCGGGCCTAAACGGGCAGTCGGACATCCCTCTCACAATCCAGGACTGCTGGCTCCCAACTGCTTGCCTGCCTGCCTTCCTGATTGTCCCTAACCGCTTCTGCCTGCCAGCCTGATCACCCCCTAACCACTCTGCTGCCAGCCTGTTTGCCCCCAACTTCCCTCCTCTGCCAGCCTGGTCACCCCTAACTGCCCTCTCCTGCAGGGTTGATCACCTCCAACTGCCCTCCCTTGCAGGCTTGGTCCCTCTCAACTTCCCTCCCTTGCAGGCCTGGTCCCTCTCAACTGCCCTCTCTTGCAGGCCTGGTCCTTCTCAACTGCCCTCCCTTGCAGGCCGGGTGCCTCCCAACTGCCATCTCCTGCTGGCCATCTTGTGGTGGCCATCCTGTGTCCACATGGGGGCAGGATCTTTGACCACATGGGGGCAGCTATATTGTGTGTTGCAGTGATGATCAATCTGCATAGTACTCTTTTATTAGATAGGATAGAGGCCTGGTACAGGGGTGGGGCCAGCTGGTTTGCCCTGAAGGGTGTCCCTGATCAGGGTGGGGTACCCTTGGGGCGTGGGGCAGCCTGAGCGAGGGGCCTGTGGTGGTTTGCAGGTGGGCCACACCCCCTGGCAACGCAAACGGAGGCCCTGGTATCTGGAATTTATTTTCCTTCTACAATTGAAACTTTGTAGCCTGGAGCAGAGCCAAGCCTGGGGCTCCCTCCGAGGCCCGAAGCCATTTGTGTTGGGGTTATAATTGAAACTTTGTTGCCTTAAGCGGGTGGGCCTGGCCAGGGTGTGTGGAAAGCTTTGCTTCCCCTGTTGCCGGCGGCAACCGTGGCCTGCTCTCTCAAGCTCCATTCTGCCGCCATTTGTTTGAATTTGTTTACCTTCTATAATTGAAACTTTGTAGCTTGAGTGGAGGCTTAGGCCTGCAACGGCTGGCAGAAAGCTTGGCTTCCTCTGTTACCTAGGAAACGGCTGGCAGAAAGCTTGGCTTCCTCTGTTACCTAGGAAACCTCTCTGTGGCTGTAACCATCTTGGTTTGGGTTAATTTGCATACTCGCTCTGATTGGCTGGTGGGCGTGGCTTGTGGGTGTGTCGGAGGTATGGTCAATTTGCATATTTGTCTATTATTAGATAGGACTTCTTACATACCGTATTGGCTGGGCTGCAATAATATTCGTTGTGGGCTGCATGCGGCCCACGGGCCAGGAGTTTGACATGCTTGTTTTAGTTAGTACTCAATAATAAACTTGTATGATGAATTTAAGAGAACAGTGTAAAGACATTTGGAACTCTACAATAAACAGGCTACTGTGTAGCAGGTTTTACTAACACATTGAATTAAAGCAATACCTATCTTCCTTTGAATTGTAGGGTGAAGAGGCGTGAAATTTTGCAAAGTGATTTGAACACAACAGGGAAATCTCATTTAAACCTGCAGGTTCAATCTCTTGATAGACTTGACCAATAAATTCAAATAACTGATTTAACTATTTATTTTACTGCACTGACTGAACTTTGTCACAATGGAAACATTATCTACATCATACCACTATTTTTAAGCTAGCATTTATTGAGCTTACACTATATTAACCCATTTAATCCTTGCAACCACTCTGAGATTGGAACTATGCTCCCCTCCCCAATCCCTTCTCACCAGCCCCCACTCCCACCAAATTTTACTAATGAAACTAAGGCAAAGAGTGGATAAGTAACTTGCCTAATAGCACAGAGTTGGCAATGGCAGAGCTGGGATTTATATAGGAGCTCACTATACTACCACATTATTGATGTTTCTATCTCCCTCTCCCTTCCACTATGAAATCAATAAAAAAATACAATTTTTTTTAAAAGACAAAAAATAATAATATTACTTTAAAATACTTTGAAAGCAGTTCTAATTTTTTAAAATATAGTTTTATTGCTTTCAGAGAGGAAAGGAGAGGGAGAGCAAGATAGAAACATCACTGATGAGAGAGAATCATTGATTGGCTTCCTCCTGCACGCCCCCTACTGGGGATTGAGCCTGCAACCTGGGCATATGCCCTGACCAGGAATTGAACCATGACCTCCTGGTTCACAGGTCAATGCTCAACCACTGATCCATGCCAGCCAGGCACTTCTGAAATTTTTTAATGGAATACCTCACATTAATTGGATTATGAGCCAATGAATTCATGCCATAATTTCTGACTCCAATGTTCAATGTAGATAATCCAACCAATTTAGCTTTAAAGTTCATTGCTTCTGTTTCAATAACTTTCACCTACACCTCTTTTCAATCCTTAAACCCAGATCTAAAAACCCAGACTTATCAGCAGCAAGAAGTAAAACACAATCGAATTTTAAAACTTCAATATTTTACTATCTAGTAGACACTTTCTCCCAGCTCTCTATAAGCTCTATACTCTCTAAGCTTTTCTTCAGAATCCCGGAAATCTCCAGCTTCTCCTTGCACTTTCTCTCCAAACTTCAGAAAGCCTTCCAGTCAGCCATGCTGTACTGCTTCCTTTTATCCTCCATAAGAAGAGGACCAACAAAGCACTCAACATTGCCAATTATCTCCCAGAGTAACACAAAGTAATAAAAAATCCTGTTTCTTCAAAGATCAATCAGGATTCTTCTGGGGCCTGGCTAGTCTGACTCAGTGGTTGAGCATCGATCTACGAACTGGGAGGTCATGGTTCTATTCCCAGTCGGGGCACATGCTGGGGTTGGGGCTCAATACCCCGTAGGGGGTGTGCAGGAGGCAGCCAATCAATGATTCTCATCATTGATGTTTCTCTCTCTCTCCCTTCCTTCCTCTCTGAAATCAATAAAAGTATATTTTTAAAAAGATTTTCTGGGGCTTCTGGTCAGATGGTGGTGTAGGTAAATATGATATTCACTGCCTCCTGCAACCACATCAAAATTTACAACTAAAATATAGAACAATGATCATTCAGAACCACCTGTATTACATGAAATGTTAAAGGGTCTTCTTAAAAAAGAAGAAAAATGATTAAAAATATGAATAAAATGGCAATAAATACATATCTATCAACAATTGAATCTAAAAAATCAAAATAAATGAACAAGCGGAACAGAAACAGACTCATAGATACAGAGAACATTTCAATGGTTGCCTGATAGGAGAGGGTATGGAGGGATGGGTAAAAGAGGTGAAGGGATTTAGAAGTACAAATCAGTAGTTATAGTGTAGTCATGGGGGTGTAAAGTACGGCATAGGGAATATAGTCAATAATATTCTAATAATTATGTATGGTGTCAGATGGGTATGAGATTTTTCGGAATGATCACTTATTAAGTTTTATAATGTCTAATCCCTGGGGTATACACCTGACATTAATATAATATTGTAGTCAAATGTAACTGAAAAAAGATCAATCAAAATTTATTCTCACCTTTATCATGAAACTACCCAAAGTATCTTCTTGTCCTTTCACATTCTTATAAGGAGTGAATCCATTAGCACCTGCTAACTTTTTCTCCAAAAGGTCTGCTTTTTGCTCTGCCCTTTCTCTTTCAATCAGATGTACTCTGAGTAAGAGAGCAGTAGGTAACAAGTCATGAAACCAGGTCAATATTCAAACTTCAATTAAAAATAATGAAATAAGCCCTGGCTGGTGTGGCTCAGTGCTTAGAGTGTCAGCCTGGGCAACAAGGACATGTATCTGGGTTGCAGGTTTGATCTCCAGCCCCAGTTGGGGCATGTGCGGGAGACAACCAATCAATGTCTCTCTCTCACATCAATGTTTCTCTCTCTGCCCCTCTCCCTTTCACTCTCTCTCCATGTGCCTTTGACTGGAATCAAACCGAGACCCTTCATTTTGCAGGCCAACACTCTATCCACTAAGCCAAACCAGCTAGGGCTAAGCCTGTATGGAAAAAATATCCTCACTCCCTGGATAAGGGTTAAAATGATACTAATAACAATGAAAACAAATATTCCCCATTTAAAATATAGTACATATGTGTATCAAATAAAAATGTAACTATTTCTAATGAGAGACTAGAAATGGTAGAGAAATGGAGAGAAATACAATCCAGTTTTAAGTCCTATAGTAGTTACCCTAGGGGAGGTCAATTTTGAAACCATCCTTTTCAAGGAGAAATTTTGAGTATGAATATTTGCCTGCCACTATTGGTAATAGTGTGATGATCAGGAGGTTCCACATGAATACAAGTACTCCTATTTTAATAACACCTGAATGGCTCTTTTACTGGGATTTGATAAGGGGAAAGGAACTAGAAATAATGATACAGCAATAGAGAACAGCATATCTAAAAACTTTATTTATTATCAAATATACAAACAGCTAATTATTTGGTTCTTATTTGATTACTAATTGCAAGGTATTAGTAATATTTTCTATCCTGTAGCTAGGTTAAAGTTTCAATTCATCTTCCATGATTTTTATGTACTTTTCTAAGAATTGCATCCTACAGAATTAATGAATTTGAGTTAGGTCAACAGAAATTATCTGAATAATCTAAAGAAAAATTTTAATTAAAAAATTATGTTAGAGATAGGTAGGACACACTCAATAGGTCTAATATACCTGTAGGTCTAACATATTGTAGCCCTAGAATGAGAGTATAGACAGAATAGGATAGAAACAATATTTGAAAAAATAATTTCCAAGAATTTTCCAAACCTGACGAAAGACATCAATTTATAGATTCAATAAGTTCTGCAAATCCTAAGCCTTGCTAAGACATATAGCCAAATTGTTATCAATTAAAAGCAGAGAAAAAGCACACATTACCTCAAAAGTACAACAATAAGATTGATGACTGAGTTTTCAACAGAAGCTATAGAAGTCAGAAGATAACCAAATGACATCTTAGAGGGCTGAAAGTAAAAATACTGAAATCCCAGAATTCTATACACAATAAAAATAAAAAAAACACTCTTCAAAAAAAATAAAGACGAAAAAAATATAGTTTCAGAAGAAAAAAATGGAAAAATTGTCAGAAGAACTGCATTATAAGAAACCTGCAGGCAATTTCTCAGGATGAACAAAAATGATCCCTAGTGTGCACAGAACTGTAGAATGAAATGCATCAGAAAGGGAAAATGGGAATTTATACTGGCAGTTAATTAAAATGATAATGGTATTTTATGGGATTCATAACACTTGAAATGTTAAAATATCATATCAATAGTACAAGAGCATGAGATAGCTAAATGAAGTTAAACTGTCATAAGGCTTTTATTTTGGAATATCTCTAAAGTAGACTCATAATATGCATTTTATAATCATGAGGTCTAGGTAAAAACTAAATGATAAAAGATATTACAGGAAAAAATGGAATTTAAAAAAAGTAGATTAGCCCTAACCAGTTTGGCTCAGTAGATAGAGCATTGGCCTGCGGACTCAAGGGTCCCAGGTTTGATTCCTGTCAAGGGCATGTACCTTGGTTGTAGGCACATCCCCAGTTGGGGGTGTGCAGGAGGCAGCTGATTGATGATTCTCTCTCATCGATGTTTCTAACTCTCTATCCCTCTCCCTTCCTCTCTGTAAAAAAAATAAAATATATTAAAAAAATAATATCAAAACCCTTCATTTCACAGGCCGACACTCTATCCACTGAGCCAAACCAGCTAGGGTTAAGCCTGTATGGTTTTATTGATCAGTGTTGTCACCCCAATAAATGCATTTTTTTAAAAAAATCTTCAAATGGAAATGTTAAGAAGTGGAAAAAAAAACTATTCAGCCATTTGTCTGTTTTTTAAAAATGATATTAGATTTGTAAAACTATATCAATAATATTTTATTATTAGATCTCTAACTCACATACAAAACTTAGTTAAGATGGAACAAAGACATAAATGTAAGTGCTAAAACTATAACTCTTAAAAGAAAACATACTTGTAAATCTTCACAACCTTGGATTAGGCAGTGGTTTCTTAGGTATGATGACATCAAAGACACAAGTGACAAAAAAGATAAACTTCATCAAAATTAAAAATTTTTTATTAAAAAAATATATTTCATTGATTTTTTACAGAGAAGGGAGAGGGACAGAGAGTTAGAAACATCGATGAGAGAGAAACATCCATCAGCTGCCTCCTGCACACCTCCCACTGGGGATGTGCCCACAACCAAGGTACATGCCCTTGACTGGCACTGAACCTGGGACCCTTCAGTTCTCAGGCCGACGCTCTATCTACTGAGCCAAACCGGTTAGGGCAAAATTAAAAAATGTTTGAGCTTCAAAGGACACCATCCTATGTAATAAAGAGGTAATATGCAAATTGACCATCGTGCCCTTGCACAAGATGGCTGCCCCCATGTGGGCACAAGATGGCCACCACAAGATGGCCAGCAGGGGAGGGCAGTTGTGGGCAATCAGGCCAGCAGGGGAGGGCAGTTTGGGGCAAACAGGCCTGCAGGGGAGCACAGTTGGGGGCAATTGGGCCAGCAGGGGGAGGGTAGTTGGGGGCGATTGGGCCACCAGGGGAACAGTTAGGCATCAATCAGGCTGGCAGGGAAGTGGTTAGGGGGTGATCAGGCTAGCAGGCAGAAGTGGTTAGGGCAATCAAGCAGGCAGGCAGGCAGGCAAGTGGTTGGGAGCCAGCAGTCCTGGATTGTGAGAGGGATGTCCAATTGTTGGTTTAGGATTGGGCCTAAACCGGCAGTCGGACATCCCCCAAGGGGTCCCAGATTGGAAAGGTTGCAGGCTGGGCTGAGGGACACCCCCCTCCAGTGAACGAATTTGGTGCACTGGGCCTCTAGTTAAGAAAATAAAAAGACAACCCACAGATGGGACAAAAAATATATGCAAATAATATATCTGATAAGGGTCTGGTATCCCAAATATATAAAGAACACTTATAACTGAACGATAAAAAGACAACCCAATTTAAAAATAGGCAAAGGATCTGAATAGATATTTCTACAAAGAAGATATACAGATGGCCAGTAAGCACATGAAAAGATGTTCAAAATCTTTAGTCATTATATACAGTACATGCAAATTAAGATTACAATGAGATTCAACTTCATATCTACCAGAATGGCTATACTGAGAAAGATGAATAATAATGTGCTGGTAAGAATGTGGAAAAATTGGAATCTTCATATATTGCAGGTAGTAATTTAAAATATTGTGTGGCTGCCTTGGAAAAGAGCCTGGAAGTTCCTTTAAAAGTAACTTTAAAAAGTTAAACACAGAGGTACTTTATGATCCAGCAATTGTTCTTCTAAGGCATATACCTAAGAGAAATGAAACATATCTATACTAATAAAAGCCTAGCCGAAACCGGTTTGGCTCAGTGGATAGAGCGTCGGCCTGCGGACTGAAAGATCCCAGGTTCGATTCCAGTCAAGGGCATGTACCTTGGTTGCGGGCACATTCCCAGTAGGGGGTGTGCAAGAGGCAGCTGATTGATGTTTCTTTCTCATCGATGTTTCTAACTCTCTATCCCTCTCTCTTCCTCTCTGTAAAAAATCAATAAAATATATTAAAAAAAAAAAAAAAAAGCCTAGGTGGCCCTTGCACGACATCCTCACATCCTCACAAGATGGCTAACCCCACGATGTCACAAGATGGCCACCACAAGATGGCCACCACAGATGGGTGCCACAAGATGGGTGCCATAAGATGGCTTGCAGGGGAGGGCAGTTGGGGGTGACCAGGCCAGCAGGGGAGGGCTGTTGGGGGTGACCGGTCCAGCAGGGGAGGGCTATTGAGGGTGACTGGGCCAGCAGGGGAGCAGTTAGACATCAATCAGGCCAGCAGAGGAGCGGTTAGGGAACAATCAGGCTAGCAGGCAGAAGTGGTTAGGGGCAATCAGGCAGGTAGGCAGGCGAGCATTTAGGAGCCAGCAGTCCTGGATTGTGAGAGGGATGTCCCAGATTGGAGAGGGTACAGGCTGGGTTAAGGGACATCCCCCTCATGCACAAATTTTGTGCACTGGGCCTCTAGTAGTAATATAAAAACCTATACAAAAAATGTTCATAACAGCATTATCCATAAAGCCCCCTCTCTAAAGGAAACAACCCAATGTCCATCAATTGATTAATGGATACACAAAATGTAGTATACTGATATAACAGAATATTATTCAGCAATAAAAAGAATGAATTAGGATCCCGGGCCCGGGTGAGGCCATGCGCCCCTGGATCTGGGTGAGGCTGGGTCCCGGGTCCAGGTGAGACCGCGCCCATAGGTCCGGGAGAGGCCACGCGCCCCTGGGTCCGGATGAGGCTGGGTTCCGGGCCCGGGTGAGGCCACGCGCCCCTGGTTCCGAGTGAGGCCACGAGCCCCTGAGTCCGGGTGAAGCCATGCCCCTGGGTCCGGGCGAGACCAAACCAGAGGGAGTCGGACCTGCATTACCACCATTTGTCCACCATCCAGAGCTGAAAAGTCAGTGCCGACATGTACACATAAGGAACTAGTGGACATTGAAATTGGGTCTCAAAAGAACTGTTGGTCCAGAAAGAAACTCACTACAGACTGATTCATTTGCCTGTCAGCATAACTATTATTGCTCGTCTCACATTCGGTTCTTATAAGTATATTTCTAGTAACACATGATCTCACTCATCTAGGGGAAATGATGAACAACATAGACTGATGAACAAGAACAGACCCAGAAACAAGGAGGCATCGATCGGACTGTCGGGCCTCAGAGGGAGGGTAGGGGAAGGTAGGGGTAGCGGGGAGAGATCAACCAAAGGACTTGTGTGCATGCATACGAGCCTAACCAATGGTTAAGGACAACAGGGGGGTGGGGGCATCCGTGGGGAGGGGTGTGGGATGGGAATGGGGGGATGAGGACAAATATGTGACACCTTAATCAATAAATAAATTTTTAAAAAAAGAATGAATTACCAATTTATGCTGTAACATGAATGAATCTTGAAAACATTGGCTAAGTGAAAGAAGTCAGACACAGAGACTATATATCATATAATTGAACTCATATGAAATGTTCAGAAAAGGCAAGTCCATAGGGGGGAAAAAAGTGGATTGGTGGTTGTCAGAGACTGGAGAGAGTGTAATAGAGAGTAACTGAAATGGACATGGATGTGGTTTCTTTAGGGGGCAATCAAAATGTTCTGGAATTAGATAGTGGTGATGGTTGCACAACCTGTGAATTTACTAAAAACTACTAAATTGTACACTTTAAAAGGGTGAATATTAATGGTTTATGAATATCTCAATAAAAATTTTAATATATAATAATTTTGAGTTAAGCATTATGTGAAATTCTTCTATATTTAAATTCTGTGATCAATCAGGAATATAGACTTCATATACTATTTGCAAGCTTATGACAAACCACGTGTGAAAACAAACTAGAAAATTCCTGGCCTCAGAGCCCAGTGCCTCTGCCAAGTCTTCTGGGGCAAACGTGAATGCCCTGTAGTGCATTGTGGAGACGATCAACAGTGCTGCATGCAGAAAACATGCAAGCATGCCCTACCAGTCAGTTTCCTACTGGGAAGCAACACCTTCGGGGAGGCCAGATCCTGTGCTTTACTCTGAAGCTTGTAGCAAAGAAGTTTGCTGAGGACCATCTTCAGGCCAAGAGTGATGAATGACTGCCTCCAAGTCTCAAGAAAAGATTTTTCTTCTAACCAAATAAATTTTAGATATTTCAGACCTTTCCTATGGCCTGGTCCTATATCCAAAATTCTATAGAAATTGTAGTTTCTACTCAACTAAGGAAACTGGGTAAAGGAGTAGACTTTTAAATAATAATGGCCTGGTTTGTTTGAAGTAGTTTGAACTTAAAAAAATAAAAATCTTACCACCAAATATACCAAAATGCAGATCCTTCATAAGCAAATTACTATTGTTTCTATATCAGAAATATTGTATGTGTTTTATTTACTGGATATTTACATGTTGAGAAGGAAAACATTTTTTTATTTAAAAATTTACATTTGTAATTTGTTGTTCCTAAGATTTTTTACATGATAACACAATTTGTTCTTTTCTCACAAATTTACAATCCTTCTATATAATAAAAGCCTAATATGCTAAGTGTCCAGACGTCTGGTTGGCCATTCAACCAATCAAAGCATAATATGCTAATGATATGCTAAGGCTGCTCAACTGCTCGCTATGACGTGCACTGACCACCAGGGGGAAGATGCTCCGACTGGTAGGTTAGCTTGCTGCTGGGGTCTGGCCGACCAGGACTGAACAAGATGGGCCAGACACACCCTGGAGCCCTCCCATGGTCCTTCCCCAGCCGGCCAACCTCCCGCGTCCCCAGTAGTGTACCAGTGGGGTCTCTAGGCCTGGCCTGTGCCCTTTTGCAATCTGGGCTGAGGGCCCGCTCCCCACCCCCGTGCATGAATTTCATGCACCAGGCCTCTAGTATATAATAAAAGGCCAATATGCAAATTGACTGAACTGCAGAACAACTGGTCGCTATGATGCAAACTGACCACCAGGGGGCAGACACTCAATGCAGAAGCTGCCTCCTGCTGGTCAATGCACTCCCACAAGGGGAATGCCACTCAGCCAGAAGCCCTGAGCTGGGCTCACAGCTGGCAAGCACAATGGCAGTGGCGGGAGCCTCTCCTGCCTCTGCAGCAGTGCTAAGGACGTCCGACTGACAGCTTAGGCCCCTGTGGGAGCAGGCCTAAGCTGTCAGTCATACATCCCTTGAGGGCTCCCAGACTGCAGGTCGATCTAAGGGACACCCCTCTACCCCCCCGAGTGCACAAATTTCGTGCACCAGGCCTCTGGTTTCTAAATAAAGATAAGCCAGTGTAAAATTGGGGGAAGAATAGGCTTTATTAATCAAATGATGCCTTTCTTTTTCTAAATGAGAAGATTGTTTTATTTTTAACATTAGAAATGGGAACTGTTTCTTAGTGAACTTGTTTGAAAAATGTGTTATAAAGCAGATTTTATCTTTGTCTTATTAAGTTCCTCTACTCTATAGTTCTGATTGTACTTTAAAAATGCTTTATTTTAGCCCTAGCCGGTTTGACTCAGTGGATAGAGCATCTGCCTGGGGACTGAAGGGTCCCGGGTTCAATTCCGGTCAAGGGCACATGCCTGGGTTGTGGGCTCGGTCCCTGGTAGGGAGCGGGGCATGCAGGAGGCAGCAAATGAATAATTCTCTCTAATCATTGATTTTTCTATCTCTCTTTCCCTCTTCCTTCCTCTCTGAAATCAATAAAAATATTTTTAAATGCATTATTTTAGGTCTTTAAAAAGATCTTTATGACTTACAGACATTGCAAATTAAAAACAAAGTAATATTGCAGGGGGAGATAATTCCCTACCTTAGACGGTTTTCTAGCTCTATAATTCTTTCATTTAGATCCAAGTTGCCTCTTTTAAGAGTCTGATTATTGATGCTTTTCAAAGATTTAACTCTAGTTAGAGAAGCAATAAGATCCTCCAAGTCCTTGATATCACTTTTCAGGGAGATTATCTGAAACGACTGTTTCGAGTTATCTTCTTTGTAACTTTCTAGCTCATTCTTCATATCTTGCAATGAACTTTCTTTTATGAAAAGTTTGTTTTGAAGATTTCTTAGCTAATGAGAAAGGAAAAGTATTATTTAAAATCATTTATAATTTTTGTTTTAGAAAATTCATGATTTTCAATCAACATGGGTATTTAAATTACATGCTATCTATAATAATAAAAGTGTAATATGCTAATTACACCCGACAACTGAACAACCTTCCGGATGTCCTTCTGGACGACCTTCCAGATGAAGCTGAGGCTGCGAGGGCCAAGGTAAGCCGCCGCGGCTGCGAGGGCCGAACCCCTTGCACGAATTTTGTGCACCAGGCCTCTAGTAATACAATAAAACAAAAGCTTTCAAATCTAACAGTATATTCCAATATTAAATACATTTTAAAAATTATATCAAATTGACACATACGGTTTGAATAAGTGAATGTATTCTCATCAACATTAAAGGGGAAGCAAAACAAGAGAGCCACCACAGGCTGCTATTGGAAGGAAAGGATTAAAAAGGATTGAAGAGTGAGGTAAGTGATTTTATTATCTTTGGGTAACATTTTTAAAATCTCTGCTCTTCTATCTGGTAAGTGAAGAAAGTTCACTAGATGAAAAAAAAATTGAGGTATTTTTAGAACTCTTCACATGCCAGATCTCAACAAATGTTGAGTTGTAACTCTATTCCTATCGAATATATCCCAACTTCTGGTAATCACAATAATTGTTAAAATCCTGTAGCATTACCTTCATTATTTTAACCAGTTAAGTCAGGGGTTCTCTGCACTTCAGTGGTTACCATTCACCTAAGATACCATAAAAATAATGAACGCCCCCTGGAATTGTGCAATGCAGTGGTCCCATTTCCTTGTACTATGATATAAGAACTGTGTTTTAAGATCTCATTTTCAGTTATGCTATTGTTAGGATACTGTTAAGATATGTTTTGTGAAAAATAAGGCACCATGAGTCTCAGACTCACACAATATTGATTTCTAGGTCTAGTTTAATTTTGTTCTAATGACCAAGCTGTTAATTAATTTTCCAGAGCACTTGCCAGTCCCTTCCTTTCTTTCTCTTTCCTTCTTTCTTCCTTTTTTTCTTTCTTTCTTTCACTTCCTCCATAGGAGCAGTGATTTGCAAAATCTAAGATTTTAAAACACTGCTGCGTTATTTTTTATGTCAAAAAACTCACAAATTTTGAATTGTTTGATTGGATTTGGACATAATGAATTGAAATATGTTCAGGACTTAGCTAAATGTATGCATCCCCAAAATTGAGATATAGCCTGTTGATAAAAATTATTAACAAAGTACTCATATCTATAGTAAAGAATTCTAATTTCTAATTGGTGTTGTGCAGGAGACAGCCGATCGATGTTCTACTCTCACATAGGTGTTTCTCTCTCTCTCTCTCCCACTCCCTTCCCCTCTCTCTAAAAATCAATAATATTAAAAAACAAAACAAAATAAAAATGCTTAACATACATAACTTATTAGACAAATCTTGAGTGTGGCAGTTTATAAGCAATTTTCTAATATCCTAGCACTTGGCAGTCAACTTAAAAGCACTTAATTATGTACCATCTTCAAAGGGATTTCTCTGGCAAAAGACAAATTAATATCTAAATCAGGGGTCCTCAAACTTTTTAAACAGGGGACAGTTCACTGTCCCTCAGACCGTTGGAGGGCTGGACTATAGTTTAAAAAAAAACTATGAACAAATTCCTATGCACACTGCACATATCTTATTTTGAAGTAAAAAAACAAAACGGCAAAAACACCCGCATGTGGCCCGCGGGCCGTAGTTTGAGGACGCCTGATCTAAATTAATGCTCCTCAGTGATGAGAGAATATTGAGAAAAAAGTAAAACTGAATTGAGATAATACTTTGAGCCCTTTATCAGAAAGTGTTTTGCCCCTTACTTTTACAGAGGATGTACTTTCCCATAGTGTTTTATTTTCAGATAATCCATATACCTCAGCTAAAAGATTCTTGTTTTTCACCAACAAACCAGCAAGGTCAGGATGGTCTGGGTCAGCAGTCGTTTTGTTGTATATGATTGGGTTCCTGGTGGAAACTTCTTTAAGAGGTGGATCAAAACAAGCCTACACAGAGAAATAGCAAATTAACTAAACATGTACTCTGTAGATCAACCCTCAATGTTCTAGCCTACACAAAATCAAATAAGCAGCTCTAAATAGAATACAACTTTAAAACATTCATTTTAAGGTGTGATCCTAACAATGACAATAGGTCTCAGAAAAAAAAAAGTAACATGATCTATACTTTTATTTTGATTATTATCTCATTCACTATGTAAAAATCTTATCTCTCCTACCACATTAAAGGTATCTAAGAGCAGGATATATTTCTGATGTATCGCTATCATCCCACACTAGGTGCCAAAACTACAGATTGAATAAAGAACCCAACAGGAAAGAAACTCTAAATAGAAAATTAACTTATATAGATGATAGAACTTTTCTCCCAAACTAATCTTATAAAAATATTTTTTAAAATGTATAAGGAGACTAAAGCAAAAATAAAGAAATATGGCATAATTACTCCATGATTTTAGGTTGTACATGACTACTCTATTTTAATGCACTCATAGGATTTATCAATACTTCAAATTAGAAAGATAGTCAGCTATGCTTCATATAGTAGAAAGTAAAAGCCATAAATTTTGACCATATCAGGCACAGAGAAAATTCCAACTCCAAGATCAGTTCCCAGAAGAAACCTGAATTGCCCAATATGAGTGGCTTCCCTGCACAATCTACCAGTAGAATGCTTGCACATCAAAGAAGCTGTTGCTAGGGGAATGCATCACAGAGGTCCAGGGAAGGGAAAGGGGGATCTCTTAAAGTGGTACTACTAGTAAGACTAGTGGGTCTTTATTTCCCTAGTTAATGAAGTGAAAACACAAAGTGGTTTCATCAAGCATTAGTGAACTTCAGAACTCTTAAGAAAGTGACCCCACTGAAAGTAACCATTCTGGCAAATGTGAAACTCGCATTTTGGGTCTTTCTTTTGAGAAATTCTTGGAATAAGTCAAATTTTATATTCCAATACCTACACTTCATCAAGGGAGAAGTACTTTGAGAGGAGAAGAAAAATGATGATTCCATCTACTATTCCTAAAGTAAAGGTGATTTGTCTGAAATGCTGATATCTTATTCCAGGGATGTACTTTTATGCCAGAGGAAGTATATCCCTATTATATATTCTTGATATCAGAATCATTAGGATTATATTTCAAATATCATCTAATCTAAGAGTTGTCAACTTTACCCGTACATCTGGATTAAAAAAACACACCTCAATATATACTGATACCCTGACCCTATCACATGTTCTGACTTAATTGGTCTACAGTGGAGCCTAAGAGCATAAATATTTTTAAAAGCTACACATGTGATTCTAATGTGACTTTAGGGTTGAGAATGACTGCTCCATTACCTTCATTTATATATGATAAAAATGAAGCAGGGAGAAATTGATTTTCATAGGAATGAAAGTAATGTTTACTAACTAAACCAGGAAAATAAGAAATATTTTTTCCTCTCAAATTAGCTTTTAAAATTGCATCCACAAGCAGCAGAAATGTAAGCATAAACAAAACAGGAAATTTCTTGTATAGCTTACATTCTGGTGAAAAAAGAAGAAAACAGCAAACAAGCATGTAAATAAATACAATCATTTTAGATAGTAATAACTGCTGTGAATAAAATAGACTAATGTGACAATAACAAGGAGGCAACTTCTGATGATGTAATCAGAGGGCCTGTTTGGAATCTATACTAATAAAAGAGTAATATGCTAATTAGGCCGTACATCTTCCAGACAAAGCCACGGTGTTGGGGGCCGAGGCAGAGGCGGTTAGGGGCGATCAGGCCGGCAGGGGAGGGCAGTTAGGGGTGATCAGGTAGGTAGGCAGAGGTGGTTAGGGGCGATCAGGCAGGCAGGTGAGCAGTTAGGAGCCAGCAGTCCCGGATTATGAGAGGGATGCCCGACTGCCGGTTTAGGCCCGATCCTGCAGTCGGACATCGCCCGAGGGGTCCTGGATAGGAGAGGGTGCAGGCCGGGCTGAGGGACCCTCCGTCCCCCTTGCACGAATTTTGTGCACCGGGCCTCTAGTATATTAATAAAAATTAAATCATACACTTTATTGTGTAACCTGCCTTTATCATTTAGCAATGTTTGAAAGCTATCTTATAGTATATCTATAGATATATATCTATTGTTCCTTTAACAACTGCAACCATCCTGATGGAGATTTGTTTTTTTACTATTGATATCAAGGCTGTGAGGAACACTTTTATGCACTTATCTTTGTATATATGTGTAAATATTACTCTAGAGTTAATTCCTAGAAGTGAAATTACAAGGTCAATTACAATTCAAGGTTTTGCTAGATATTATCAAATTACCCTCAAAAAGCTTGTAAAAATAGAGTTTCTGCACAAAGAATACTTTTTTGTTTGTTTGTTAATTCTCACCTGAGGACATTTCTTCCATTGCTTTTTAGAGGGAGTGAAAGAAAGGGAGGGAGGGGTGTAAGAGAGAAAGAGACAGAGAGAGATAGACATTGGTTGCATAAATATACTAAAAATCACACTTAAAATCAGGGTGAATTTTATAGTATGTAAATTGTACCTCAATAACACTATTTATAAAACAAAAAAAGAGTCTCTAATTCCATATATATAGGGCAACTGTAAAATATCCTCAGAATTTAGGAATAAGGCAAAAGCTATCTTCCAACAAAAGCCCAGAAATTCTGCCATTACTTGAAACATGCCACCCTAAGAAATGGTTTATAAAAGCAACTAAGCCAGATAGCTCAGTTGGTTGAAGCATTGTCCTGTGCACCAAAAGGCTACAGGTTTGATTCCCAGTCAGGGCACATACCTAGATTGAGGGCTCAATCCCCCGTCGGGGCAAGTGAGGGAAGCAACTGACCAATGTTTCTCTCTCTCCCTCCTTCGCTTTTCCTAAACATCAGTGAAAACATCTTCTTGGGTGAGGATTAAAAAATAAATAAGCCCAGCTGGTGTGGCTTGGTAGTTGAGCGTCGACCTATGAACCATGAGGTTGTGGTTCGATTCCCGGTTAGGGCACATGCCCCAGTTGTGGGCTCAATCCCCAGTGTGGGGCGTGCAAGAGGTAGCTGATCAATGATTCTCTCTCATCATTGATATTTCTATTTCTCTGTACCTCTCCCTTTCTCTCTGAAATCAATAAAAAAATATAAAACCCTGGCAGGTTTAGCTCAGTGGGTAGAGCATCAGCCTGCGGAATGAGGGGTTCCTGGGTTCGATTCCAGACAAGGTCACATGCTGGGGTTGCGGGCTCAACCCCAGTAGGGGGCATGCAGGAGGCAGCCTATCAATGAGTCTCATCATGGATGTTTCTCTCTCTCTCCTTCTCCCTTCCTCTCCAAAATTAATTTTAAAAAATTAAAAATATATAAAAATAAATAAATAAATTGCCCTGGACAGTGTGGCTTAGTTGGTTGAGCATCGTCCCATGCACCAAAAGGTCTCTAGCTTGATTCCCAATCAAGGCACATACCCAGGTTGTGGGTTCTATCCCTGGTCAGGGTGCATAAGGGAGGCAATGGATAAATATTTCTCTCTCACATTGATATTTTTCTCTCTCTCTGCCCTTCCTTTCTCTCTAAAATCAATAAAGCCCTGGCTGGTGGTGTTCAGTAGTTAGAGTGTCCGCCTGTGCACCAAAGGGTCACAGGATTGAGTCCCAGTCAAGGGCACGTACCTGGGTTGCAGGTTTAATCCCTGGCCCCAGTAGGGGCACATGTGGGAAGCAACCAATTGATGTGTCTCTTTCACATTGATGTTTGTCTCTCTCTCTCTCTCTCTCTCTCTCTCTCTCTCTCTCTCTCTCTCTGTCTCTCTGACTTTCCCTCCCTCCCTTCCACTCTCTCTAAAAATCAATGGAAAAAATATGCTCAGGTGAGGATTAACAACAATAATGTATATATTTAAAATAAATAAATAAATAAATAAATAAAAATAAAAGTAGCCCAGATATTTTGTCAAATCCAAAGTGACCTGAAAAAGTTCACTATCTCAAAGAATTAACTGTATCCCCATGTTCATTGCAGCATTATTCACAATAGCCAAGACATAGAAACTAAGTGTCCATCAATGTGAGACAGGCCAGGAAGCCAGGACACGTGGAACAGAGAAAGTGAGACAAATAGTTGAAAAAACTGGCTGAGAAATTTACAGAAGGTCACCTCCATAGCGATGACATCTAGGCCTCATTTGTATGTCAGCTCCAGGCCCAGAAGAGCAGCAAAAACAGGTGGGCAAGGCCAGGACCAGCTGCAATGACTGATGACCCCCTGCCCAGGTACTGACCAATCAGTAGAGGCCACAACCATGAAAGAGCACACCTGGAAAATTGATGAACATTCTGCTGAAACCCTCCTGAGGCCTCCCCTAAGATTCCTGCCTGCAAGGGAGATAAAAGCCTCAAGCCAAAGGAGCCAGCTCATGCTCTCCCTCTGGGGAGCAGCCTGCACATTCCCTTCGTCTTCCCCAACTTTTCCCCCATGGGCATGCATCTCCTAAACTCTAAGGGACCCCCCAAGACTTGCAACCAGGGGAGCAATGGGCAGCAGCAGCTCACCTGGGCTAACCTGTCTCCAAGGCCCCCTTTTCCCTGACTTCCCAGTGAGCCAAAGCAGCCCAGCCTGAGCTCTCCTGTTGCTTCTTCTATGCGAAGCCCTTCCTTATTTCACTGTCCCCAGCTTTAATAAACATACCCTCATAGTCACCTGGACTCATGTTGTGAAATCTTTCCTACAGGAAGTCAAGAACCCACACACTCCCCTCTGGCCCTAGGCAGACTCTGTCAGGGCTAGGTCCCCTGTACGGTAACAAATGGATAAATGGATAAAGCTATTTTTAAAAAAGGAAATCCTGCCTTTCAAGACAACAGGGATGGACCTTGAGAGAATCACCTTAAGTGAAGTCGGAGAAAGACAAACACTGTAAGATATTATTTGAATGTGAGATCTAAAAAAGCTGAATTTATAGAAATACAGGGGCAAGGGTGGTAGGGAATTAGGGAGATGGTAGTCAAAGGCTACAAACTGCCTACTATAAAGTTCATAAATTCTAGAGAGTAATGTACAGTATGGTGACTATAATTAACCATACTGTATATATATTTGAACGTTAAGAGTAAACGTTAGCCAGGCCGGTGTGGCTCAGTGGTTGGGCATCCACCTATGAACCAGGTCACAGATTCCTGGTCAGGGCACAGGCCAGGGTTGGGAGGTTCATTTCAGTAGGGGGCGTGCAGGAGGCAGCAGATGGATGATGATTCTCTCCTCATTGATGTTTCTAGCTCTCTCTCCCTCTCCTTTCTTCTCTGAAGTCAATAAAAAAAGTATTTTTTAAGAGAGTAAATTTTAAATATTATCACCATGCATACAAAAAAGATAATTATGCGAGGGGATGAAAATCTTAGCTACCTAATTGTGGTAAGAATTTTGTAATAAATACGTGTATTAAAACCATCACGGTGTACACCTTAAACTTAACATTCATGTCCATAATACCTCAAGAATGCGGGGGAAGAGGGGAAGGGAGGGACTTAGGAGACCTGAATAATTTATCTCTGAACTGTGTTGGATGACTGTAACCTAACTCATAGGACTCAGGACATTTGCAAAACCAGTCTTCACCAACATCCAGCTGCCTGGGGTCCTCCAGTTCTGCTCCCTAATCTCCCTGTGCTCCAGAGTGAACGCCTACCGGGAGGCCGAGCCCGCCCTGGTTGGTCACCAGGTATCTAGTTTACCTTAGGCCTCCAACCCTGCTCCAGCCCCACATCTGCGCGGGGATCTCACACAGTCCCGCCTGGCTGGCAAAGCTGACGACCCTCCCTCTGCACTGACCGACCCCCCCTCTGCACTGGCCGACCCCCCCCTGCACTGGCCAGCCCCGCGGCTACCCCGGACACGGAGGCGGAGGCGGAGGCGGAGGCGCTGCAGCTCGTGGGGCCTAAAACAGCGGGGCGGGGCTTCACCTTGGCCGAGCCTCAGGCACCTGAGATCTTCAAGTTACGGGCGCCACCCAGACCCTCCGACTCAGCCTTGGGGAGGGGGCCCCAGTTTGATAACGTGGTTGGGCGGGAACGCCACCGCAGAATCCGCGCGCGGGAGTCCCCCCGAGACGCTTGTGACCCCCGGGGACTTGCGCCCCTGTATCCAGGCGGGTCTGGGAGACGGTCGGGCTCCCGCGCCCGCGAAACCGATCGCCCGCGAGACCGCCCCTCCGCCTCCGCACCCGATAGGCTGGAGTAGAGACCCCACCCCCGCTTCAGCGGTTCCCCGCCCCACACGAAGGCGCTCTCTGAGATGACTCCTTCCACCAGCCACTCGTTCCTTCCCTCCAGGCATCGCGGAGTTGAAACTCCCGCCGCATTCCAGACCCTCTGACTCCTCGCTCCTCCCCGAGAAGGGAAACACGTTCTTCCGGACTGCGCACGCGCAGGCACGTCCGGGAGCGGAGGGGGCGCAGGCGCAGGCGCAGAAGCAAGCTCCTCCCTGGCGGTCGCTAACCTCGTGGGCTGGGCTGTCCGCAGTAGTGAAGGGAGTCGAGCCTTGACTTTGGCGGTATTCGTCGTGGGCAGCGGACTATTAAAGGCCATGGCACCGGCGGAAATCTTGAACGGGAACGTGGTCTCCACGTAAGCACCTGTCGTTGTCAGGGCGCGTTGGGCTGCAGGCAAGGGTTCTGAGCAGGGTGGGCAGGTCAGCAGCAATGGACCCATTTTTTTTTTTTTTTTTTTTTTTTGCGGGAGGGAGACCTGGAGCGCAAAACCAGACCAGCACGGTGGGGAGGAAGGACGTTGTCCTGAGCCCTTCACGTCGGAAGACTGGTCTCCTGTAGCTGAGGAAAGGGGCTCCGGGCACAGTCTGCCTTTGCAGATGGGCTGCCTGTGGCTGTGCCCGCTGGCTACGGGGCTTCTGGGACCAGTCCTCTTCCCTGGCCCGCCCTGCTCCCCAAAGTGCAGCTGCTGACAACTTTACTAGAAGACAGAATAGCTGGGGCTTCCTGCAGCACCACAGTCAGAACTCAGATATCCAGTTTTCCTCCTTCCCCTATGATTTGGAGGTAACATAGGGTCTCTTTACCCACTACACCAGAGTCATTTGCTGAGGGGCTCAATTTTTTAAAATATTTTTTAAAATTAATTTCAGAGAGGAAGGGAGAGAGAGAGAGAGAGAGAGAGAGAGAGAGAGAGAGAGAGAGAAACATCAATGATGAGAGAGAATCATTGATCGGCTGCCTACTGCACACTGGATCGAGCCCACCACCCAGGCATGTGCCCTGAGGGGGAATTTAACCTTGACCTCCTGGTTCATAGGTCGATGCTCAACCAACTGAGCCATGCCTGCCGTGCAGGGGCTTAATTTCCCCTTCAATTTAATGCTCCACTAACAGCCATCTCCGTGTCCTGGTCCTAGAGTTACATTCTAGTTTGGCTCTTGAATTTTGACAATATTCCATATTCCATTTGACTTCTTCCTGTGTTATCCCTACTGGAATACCTAGTGGATATGATTGCCAGACTTACTCCCAGGAAGTAATACCCCTCTACTTTTTGTTTAGGAGGTGATAGTGGGGAAAGATGAGACTAGAAGAGAGAAGGACATACAGGGTGGTGCAAAAATAGGTTTACAGTAGTTTCTATGGAAAATAATGCAAGAATAAACAGTTTCACATAGTCACAACTGTAAACCTACTTTTGCCATGTCCTCTTGCAGGTTGCTCTTTTTAAAAAATATATATTTTATTGATTTTTTACAGAGAGGAAGAGAGAGGGATAGAGAGTTAGAAACATCGATGAGAGAGAAACATCGATCAGCAGCCTCCTGCACACCCCCTACTGGTATATGCCCTTGACCAGAATTGAATCTGGGACCCTTCAGTCCGTAGGCTGACGCTCTATCCACTGAGCCAAACTGGTTAGGGCAGCAGGTTGCTCTTGGGACCTTGAACCATACCAGTTATTTTGTAACTGCTGTAGTTGGCATCAGTAACTCCTATGAACTCCTAACTTTGTGAGTAGAGATTTTTGAGTGAATTATAGAGTCGGTGGTGGTGAAACCCACCTTGGAGCAAAGTGATTGTTTCCTGGAGAAAGTGAAGTGTAAATTAGATTGTGGTGATTCTTTCACACTGATGAGGAGAAACCCCAGGCTTTTAGACTAGAAATCACAATACTTTTATCAGATTGCTTCTCAACATGTGGTTTGTTGAATTGCATTGTTTCTGTTTGACCTTCATTTGTTGTTTATTTATATTCAAACCTACTTTCTTTACCAGTGGCTTTTTCGTGATGAAAGCTTCCTTTTAGAAAGACTGGTTTGTGGAGATAATTTAGGTTTGCTTCTTGGCAGGCTGAGAATAGGTGCTCACTGGATATGTTTTGAGTGAAGAGCAAATTAAGTATGTTTGTAAGCTCCATAAGGGCAAACACATGCATTGTTTTGTTTATGTCTATATCTATAAACACCTATAAACCTTCATTTAGAACATACTAGTTTTGTGGCTTTAAGCAAATTAGCTTACCTCACCGTGCCAAAATTTCCTCAGATGTAAAGTAAACATAATATCAAGGACATTGAGTTGTTTGGAGAATTAAACAAGTTATTAACTGAAGACCATTTAGAATTGCTCCTGGCACAAAGTAAGTGTTCAGTACACATGAGCTGTGTTAATAATTAGTAACTACAGTTGACCCTGGAACAAGGGATTGAATTGTGCTGGTCCACTTACATATAGATTTTTTTTCAATAAAGATACGTCAGCTATCCATATTCCCTGGGTTTCAGAACATCCCTGAATTCAACCAACCACAGATAGAAAACAGTATTTTCAGTCTGCAGTTGGAAATCCGCAGATGCGGAGGGCCAACTGTATGCATTCTTCTAGGCCAGTGATTGGCAAACTCATTAGTCAACAGAGCCAAATATCAACAGTACAACGATTGAAATTTCTTTCGAGAGCCAAATTTTTTAAACTTAAACTTCTTCTAACGCCACTTCTTCAAAATAGACTCGCCCAGGCTATGGTATTTTGTGGAAGAGCCACACTCAAGGGGCCAAAGAGCCGCATATGGCTTGCGAGCTGCAGTTTGCCGACCACGGTTCTAGGCTATTTTATATAAGGGCCTTGAGCATCCTCAGATTTTGAAAGCCTCCTGGGGAGGAAGGCGTCCTAGAACCAATTCCCCTCGGATACTGAGAGACTACTGTCAGTATTAAGTTTTGGGGGAATAAAAAATTATACTCAGATTTTTGACAGTGTGGGGCAGTGCTCCAAATCCTTGTGTTGTTCGAGGACAACTGTGGTTCAAGTATACATGGATGATTGATTCATTATCTTTTAGACAACTGCCTTAAGATCTATTTCAATGGCTCTCAACATTAGCTACACATTAAAATCTCAGGGAGCTACCTTTTTGTTAATTCTTTTTATTTAAATGTGAATATATATTTAAATGTGAATATATATTGAAAAGTGCACCTATCATAAGTGTGCAGCTCAATGAATTTTTTAAAAAATATATTTTATTGATTTTTCACAGAGAGAAAGGGAGAGGGATAGAGAGCTAGAAACATCGATGAGAGAGATACATTGACCAGCTGCCTCCTGCACACCCCCCACCGGGGATGTGCCTGCAACCAATGTACATGCCCTTGACCGGAATCGAACCTGGGACCCTTCAGTCCGCAGACCGACGCTCTATCCACTGAGCCAAACCGGTTTCGGCTCAATGAATTTTTCACAACTGAATTTACCTGAGTAACTAGCACCCAGATGAGAAGTACCATTGGCATTCCTCTCACTCTCACCCAGTCACCGCCCCACAAAGGTAATCACAAAGGTAATCTCTCAGTGCCCGAGAGAAACACCATCCTGCCTTCTAACACTGACTTCTAGTGTCGCCTGTTTTTGAACTTGATATAAATGATATCATACAGGATAAAGTCTTCTGTGTGGCTTCTTCTGATCAATGAGATGATTCCACATTGCATGAAGTTGTAGTTCACTTACTCTCTATTGTATTCTACTATATGAGTATGCCACTATTTTACTTATCCATGGACATTTGGGTTCCTGGTTTTTGGTGGTTATGAACGAATAGTGCTGCTATGAGCATTCTTTTCTGTGTCTTTTGGTGGAACATATAATACACACATTTCTGTAGGTTACATAACTAAGAGTAGAATGGCAGAGTAATAGGACATGTGTGATCAGCTTTAGTAGAAATTGCCAATCTTTTTCAGTGTGGTTTTTACTAACTTACGCTTATAAGGAGCTTTTGAAAAAAGTATCAATGCTTGGTACTCACACCAGACTGATTTAATTGGAATTGCTATCAATAAGCTACTGGACTCAGTATTCTAACAATCTTTTAAAAGCTCATTCTGTGATGCTCATGCACCTTGAAGGTTGAGAACCACTTACAGCGTTAAGTCCAGTGCTCACCATTGAAGAACAGTATGGCAGTAATGTGGCCATAGGGGTGGAAAGCATTTTTCTGGAGAAGACTGTTTTGGGTATTGAAAGGCTCTCCCCCAGCATGCTCAGAGTTAACATAGCTAACCTGTACAGTGCCCCAGGGTTGAGCAATCAGTTAGTTCCTGCTAACACCGTTCACAAAGGAGCATTAAGACTAAGGCCTCTTTGTGCTTGCAGATTTTTCTCTAACGTACTTTTAAAATGGCTCTTTCAGACACTGCCACACGTTGGCACCTCGACTTTCATGGCGAGTTTGACCGTAGGAGCTGGTAGTGCTCACAGTTCCTCAGAGAGGGGGGGAGCTCTGCAAGGAGGGGCCGCCTGCCTGGCTCACGGGGTAGTGCAGTCCCAGCGCCTCGTGCTGCCGCTGACCCTTGGGTTTTGGGGGAATAAAAGATTATACTCAGATTTGTGACAGTGTGGGGCAGTGCTCCAAATCCTTGTGTTGTTCGAGGACAACTGTGGTTCAAGTATACACGGATGATTGATTCGTTATCTTTTAGACAAATCATCTCATTTGACCCTTGGGGAAACCTGAGCAGGAATGTGGTTCTTACAGCTTGACTAGGTTGGGCTACAGAGGCTCTGGGCAGGGCGTCCCACCTTCGCTCTTTTGCTGGGCCAAGGATATTCTTGAGGAAAGGTAAGCGAACTTCTTACATTGCAGCCAGGGATCCTGGAGTCTCGGGAAAGGGTCCCTCATTCCCAAGTTTGCCGGTCAGCTTCCTCAGTTGCCATCTGGGTCTCTGGGGACAAATTTGCAAGCCCTGGGCAGTTTATTCCCTGATGTAGTGTTTGAATTGTAAACTCTCTTCCTTGGAGGGAGGAAAGGTAGGGCAGGTCATGAGATCCACAGTCAGAATTTCTCCAAAATCTGGCCTCCTCCCCACATCCCATCCTGCAGCGAAGGAAATAGATGAGGCCAGGAACGGGATGAAACTTGGCCATGGGTTACTAGGCTGGTTAATGGCAGAGGCTCCACTAGAACCAAGGTCTTCACAGGGCACATGGTGTTTTTCACTTTACTGGGTACTTACCACTTTGCTTAAAAGGAATTTCATAAACTAATCTTTTTTTTCTTTATAGCAATCTTCTCACTGCCATACTTCCCACGCTGCTGAGAAGGCCATTCCTAACTTTTATTTACTTTTATTGTTCTCCCTTTATACTTTCCTGGTAGCTAAGACTAGACAAAGTTCATCATCCTAGATTCCTTCTCTGCCTTTCCCACCCCACCCTATGGGAAATCTGGGTCTTGTTGCCAAATTATCTCCCTTTGGGAGGAAAATCCCCATTTCTCCCTTAAGGCGAGTTCCAAGGCTGCAGCCTGAGTTTGATAATTGGAGGAGGTCTGAAGTTTAGAGATAAGTGTCTTTTTTTTTAATCCTCACCTGAGGATATGTTTTTGCTCATTTTTAGAGAGAGGGGAGGAACATCAGTGCCTGAGAGAAACATTGATTGGTTGCCTCCTGTACCCACTCCCACCAGTGATCGAACCCGCAACCTAGGTATGTGCCCTGACTGGGAATTGAACCAGCAACCTTTCGGTGCAAGGGATGATGCTCAACCAACTGAGCCACACTGGCCAGGGCAAGTGTGTGTCTTTTTTGGATACTTACTTATTCAACAAATATCTGTGTGCCTCCCAAATCCCAGGCTGTAACAGTGAACGAAACCTCCCAAATTTCTCATATAGTTTGCATCCTGAGGGGTGGAGCTAGGCAATAAAAAAAGGTAAAACCGAAATGTGAGAGGGTATGAAACAGAAAGCCAGAGTAGGGAAGAGGGACAGATTTCTGAGGCATCGGGTTGTAGTTTTCACTATGGGAGTGAAGTTCATACTCATTGTCAAAGTGATTTGTGGGCAACGATTTGAAGGACTTAGGGCCATGAGCCTGCCAGTGTCATGGGAAGAGGATTCTTGACCAAAAACAAAGCCTATGCCATGGACTTTGACCTCATCAATTATTAAGCCATTGCCTTGGGTCAACAGTGATGGATCCTGGAAGCTGATGTGAGTAGAGGAGCTGAGTGAGGGGAATCGACATTGATGGTGACAGGGCACCCTGGTTTAAGGGAAGTGTCCCTTAGGAGATTATACAAAGGGGTGTAAATTAGGCAGTATTAGAAAAACTACCCAGATTTGGTTTTTAGACTAGAAACCACAGTTCTCCCATATGTATGCTTTTCATAGTGGGGCCCACTAAATTTTGTGATTTGTTTGACTATCCCTTTTCTTTGTTTGCTATAACGGAGCCTGCTCCCTCATTGATGCCATTTTTCTTAAGTCTTTTTTTTTTTAGAAAGACCAGCTATACAGAGACAGATGATTTGCCACTTGGCAGGCCACTGAGTGAAGGTGCTCTGGGTGTTTGTGGATTGAGCAGAGCAAGTTGGATCTGTTTGTGAGCTTCCTCTGTTTGTGGGTGGTATTCTCGGAGCTGGCCTGCTCCCTCCTCCATGGGCCACTGGGTAACTTAGTTTAACTCTTTGTGCCTTAGTTTCCTCATCTGTATATTGGAGTAATATGGCACCTAATTCATGAGGTTGTTAAAATTAAATGAGTTAATGCCGAAACCGGTTTGGCTCAGTGGATAGAGCGTCAGCCTGCGGACTGAAGGGTCCCAGGTTCGATTCCGGTCAAGGGCACGTGCCTTGGTTGCAGGCACATCCCCAGTAGGAGGTGTGCAGGAGGCAGCTGATCGATGTTTCTCTCTCATCGATGTTTCTGACTCTCTGTCCCTCTCCCTTCCTCTCTGTAAAAAATCAATAAAATATATTTTAAAAAAAATTAAATGAGTTATTACTTGTAATAAAGCAGTGCCTGGCACATAGAAAGTTTTAATAAACAGGTGCTTGGAAAATACTTGTTGAATAAACTTGTGGTATTTGTGTTTATTCAGACTGTATCTTTGGTAGCCTATTTCAGGACTACCTAACCACAGATTTGGCCATCAGAGCGGATTATGTTCCCAAGTCCCAAGCAGGCCTCCGGATCATCACCCAAGGGGAATATGGAGAGAATGTGGAAAACTGGGATTCTCCACTGGAAAGAAAGAGCAGGCCAAGAGCTCTTATCTGAGACACGCCTCACAAAGGCCTGGCCTTTCTTGCTTTTAGAAATGACAGAAGTGCTCTGGCTGCTGTAGCTAAGTTGGTTGAGTTCATCGCATGCACCAAAAGGTCGCGGGTTCCAATCTCCCACAAGGCACAAGCCCAGGTTTCGAGCTAGATCCTCCATAGGGGGGCATGCAAGAGGCAGCCAATTGATGTTTTTGTCTCACATCCATGTTTCTATCTCTTTCTCCCTTCCTCTCTCTCTAAAAAAAAAAGAAAAGAAAAGAAACAGTTTATTCTTGTATTATTTATTACTGATCACTTACTAAAGCTGTGCTCTGTGGACCTTTTAAGAATCATTTGAGGATTACTCTAAGCTTCAGTGTTTGTTGACTCGGGCAGCTTCGTTTTCATGTAGCTGTCTTCTCCATGTAGTTAAATTTCCTTTACTGCCTTCTTTGTCTACCTATAGCTTCTGTTGAGATGTCTTTGTTAGGTCATATTTTAGGAATGCTTTTCTCTCAGTCCTAAAGTTCCAAAATTAGAAAATGATCCATCATCTTAAACAGAATGAATTGTATTTGTAATGGACTTTTTCAGGAATAATTGTACAAGACTTTGGGCAAAAGATATCAGGGTGACTGTTGAGTGTTAGGGGTCCTCTGACTAGGACTCTTCAGTGGTAATATGATTCTTTACAGATGTGCATCTTCTATTATCTATTCTAGGCTCTTTTGTAACTGTTTGGGAAATGTTAACTTGGAGGAAACTGATAGTAACAGACTCTTGTCCTTACAGATTCAAACACACATTGACAGGTTGAGATAAATGATTCCCACTTTGATGTTTGCCCCTTAGAAAGAAAAGATAACGCCCCAAATAGCGTTTTATTGTCCAATAGCAGGGTTTCTCACCCTTGGGCACTATTAACATTTGAGCTAGATAATTCTTTGTTGTGGGGGGGGGGATATCCTGTGCATTGTAAGATATCTAGTTGCATCCCTGGCATCTACCCACTAGATGCCAGTAGTAACTTTGTTAAAGCTTCATCAGTGTCTGTTCAGAACTAATTGGCTATGACTATTTTACTAGTATCTATGGTCATGACTTGAGAAATTTTAATCGTTTACTGCTACTTTGTCTTACTACATTCGTTGACACTCGGGTATTTTCTCCAACATCAAGACTGAGATATTTCTTCCCTTAGATTTTAGAAGATGTTGATGGAGGATGGTGTAACTTTGGCATGAGTAGTTCTGTTTGGGGATCAGGGATATTTCTCCAAATGCCTATTTCTGCTTCACTTTGTCCCCAGACCTTGTAGCTCATGGCCATGGTAGAAATGGGCATCTGCAACTCAAGGAAGTTTCTGTTAATTTAGGTTTCAGTGGTTAGTAAATTCTTCTATTATAGCATTTAAACTTTCTGGAAGTAATGAGCTATAAAAATTAAGGCACTTTCCACCATTTAATTCATCACCGCTCTGGGACCCTAACGTAAAGACACAAGGGAGAAGGAGTGTTGACTTTCCTCTCCAGAGTCCTCTTTTTTCGTTTCTTATCTTCAGCCATACTTGACACTTGGCTTTCTTTATTTCACTTTTCATTTCAGGGTTCTTCAGCTAGTGGCCTACCCAGAAAATTAAAGCAGGGAAGATATTTTTAAGGGACTTATAGAGACCCAATTGCCACTGTCTTTTTTTCTTTTTTTTTTGGTCTTTTTTCTCAACAGACCTAAAAACTTTGCACTTGTTGCTTTAGTGTTTGGAGCTATCCACTTAGTTCTTGCTGATTGTGGTTTATGTGTATTTTTAAATGTCTCTTATTGTTGTTCTGGTCGTGTCTCATAACAAGGCCTAAATGTTAGCTTTTAAATAAATCTTTCTAGTGGGGAGAATATCCCTGCTAATACTATTTCAAAAACAATCCTGCTTTTAAAAAAACATATATTTTTATTGATTTCAGATAGGAAGGGAGAGGGACAGAGAGATAGAAACATCAATGATGAGAGGGAATCACTGATCAGCTGCCTCCTGCACCCCCCCCCCCCCCACTGGGGATTGAGCCCGCAACCCAAGCATGTGCCCTTGACAGGAATCGAACCTGGGCTCTATCCACTGAGCCAAACCAGCTAGAGCAACAATTCTGCTTCTTAGGAAGTTTCAGGAAGTCAGTGTAACTGATCTGAAGCTATAATATTTTTTAGAAAAAAAAATTGCAAACTGAGACCCACTTAAATGGTAGCATAGAAAATACAGAACATTTTATTCTTAATATTCTGGGCTGACACATTTTCCACCTTGTAGAACTGGGTTCCCATAGCTTGCTCCTGCTGGGAAAAAGTGTTATTTTTAGTTTTCTCTAGATTTCCTTTTTCAGGTCT